>NC_073305.1:135104800-135421883 GCF_027595985.1 Sorex araneus | reverse complement strand
TTGTATTCTAACCCATTAAACTTTCTCTCAAGCCCCTTTCTGCCACCCCCATTAATTCTTTAATTTAAAATCTAGGACCAAACCTGGGACATTCAAGATGTGATCATTTCAGTCTGTTCACTGTAATAGAGTCCTCATAAAAATTAAAAGCGTTTTGATGTTCACAAATTTTTATTCATTTAAATGTTTGTAGAAATAAAATGTGAGATATATGATTACCAATCAAGTCTGAATGGGACTCTGGATGGAGCTGTTTGAATTTGGAAAGCTGATAGTCGAGCACTTTCTGCTACGTTGGGTAGGAAAATATCATCAATCCCTTTTTTGTGCTTTATAGGTACCTGTAATACAAATATTAGATACAACTTTTAAATAGAGGTGAATAATTATAACGTCAGAAGATGTCACTGCTACAGAGACCGTGATCATTGGTTTGGTCTGGGCTAGGCCACTTAGTATGTATTCTTGTGCATATTTCCACTTGTCATAAAGGAACCATGAGTGGAAAGCCTATTTCCAGAAAGGAAGGAAAGAGTCCATGTTTGAAGTAATCTAAACTTTCTTAATATTTTATCATTTGTGTTAGTGAAGCACTATGTTTTAGAGAATATTTGATATTTTAGTCATGTAAAAATTGTACTTCGTTATTTATCTAACTTATAGACCTTGCTTAAGAAGTCAGACCTTATATTTAAAGAGGATCTAATTAATTTTGTGCTCTTCCTGTTCCAGGCATTTTGCTTGGGGTCTCTATATTGTATCAGTTGGCCCACTGCCATATTCTTACTTGTTTATTAGTAGATCAGTGGCCCACAGCTAGCCTTAGACCATCACATATATATATATATATATATATATATATATATATATATATTTGTTACTTGCAGGTGGCCACAAAAAAGATGTTACTCTTAGTGTGGTGCTCAGAGGACCATGCTGATGCCAGTGATCAAGTAATTTGGGGCTCCCATATGCAAATTATGTGCTCCAGTACTTTGAGCCATCCCTTTGGCCCCTAAACCTTTCAAGTAGAATAGATCCTTGATAATGTGTTTATTATACTATTATGATTATTATTAACAGTTTTCTCTACCAAAAGATAGGCCAGTGGAGAGGATGTGAAAGTTTTATATGAATAGAACCTGAAATTACTTTTTAAAGTATTCATATACATGCTACATACGTCAATATAGTCTCATCTCAAGAACATTTTGGAGGGTCTATTTCTCCTCCTGTTTGAAATTACTTCTGAAACTATTTTTGCTCTGTCAGGTAACTCAGACGAAGGATCTGGTTTGGCTAGGTAATTTCTGTAGATGCTTTTATAGAACTTCAGAATAGAACATAGCAAGGATTTGGAATAGACTTCCACACTCATTGAATTATAGATTAGAAGGTGCCTTAGGACTTAATTATTTCAACATCAGAATTCTTGAGGAGAGGCACTAGAGATAACAGAGAAGAAAGCCTGGACATTTCCTTCTCCTGATCATTTTAGCTATAATTTATAGATAGATACACTTTCTGAGAAACCCAGACTTGTATTATCCAGATCGAAGTATCTGGTAAGATCTAGTATAATTTTTTTCTCCTGTGCTTGTTTTATTTGCAATAGCCTTTGGATTACATTTCACTGCTATTTTTTTCAAAGTTTCTTTATTTTTTTTTTTAATTCTTTTATTGATTCACCATGTGGAAAGTTACAAAGCTTTCAGGTTTAAGTCTCAGTTATACAATGCTCAAACATCCATCCCTTCACCAGTGCACATATTCCACCACCAAGAATCACGATATGCCTCCCCCCTCCCCCCACCTCCCCAGATCTAGTATAATTTTAATGTGATTTTGAAGTGACCCTAAAACCATAATTTTGTACCTATATGTCAATTATTTCATATAGATAATAAATGTATCATTACTTACTGTCTTTGGCCTTTGAATTCTTCTTGTTATTTTGCTTCCCATGGGATTAGTCTTTAAAAGATTATTCTGATAGTATCTGGAGGGTGTGGATGTAGAACTCAGGGAGTAGTGAGCCCGGGACTGCAGGCCTATAATATTTTTAAAATTATCAAAGAAATTTAAGTTATGTTTAAATTTATAAGTCTAGATGTCATTCTTAAAGTTTTAGAGCTTAAAATGGATGTTTAAACCAACTTCTTCAGTTGGAGTTAATGAGGGGTTTTTAATTTGTTTGCTTTTTTTGCCACATCCAACAGTGCTTAAGGCTTCCTCATGATTCTGTACTCAGGGATCACTCCTGGCAGGCTCAGGGGGTTTTGGGGATCGAAGCTGGGTCTGCCACATGCAAACAAATATCCTACCTGCTGTATTATTGCTCTGGCTTCTGGATGTTTCAAATCCTGGGTGATTTTGTCTGAGTAGTGACTATAAACTGGTTCCCAGTCTGATTTTCAAAACCTGATTGTGGTATACAGAGACCTATACTTGGTCTTACAGCTGCTTTCTATTGTTTTCCTTAGCATTTCCCCCAATTTTATGCTGGATACATAGTATCTTGTAATAAAAACCATTTTGGTTCTGGGGCTAAGTTCACCAATGAGATATATATAGAAAATACTTCCAGGAATTTCAAGGGAGAGATGACCACTTCCTGTTGTGTCTTTTCTTATTATTGGCCAAGGTGAAGTCGCTATCTTGAGAATGGTAGAAATATGATAAAAACCTGAGTTCCTGATAATAGGAGAGATACCATGGTACAGGATCAGTTGTCTCTGGACTTTATTACTAAGAACTTTATATTGTTTAAGCTACAATAATTTACAAAAATATTGATTGTATCTTAATATCAACCGTGAGTGAATTAAGAAAGTTTAAGCAAATTAGGACAAGAACAGACAACTCTTTCAAAAGGTTTGGCTGTGAAAGAGGAGGAGTGTCTGATGTTCTGGCTGTCCCCATAGAAAGTTGACACAGACATACAAGACTCAGGCTCTCTCCTCTAAAGAGTACAAGTAGGATGTCCTCAGGAAAAACTTCCTCCTGTCACTTTACAGAGAGAGGGAAGATGAAAACTGAAGCCTAGGAGCATGGTGTCTTCTAGCTCTTGTTTCCTACCACATCTTCCGTCCTGGGAACGAGGTTCCCTACACCTACCTCATAGCCAACTCTAGTTCTCCTTCACCAGCTGTGCAGTGTTGATGGATACAGATAAATGTAAATTAGGATGCAGACTCCCTATTCAGATGAGGTTAGAAGAGAGTTCCCATGTATTGTGGAATAAACAAACTGCAGGACATAATAAGCCTTTCATCTGAGGAAGCGATGCCTGATACCTCTCCATTTCACCATGCAGAGGGAAGCAAGAGGTGCTTCTGCAGAGTAACAGTACCTCCATAAGTTTAATAAGGGGCTGCTGCTGACTGGGGTTCTAGGGAAGTGCCTGTGTGTCTCACTCTGAGATTGCACTTTCCAAATTGTCTCTTAATTGTTTCCAAATAAGCGCTTGTGGTTGGTGAAATAACTGATTGAATTTTTCCTGAGGTGGATATGTGGTGATTTGATATAACACAGTAACCCAGAAAGGGATTCGGAAGAGGATGGGGTCTGGAGGCAAAGGGGAAAGTGAGAGAGAAATATCCCAGGGAAGGTAACGAACTGCTGAATGAGTGACCGGAAGTGTTCAGGGTCAGTGACTGAAATAGGTCCCTGGAGTCCTCAGTGCTCTTCCTTTTTGGTCAGTAGAGTCAGCGTTGTGGTCTGAAACCAGGCTGAAGGGCCCTTGGGTTTTTTCAATAAGCCTAACATGATCTTTGTAAACCCAAACTAACTCCATTTTGTTTGATCTTTCAATATGATCTTTCTGCCTCAGAAACTATTTTTTCATATTGTTTATACTGGCAAGTAGTCCAAAGAAACCACAGATAGAAGATAGCAGGTATAAACATAATCTTCTGTTGCCCAATTACAGCGATAATATGCTTTGTGGGAGATATGCATGATTTAATTTAATCTACCTCAGAGATAGGTATTACCATAATCCAGAGATGCTACTCAGTCTAGCTAAGTGACAGTCAGGATTTGAATCTTGCCTGTCTGACTTATCAATTGACATTGCAGGACAGGAAAGAAGAGGTTTGGTTAACTTTAATAAAATGCCAATTGTGATTACCAATAGTTGGTGATATTTCCAATAGTCATATCTAGAAGAGAATGCAGCCTTCATAGGTGAGGATACTAAAGATATTCTGTGATCTGGCTTCTGTGTCACACTGCTTGCTGGCTGCACTGCACAGAAGGATGTTTAGCTTGTCATTTCTATAGGACTCCTCAAACCCCTTGTACCCATGAATCATCATACACTTTTAAAGCAACTCTGAGAAATGAGGTCATCGATGTTCCATGGTATTAGGATGGTTCAGAATCCAGTGAGGTACCCAACATTCTTTAAGTGGCACTTCAAACATTTCTGGGAACGTTTTTTATGGTTAAAACATTTGTTGTATTGGATACTTGTCCTCCAAGTGAACTAGAGTAGAAAGTCTGGACTGCAGATCAGAGTGAAATTTGTGCATTCAATATTCATGAGGAAGCAATCACTCAGTAACCACTGGGCTATTACCATCACAAATTCCTCCTTCAGTTCAGACCATGGACCCTGGGGGTTTGTTCTAGGTAGAGGAGGGGGATGCTTACCACCTGGTGAGCTCATATGCATGGACGACTGGGCATCATTAAGCTGACTTTGTAGCTCTTCCACACGCTGGAAGGCATCCAGCTTCAAGCTGTGCTCCTGAGCAAGCCGGCTTCTTGTCTAAGAGAGAGAGCGTTTGGGAAGCAGAGATGCTTTTTTTGGAACATGCTCTAATTCCTATGGTTCTAGGAAGAGTGGTGGGCCCAGCTCCTTAGGAATTCAAGTCTTAACAAAGTGCTGGTCAAGACAATATCCTGAGCTCGGCCTTCTGAGAGTCAAGGGGCCCAGGAAGGACAAGAGTTTTCCCAAAGAGGAAAAGGCCTTAGAAACCATCCTTACTGTATTATAGTCAGTAGTTTACCCACTAAAGCTTATTTTACCAGAGGTGGTTGGGGGTGTGTATATACACAGGCACACAGACACACAGACACACAGACACAGACACAGACACAGACACAGACACAGACACAGACACACACACACACACACACACACACACACACACACACCACCAAAGTATCTAGATCATAATTTCTCAACCAAGGCTGTATGCTGTGAGCCTCCAGGATATTCCAAAAGAGCCGTAGGTAAAAAAAATCATGTCAGTTGTGTGTCAGAGTGCAAGAAAGAGAGCCAACCAGTAAGATGGGGACTACAAGAAGAAAGAAATCTCAGGAGGGAGCCTGGTTGGAAAAAGGTTGAGAAACACTATTCTAGACCAATCCATGCTCCTACTGCAAGAACCCAGGGCCACTGGATAGCTTCAAGCAGAGGAAACATGTTTTCTCCCAAAACTCTATGCTCAGATTCTCACTTGGGGGGATGCGCCAAGCACTTTCCCAAATCTGATCTAGGCCTAAGCCCAGGGGCAGCCTTAGATCAGCCCCTTCTCTCTCCCATTGGCCCTGACACTGCCCCTGGCCAAACGGTCACAGGGCCTAGCTGCATGTATCTACATAGATCACACTCCTTGTTTCCTTCAGTCTTTATTTTGATCATCTTCTCATTACTTTCTGTGATGAAAATGATAATAATGATAGTATGGTGTGTTTAATAGTGTCCCCCTAAACTTCATTGTTCCTCCTTCACCCCAAGGTGTGACTTTAATTGGGACTGGAGATTTTGTAGGTGGAAGGTGGGCTAAGGACCAGCTTAAAATCCAATGGCTAATGGATGTGCTTAGATGAAGAGGAGAGGGTACAATGCACAGGGACGCAGAGAATGTCATGCACTGAGAGAAGAAGGGATGGGAGCAAGGCATAGTGAGAGCCAAGGAGTGGCAGGATTGTAGGTGGTCCCTGGAAGGAAGCAGGGAAGCTTGGAACAGATGATTCCATAGCAGCCTGAAGAAACCAATGCTTGATTTCATAAATTTGGCCTCCTGAACCATGAAAGAAAAAATGGGCTGGTTGCTTTTTGTTTGTCTGGTTGGATTTTGGGCCACATCAGGTAATTCTCGAGTTCTGTGCTCCTGACTCTGTGCTCAGGGATCACTCCTGGCAGGGCTCACGGGACCATAAAGGTTCTGGGCTTGAACACAGGTTGGCCCATGTGCAAACCAAGTACTCTATCCACAGTGCTATCTCTCCAGTTCAGAAATGGGTCATTTTAAAGCTACTCAGTTGGGATTGTTTGTTTTGGCAGCCCTAGGAAACAAATACACAGGCCCATGCAAACAGCCAGCCATATGTGTTTTAAATCCTGTTCCTTCTCAACAGAAGGCTGGAGAACTCTGAATTGTGACCACAGGGTTTTCATATAGATACTAAAGGATGAAGTTTCATGAGTGCACAGTTGCCCCCTGCAACTGGACTTGCAATAGTTGAAGGTCCCAAAGTTAGGAAAACTTTCTCATATAAACTCAGCCCAAACTCCCTCTGGCTCTGGGGGATTTGTGTCTAGATCCTCCATCCCATAAATGTTATTTAGGAGAGACATAGTAAGACTCTCTGAGTCTTACTCAGACTAGGAATAAATCTGTGTGGAAAAGATAAGCTACAAAACAAACGTGTAATAAGGACTCTGTTCACACAGCCCAATTCTGCATCACAGAGACCAGCCTGGTGACTTGCTTAGGCACATGACCAATTAGGGTCAGAGCCAGGCTTTGAAATCCAAGTGTGGTTATAACTATCTCCAAAACATACCCACCTTCATCTCAACAAAAATCTCAACAACCCATGGGTGGTTAAGAGTAGTTAAGCCTCTGTCCTTGTCTCTATCCTTATGCTTTACTTGCGTTGCCTGATCAAATCCCGTCCCAAATCCACGCGCTAAGCATATTCACTTCCCTGATGCTGGTGGACCACAGAAGCCCAAAGTGGCCATGGCCATGGCCGGAGTCTCCCAGCCAGAGAGAGGCTCAGAGAGTATTATCAGGTTGTCTGAATTAAGGTGTCTGCTCCAGCGCCTATTTTGTTTGTTTGGTGGTGGTGGGGAAGAGAGTTGGTGCCACACCTGGCTGTGATCAGGGCTTAGTTGGGGCCATGTGAGTGCCAGGGATCAAACCCGAATCAACTGTGTGCAAGACAAGTATCCTACTCGCTCTACTATCTCTTTGGTTCCTACAACAAGGCTTCTTTTTTGGATTGAGAAATGCAATAGAAAATACCTCCAATTCACTATGTGAATTAATTGCTGGTTGTTGCACATCCAGAACCCTTCCTATTGTTGCCAAATTTTTCACCATCCCTACCCTATGGGTTCCTGACATGCCATTTAAGAAGTTAGGTACAATGGGGGACACAAATAAAATACAAGGTTTAAGGCACTTGCCTGGCCCCAGTGAGGGTCCCCAGCTATCACCCCAGCTATGGTTCCTGCTATCTCTGCGCTTGTAAGCCACTATATCTTCAGCTCTCAGCCTAGCGATGGCTCTTGCTGCCCCGCCTTTCACAGAGTTACCTGACGAAGCTCTCTCTGGATTTTCTTCTGCTGCAACTGGCCCAGTTTAGAAGCCCTCTCAGCCTGCTCATTAAGCAGCTGCAGACACTGTTCTTTGTGCTCCAAGTCTTCCAAGAGCTTCTCCATGCTGGCGGTTTTCATTAAATCCAGTTGTTGCCGGTGGAGAGTTTCCTGGGTCACTCTGTGCTCTAGCTCTCTTAGCAATTGTGCCTGTGTCAAGAAAAGGTCAGAGGAAGTAGGAAAAGACCTGGTTTTCTTCTCAGCAGAAGGCAGGGAATGGAAAGTTAGCACACCTAATTGTCCTTTCCTCTTAGGGGCTCAGGGGCTGGACTGTGTAGGATGACCTTGGGCTCAGGGTGGTGCTGCCCAGTACTGTGACAGCCATCAGCAAGGCCATCTAGGTCAATGAGGGTGGCATTCAGATCCATCAGGATGGCATAGAAAAGCCAGAGAAGATTACACAGAGTTAGATCAGCCTCAGAAATTATTTTACTTTTGGGGGGGTGGGGGGTAGAGGAGGTGATAGAGACTTGGCAATCGTGGCTCTGTTGTGCTCTTGGGCCATTTCTTTATTATTTTTTGGTGATTTCTTTTTTATTTTATCTTTATAAAGTGTTCACAATAATTTATTACATTCAATATTCCAACACCAATCCCACCACCATTACATCTTCCTACCACCATTATTTAGAATTTTTCCACCACCACCCAAGTCTGCCCTCAAAGCAGATTCTAATTCAGATTGTATTGCTTGTTATAAATAGTCCATTAAAAATAATCCAAAAAAGTTTTCTTAAAGGGAAATGTGTGATGATTGTTGTATCTCACCCTGGAGCCATTAAGCCCTTGTATAAGAGGTTACTAACATGTTGTTACACGTTGAGCCTTGTGTGCTAATATTCATTTGTTTAGTTTTTGCTTTTTTTTTTTTTTTTGCTTTTTGGGTCACACCCAGGGATGCACAGGGGTTACTCCTGGCTCTGCTCTCAGAAATTACTCCTGGCGGTGCTCAGAGGACCATATGGGATGCTGGGAATCGAACCTGGGTTGGCCGCGTGCAAAGCAAACACCCTGCCCGCTGTGCTATCACTCCAGCCCCATTTGTTTAGTTTTTGATTGAGATCAGTTGCCTTCTCCCTTACACCTCATCAAATATGGTGTGCTACTCTTGGTACCTCAGTATAGTAGAGTATGACACTTGTGTGGCTGTGCACTCCAGGAATTCTAAAATTTTATTTTATTTTATTTTATTTTATTTTTTTGGGGGGGGTCACACCCGGTGATGCACAGGGGTTACTCCTGGCATTGCACTCAGGAATTACTCCTGGAAGTGCTTGGGGGATCATATAGGATGCTGGGAATGGAACCCAGGTTTGCCACATGCAAGGCAAATGTCCCACCTGTTGTACTATCACTCCAGTCCAGGAATTCTAAAATTTTAACTAGGGTGATAAAACTGGAGATGACTTTGGGATCCAGAGGCATTTCTGCAGCTTATGTCTCTCTCTGGATATGACCATTAATGAGCTTATATGGCACCGGAGGAAGTTTGTGTCTGTCAGAGTGATGGAAAGACAAAGAAATGCGGGGAAAGTTGTCCATTTCTTGGGCCATTTCTGGTGTTGCTAAGAGGACCATATACAGAGGCGCAATTTGGACCAGGTCACACCTGCAGCCTCATGCTAAGCAAACACCTTAACTTTTTTTTTTTTTTTTTTTTTTTTTTTTTTTTTTTTGGTTTTTGGGTCACACCTGGCGATGCACAGGGGTTACTCCTGGCTCTTCACTCAGGAATTATCCCTGGCGGTGCTCAGGGGACCATATGGGATGCTGGGATTCGAACCCGGGTCGGCCGCGTGCAAGGCAAACGCCCTACCCGCTGTGCTATCGCTCCAGCCCCGCAAACACCTTAACTTTTGTTTTGTTTTGCTTTTTTGGTCACACTCGGCAATGCTCAGGGGTCACTCCTGCCTCTGCACTCAGGAATTACCCCAGGTGGTGCTCAGGGGACCATATGGGATGCTGGGAATCGAACCCGGGTCGGCCGCGAGCAAGGCTGTGCTATCACTCCAGCCCCAAACACCTTAACCTTTGTACTGTTTTATGTTGGTTTTTTTTTTTTTTTTGCCTTTTGCTTTTTGGGTCACACCCGGAGATACACAGGGGTTACTCCTGGTTCTACACTCAGGAATTACTCCTGACAATGCTGGGGAACCATATGGGACAGTGGGAATCGAACCCCGGTCGGCTGCGTGCAAGGCAAATGCCCTACCCGCTGTGCTATCACTCCAGCCCCAAACACCTTAACCTTTGTATTATCCTTCTGACTCCCAGAAATTTCTTCACTAAAAAAATAATAATCAAAGAAACCTTTTCTGTGGGGATTGAGGGTGGGCTTTGGGCCACACCCAGCAGTGCTCAGGGTTATTCCTGCAACAGTGCTGGAGAGGCTTCCCTCCAGGTGCTGGTTGAGAGACCACGTGGTGCTGGGGATGGTGGCCAGGGCTCCCACATACAAGGCTTGCGCTCTCACCTGTCAAGCCATCTCCCCAGCTTAAGAGAGAAAGCTGTCAAGGCAAGGGGCTGGAGCGATAGCACAGCGGGTAGGGCGTTTGCCTTGCACGCGGCCGACCCGGGTTTGAATCCCAGCATCCCATATGGTCCCCTGAGCACCGCCAGGGGTGGTTCCTGAGTGCAGAGCCAGGAGTAATCCCTGTGCATCGCCAGGTGTGACCCAAAAAGAAAAAAAAAAAGAAAGCTGTCAAGGCAGGACAAATATCCCCTCCTGGTCATATGATACATGCAACCCCTGACCCCAACCCAACCCCTGGACAACCCTTAGCTCAGATGTAAAATTTTACTCAGTTGCATTTACTTTAGGATTTATGGTCATGGAAACTCTATACATATGTAATTTGAATCTGGGCATCCTTCTGCCTAATGTGAATTTGCTCGATCATACTGAGAAGAATCGGAGGGAATGAGAGACTTTGCCCCTGCACACCAGGCAGGCCATTGAGAATGGCACTTCATAGCAACATCAAATGCTTTGTTTAAAAAAAAACAAACAAAGTTTGATGGTAATATGCATATTAGCTTTTGAATCAAATAGCTGAGGATAGTTTTCATCCCCTGGTCTTGGAGCCTTTATCCTGCTGTGGCAGGGATGGCCAGGCCTGTGGAGACAGAGTGATGTAATACAGGCAAAGAGGAGGGAGGTTCTATTCTTGTCTCTGCCTTGACTGCCAAAATAAGTCTGAGGAAGGCAGATTCCACGCGGTAAAAGGGGAAAAGAGGGCTGGAGTGATAGCACAGGGGTTAAGGAGCTTGCCTTGCATCTGGCTGGGCTTGGTTCAATCCGTGGCTCCCCAGATAATCCTCTGAGCACCAACGAGAGTGACCCATGAGCACAGAGCCAGGAGTAAGCCCTGAGCACTTCTGGCTGTAGACCCCAAACCGGCCTCTGCCCCAAATAAAAGATCCTTAGAGAAACACACACACACACACACACACACACACACACACACACACACACACACACATATACACCCCATAATCTTCATTGTACACAATGGTTTATATCATCTTAGCCAAATTCTTTTAAGAACAAATATCTTTTGGCCACTGTCCTTGGTTTCTGGGTGGAACAGGAGGGAGGATAAGGGAAGCCAAGGGCTGGCAGCTTTTTCTGGCCATGCCATCTGCTGGGCTTCACACTGAGGAGTTCTGGTGACCATTATGGGTTGCAGTTTCCAAACATCCCTTGGGGCTATGCAGAGTTTCTGAGAGGAGAGGAAGTAGAGAAGTTCTGAGGTCTCTACCTGATCTTCCTGTTGCTTGAGAGTCCTCACGTTCTCAGCCTGAGCCCTGGCCAGGGCCTGCCTCAGAGCCAGCAACTGCTGACGAAACAGGAGCGCCTCCTGCTCTGCCATCAACTTCACTCGCAGACACTCCTTTCTGCTCTCAACAGCTTCCTGTGAAGATTCGAACACACCAAGATCAAAGTGCCCCCCACCTTTCTGAAAAGTCTCTACACAGGTGAGGTTTGTTTGCAGGGAGGAGGGGGTAGGACACAACCAGCTGTTCTGAGGGCTCTCTCCTGGCTCTGCACTTGGGAATCACTCCTGGCTATGCCCAGGGGACCATATGTGGTGCTGGTGATTGAACCGGATGGGCCAGGTATAAGGAAAGTGCCTGACCCACTGCATCTCCAACCTTCTACGCGTTTTAAACTTTTTACACCCCTGATCTAAATCAGAGCTTCTTAAACTTTTCCCACTCACCACTTCTTTTTATTTTCAAAATTATTTTTTAACCTTAATTGGTTTACAATACTGCTCATCATTGGGTTACTTTTTTTTAAAAAAAAAAAAAACAACCATTTCTTAGGGTATTGAAATTTACAAAGTAATTCACAGTTGAGACTTAGGCATACAATGTTTGAATATTAACCCTTCACTTAAGTCGCCAGTTTCTCTCTCACCAATCTGCCTGCCTTCCCCCCTTTTTTTTTCCTTTTTGGGTCACACCTGGCGTTGCACAGGGGTTTCTCCTGGCTCATGCACTCAGGAATTACTCCTGGCGGTGCTTGGGGGACCATATGGGATGCTGGGAATTGAACCCGGATCAGCTGCATGCAAGGCAAACGCCCTACCTGCTGTGTTATTGCTCCAGGCCCCTGTCTGCCTTCTTGATATGCCCATTTTAAAGTTTGGTTGTTGAAGCTTGGATCTCATGCTTTTGATTTTTTGGGATTCTGTGTTCAATTAGATAGATAAATCACACTCTACACCACCAATATGCCTGAGGCTCCTGTCTCCTGCCTTGATTTCCTCTGTCCACTTCTTACTTCCTCCCTCACTTACTTCCCTTCCCTCCTAGGGTTTCACTCATATAATGTGCCAACACCACACCCTACACCAGACTGTCTTCTTCCCTCCTCCACTGTTCTAACCCCTTACCACCTGAGAAATGTGTATGTGATCCCAGGTACAAAGGTTCATAAAATAGATATTTAAACCCAGCATTCACTGATAATATCACTGTGTCATTGCATCACTGTCATTCCGTTGCTCATTGATTTGCTTGAGCGGGCACCAGTAATGTCTCCATTGTGAGACTCATTGTTACTGTTTTTGGCATATCGAATATGCCACGGGTAGCTTGCCAGGCTCTGCCATGTGGGTGGGATACTCTCGGTAGCTTGCCGGGCTCTCCAAGAGGGACGGAGGAATCGAACCCAGGTTGGATGTGTGCAAGGCAAATGCCCTACCCGCTGTGCTACTGCTCCGGCCATAAGAAACAATACATAAGAAATAATACTCTGCACTCAGGGATAACTCCTAGTGAACTCCTAGTAATCCTTAGCACCACATGTGCTCGGGGGACCTTATGTGGTGCTAGGGATCATAGGCAGGTTGGCTGTGTTTCAGGCAAGCACTTTACCCACTCTACTATCTCTTTCCAGCCCCCTGGTATAAATCTTTACAAAAAACACTTATTATAGGGGCTGGAGTGATAGCACAGTGGGTAGGGCCTTTGCCTTGCACACAACTGACCCAGGTTCGATTCCCAGCATCCCATGTGGTCCCCCGAGCACCACCAGGAGTAATTCCTGAGTGCAGAGGCAGGAGTAACCCCTGAGCATTGCTAGGTGGGGACCCAAAAAGCAAAAAAAAAAAAAAAAAAAAAAACCACAAAAAAAACCCACCACTTATTCTAGTTCAAGTGATGTTACAGTCGTGCTGGCATTGATGGTCTCGGTGTTTAGTTACCTCATCCCACCCATCTCCACCAAAGAGCCCAAGTCACCATCCCCTCATGGCCCGTGTCACCCCTAGTCTACAACAAAAACATTTTTTAAAAACTAAGCTTAAGAAATTTATGTGACTCCCTGTGGGGTAGCAATCCACAGTTTAAGAAGCTGGGATCTAGATCCCCACTGAGCTCCTGCAGGTGCCCCGCCCCAGGACAGGCTTTCAGAATCAGTTAAGTGAAAGTTTCCCTGCAGCTTCGGTTTCAAGTTCCCTTCCAGTACTTTCCAGGCACTATTTTGCAACTTCATTTCCTTCCACCACGTTTTTCTTCGTCTGCAATATTTTGGCAAAGCTGCCTCCAGCCGAGTGTGAGGTCCCCTGCCGTCCCCCCACTTCCCTCATGCTAAGCTCCCGGATCTGCGCTCCCTGCTAATGCTTTGCCATCTGCTGTGGAGCGGCTCTTTCTTTTCTCCCTCAGGATGTGCAGACATGGAAAATCCCCCAACTGTTGGCTGCTTTGAGATTATAGGTCTTGCCACCTGCCACAGCACAGCTGTGGGCGCTGCTCCCCCACCCCAGCCTAGGGTACTCACCTTCTGCGCCCTGCTCAGCTGGCCTTGGAAGCGCGCCTGCTGCACAGCCAGCCGCCAGTGGCCCAGGCTCCTCCTTTTGCTCACCACGCCTGCCAGGCGACTCTCATCCTGCTCCAGTGTCCACGGCTGCTCCTTTCAGGAAGACCCTCTGTCAGAAAAGGCAGCCCCCAGCCCTTTCCCGGGACCCAAACATCTGAATGTTAGGGTCCTGGAATGCAGATGACTCCATTGAGCCCCAAAGTCCTTTTAATTTTTTTATTGGGGGACATACCTGGCAGTGCTCAGGGGTTCTTTCTGGCTCCGTGCTCAGGAGTGACCCCTGACAGTGCTCCAGGGCTCACATACATTTCAGGGGATTGAACTGGGGTTAGCCACATGCAAGGCAAGAGCCAACTCCCCAACTTTTTTTTTTTTTTTTTAGCTCTTTGGGTCACACCCGGCGATGCACAGGAGTTACTCCTGGCAGTGCTCAGGGGACCATATGGGATGCTGGGAATAGAACCTGGGCTGGCTGCGTGCAAGGCAAACGCCCTACTTGCTGTGCTACTGCTCTAGCCCCAGCCCTCCCTCCCAACTTTTTTGATATTAACTCTCAGCCTGCTCCTTCCCAGCCATTCCCAGCTGTTTTCAGTGCCTGATGTAATACTTTCTTAGGGAAAACGGCCTGAATGCCAACAGAGTGGGCGGTGGGGTGAGGAGCTGGGAGGAAAGGCTGGCAGCCCACCACAAAGGGCAGTCACGTACTTTGGCTGGGTTTTCTTTCGTTGCTTCATCAGGTCTGGCCGAGCCCCATTTTTCCTTGAGGCCCTTCAGATGGTCAATCCCTTCTGTTCTCACTTCGCCGATGAGCTCACACACTTTCTGGATCAAATGCAGCTGATTCTCGTCCAGTTTCTCCTGCACATTGCAGATTCAAGTTCAGGAAGGGCGGTGGAGATAGTCGTTTTGGCGTCCCAAGCCCAACTTTCAGAAATGATCTCACATTCCAGCAGCTTCCATCCCGACAGCAATTCCGTTCCGTTCCATATGGTGGGGAAATCTCGTGGGGAGAGCGGGGCGTTTGTGTTGCCTTAGTCCTCAGGGACCCATCACGTGGACACTGCTAGGGGCCAACGCTGGGCAGGCAGATACCAGAGTGGCAAAGTGGAGGTCAAATGTGGAAGATACAATTGTGCCCCTTTCCCCGAAGGGTTAGGAGGGAATTTAAATTACGCTTTTGGACTGTTGGGCCGAGTCAGCAGAATCTGAGCAGATCCAACACTGTACATTAGTCACTAATAAGGAACTCCATTAAAAATAGATGGAAAGAGGAAGGAACCCGGTGGGCCACTTTCCTGTTTCTGCAAAAATGCAGTAACAGAAGAGCCTGTTCTGAATGGCTTATGGGGTTCAAGGCTTAGAGAGAAATCGCTTGATCACTGCTCAGTGCAACTGGAAACCCAGTCACCTTGGGGGAGGGGAAGTGGAGGAAGTCCTCTCATTTTGGACCCACTTCCCTGGAAAGGCAAGCAGGATAGTGTGGACATGCAGTTTTTAACTTCTTCTTGGGAACCTGGGGGTTAGAATAGGGATTTGTTGCTCTGGGGGCTTGCGTTCAATGGGATAAGTGGAAACTCCACTTTGTGTCTCAGATTCTAACAAGATGAAAAGAACCTGAGAAAAAAGTCAACAGTCTCACACTTGAGAGATAGTTTTGTAGGTTTCAACTGTCTGCCCACCTTTCTCTCCTAGCGCCCATCCCATAGCATTTTTGTTTTGGTCTTTTATTTGATCCTTTACAGTCTGTGTACCTTGTGAACTTTTCACAAGTGAGAAGAAAACTGGTGACCGAAGGAACAGTACAGTAGCTGAGGGCACCTGCCTTGCAAGCGTCTGGTCATGAGTTCAAATCTCCTGTGCTCCTTATATGTCAAGCACAATCCTGGCAGATCTACAGTCTGTGACCCCCAGTGCCATACACAACTTCCAGATGCACCACAGCCAGCTGTGTGTGAGTGCCACAAAGGGATGCAACCCCCAGCAAGCATCTCAACTTAAAAAAAGAAGTGCCAGCACTTTGGCCAGCAAGTGCAATTCCTGTCGAACATATCTCTGCAGCGAAAGGAGTGCGGCAAATGTGTGAGCACTGTGACCTGCTGTGGCACCCCAGTGAGCACTATAGCCAGGCATGTGTGTGTGTGTGTGTGTGTGTGTGTGTGTGTGTGTGCATGTTTCTGTGAGTGGTGAGCCCTGGTCATCACAATAACATCAATAATACCAATGAAGGAAAGGGGGAGGGAATCCAAACAAAGTCACTACAAAAAGGAAAAACCAGGAGAAGCTGGAGAGAGCTCAGTGGGCTGAAGGCAGCTACATAAGCGGGAGGCCCAGCACACCACTGGGTGTGGCCCCCAAACCAAAAATCAAGGAAGGCATCTCCAGTCTTCTCTGGAACAAGCAGGCCAAGGGCAGTGCTCTCTCAGTAACAAGTCCAGGATTCGCGATGGGACACCCCAGGGGAGAGAGAGAAGGACCCAGAGGGGCTGGCTGGGAGGCATCCAATAGCAGGGAAGGGACACAGCTGGGGGGAAGGTGAACTTGGCTGGTGGTTGAGTTTTTACCAAAATTTATGCTTGTGAGGCCACTGAACCGGCTCCTTGAGGTTCATGTCAAGCCTGAGAAGTTTGTCTTTCGCAGTTTCTCTTTTCTTTGGTTTGTTTTTGAGCCACAGCTGGCAGAGCTCAGGGGTTACTCTGTGGTTCAATGCTCAGGGGTCGTTCCTGGTAGCGCTCAGGGGAACTGACCATGAGTGCTGGAGACTGATCATGGACCTCCCACACGCAACATCGGCATATAATTAGCCCGTTGAATGTTCTCTCTAGCCCTGTTTCTGTATTGCTTGGACATCATGATCGGGCTCTCCTGTGCTGGGAGCACCCCGTCACTACCCCCTGGATGGGACTTGACTGAGGGTCTGTGGCTCCCTGACTTGGGTTTTGGAGACAGGCAGGTGCCACTGGAGGGTTGGAAAACTCTGGTTCTGATTCTGCATCTCCCGAGACACTTACAACTGAGCTCTCCTTGCTGGAGGGATGCGCTCACCAGGCAGAAGCGTGGCAGAAGTGATTGAAGTGGCTAAGCAGAGACCCCTTCCCTCAGCCATGGCCACTGCCACCGAAACAGCCATGGACAGTGATTCCGAAAACATGATGCATTGTGGTAAAATTATGACAACTCATAGATGACATAACTCCCCGGCAAAAGCTGAGCACTGGCACAGTCTTGGGTCCAAGGAGGCCTTGTTCCCACAAAGGGCCACAAGTGCAACCACTGCGGGGTCGGGTTTGCCTCAGGGCTCCTCCAACTTACTTTTATGTGCAAACACATCGTAAACAAAGCGCGGACCAGTCCTTCATATTCTTCTTGGACTTCTTTCCTAATCTGTGTTTTGAGATTCAGGTTTTCCTCTTCCAAATCTGTGAGGCGGGCTCTCAGAGCAGTGATTTCCATGATCATACTATGGCTGAGCTCTGCAACCTAGGAGTATATATTGAATTATAATATTTCACACACACATACAACATTATAATTAAATAGAAATGCCTATTAAAATAGATAGAAGATATTTAATTAAATAATAAATATTAATCTTAAGTATGCACACACACCCACATATATAGGGGGCTCACACCACACAGTGCCTGGGATTGCTTCTTGTGGTGTTTGGGGGATCATGCAATGCTGAGATCAAACCCAGGATTCCCACATGCAAAGCATGCACTCTTGCCCTTTGAGCTATCATTCCTGCCAAGAAATTTATATTTTGTTGTTTGGGGGCCACATCAAACCCACAGGTAACAAGAGGCTAGTCCTGTCTCTGCACTTAGAGGTCACTCCTGGTGGTACATGGGGGAGCATATGGGGTGCTGGCGATTGAGCCAGGGTTAGCTATGTGCAAGGAAAGCATCTTAACTGCCATTCTATCTCTATGGTCTCCAAATGCATATATATATATATATATATATATATATTTTCACTTTGTGTAAGCCTTTATTTTTTAAATTTATTTATTTATTTATTTATTTTTAATTAATTAATTTTTTAAATTGAATCACCATGTGGAAAGTTACAAAGCTTTCAGGCTTAAGTCTCAGTTACACAATGCTCAAACACCCATCCCTTCACAGTGCACATATTCCACCACGAAGAACCACAGTAAACCTCTCCCCTACCCCCCACCTCCCCAGCCCCCCACCCTGCCTGTGTAGCTAATACTTTTCACTTTACTTTCTCTTTACTTTGATTACATTCAATATTTCAACAAAAAACTCACTATTATTGTCTGGAGTTTCCCCCCACAAAGTCAGACCTGCTGGAAAGGAAGCATTTGATAATTTGTTTTCCATTGCTGAGAATGAAGATATATGAGGTCGTGTGGCCACAATAGTGGCCTCGAGGTTTTGGATTTCTGTATTTTAGTATTTTAGTAACTAAGTCCACAGAAATTTCTGCCAGACGTTGCATCATTGCTAGCTCATACCTCTCTGCTACATTGTATTCCACATATGAGTGCAATCTTTCTATGTCTGTCTCTTTCTTTCTGACTCATTTCACTCAACATGATAGTTTCTATGTTGATCCACTTATATGCAAATTTCATGACTTCATCTTTTCTAACAGCTGTATAGTATTCCATTGTGTAGATGTGCCAAAATGTCATCTGTTTTGGGCACTCCGGTGTTTTCCAGATTGTGGCTATTGTAAACAGTGCTGCAATGAACATAGAAATGTAAATGCCATTTCTACTATACCTTTTTGCCTCTCCAGGATATATTCCTAGGAGTGGTATTACTGGGTCAAATGGGAGCTCAATTTCTAATTTTTTTTTTTTTTTGCTTTTTGGGTCACACCCAGCGATGCTCAGGGGTTACTCCTGGCTTTGCACTCAGGAATTACTCCTGGCAGTGGTTGGGGGACCATATGGGATGCCGGGGATCGAACCCGGGTCGGCCGCGTGCAAGGCAAACGCCCCACCCGCTGTGCTATCGCTCCGGCCCCTCTAATTTTTTGAGAATCATCCATATTGTTTTCCAAAAGGGCTGAACAAGTCGGCATTCCCAGCAGCAGTGAAGAAGAGTCCCTTCCTCCCCACATCTGCGCCAACACTGGTTGCTTTTGTTTTTTGGATGTGGGCCAGTCTCTGTGGTGTGAGATGGTATCTCATTGTTGTTTTGATCTGCATCTCCCTGATGATTAGTGATGTCGAGCATTTTCTCATGTGCCTCTCAGCCATTCGGATTTCTTCTTTGGGGAAGTTTCTGTTCATTTCATCACCCCATTTTTTGATCGGATCGGCAGTTTTCTTCTTGTGGAGTTCAACCAGTGCCTTGTATATCCTTGATATCAACCCCTTATCGGATGGGTATTGGGTAAATATCCTTTCCCATTCTGTAGGCTGTCTTTGTACTTTGGTCACTGTTTCTTTTGAGGTGCAGAAGCTTCTTAGTTTGAGATAGTCCCATTTATTTATCTCTGTTTTTACTTGCTTGGCCAGTGGTGTGTCAGCTTTGAAGATACCGTTGGCTACAATGTCATGGAGGGTTTTGCCAACTTTGTCTTCAATGTACCTTAGGGATTCTGGTCTGATGTTGAGGTCTTTAATCCATTTTGATCTGACTTTTGTACATGTGATGGTGATAGGTGGAGATCTGAGTCCATTTTTTTGCATATGAGTCCAGTTTTGCCAGCACAATTTGTTAAACATGCTTTCCTTGCTCCACTTCACATTTCTTGCTCCCTTATCAAAGATTAGATGATCACATATTTGGGATGGTGTGTCAGAATATTCAACCCTATTCCATTGGTCTGCAGCTCTGCCTTTGTTCCAGTACCATGCTGTTTTAATTACTACCGCTTTGTAGTAGAGTTTGAAGTTGGGGAGGTTGATTCCTCCCATTTTCTTTTTCCCAAGAATTGATTTAGCTATTCGTGGGGGCTTATTGTTCCATATGAATTTCAGGAGTGCTTGTTCCATTTCTTTGAAGAATGTCAAGGGTATCTTTATAGGGATCGCATTGAATTTGTACAATGCTTTGGGGAGTATTGCCGTTTTGATAATATTAATTCTTCCAACCCATGAGCAGGGGATATCTTTCTATTTTCTCATGTCCTCTTTTATTTCCTGAAGTAATGTTTTGTAGTTTTCATTATACAAGTCCTTTACCTCCTTAGTTAAGTTGATTCTGAGGTATTTGATCATTTGAGGCACAATTGTGAATGGGATTGCTTTTTTCATGTCAGGAAAGCCATGGACTTTTGGGTGTTGATTTTATAGCAACTTTACTATACAAGTCTATTGTTTCTAAGGGTTTCTTGGTAGAGGTTTTAGGGTTCTCTAAGTATAGTATCATATCATCTGCAAATAGTGAGAGTTTGATTTCTTCCTTTCCTACTTCAATGCCCTTAATACCTTTTTCCTCGCCTAACCGCTATTGCAAGTACTTCCAGTACTATATTGAACAGGAGTGGAGAGAGTGGGCATCCTTGTCTCATCCCTGATCTCAGAGGGAAGGTTCTTAGTTTTTCTCCATTGAGGATGATGCTTGCCGTAGGCTTGTGATAGATGGCTTTAACTATATTGAGGAAAGCCCCTTCTATACCCATTTTGGCGAGTTTTCATCATAAATTGGTGTTGGATCTTGTCAAATGCTTTCCCTGCATCTATTAATATGATCATATGGTTCTTATATTTTCTTTTGTTGATATGATGGATTATGTTGATTTCCGAATATTAAACCATCCCTGGGATGAATTTCACTTGGTTGTAGTGTATGATCTTTTTGATGAATTGTTGAATTTTGTTTGCTAATATTTTGTTGAGAATCTTTGCATCCGTGTTTATCAGAGATATCAGCCTGTAGTTTTCTTTTTTTGTGGTGTCTTTGTTTGCTCCCATATACATATTTTTAAATAAAGAATTATTCAGGAATTCCAAACAGGTTGAATGCCAATCTTACAAAACAGCTCTTTCTGTCAGTAATAAACATGCACTTTTATTTTGACTCTAATGAACAAACTGAATATCCTGTGGGACAAATGGGGGTGGAAGAATCTAAAGGGGCTCACAGATTCCAGAATGACACAGAGCCAGTGACCAGTAAAGAGTTGATGGATGACCCCAGGAGACTCTCCACACACAGCAATGTCGTTTTCATCTGGAGCAAGCACTACCCTGATCTGGCCCACCTCCAACCCTGCCCCTACCTCACTTCTTAACCTACATTTCTCTTCCCTGGGATCCACTTTCACTGACTCCAAAGGAAACAAATAATTAACAACAAAAACACAAAGGAAAAGAACAGAAACAGTCCTGAGTGATAGTACAGACTGTAGTGCACTTGCCTTGCATCCCATATGTTCCCTGAGCCCACTAGGAGTGACTCCTGAATGCAGAGCTAGGAGTTAGCCCTGAGTTTGCTTGGTCCCAAAGCCAAACAAACAAACAAACACCAAAGACATAGAAAAACACAGATGCTATCCAAAAATGAAATCACAAAGAATTCTCTCATTGCTTCCTAAAGATGGAACCTGCAGTGCGCCTTCAGTGAATCCCATTCCTTGGGATTCTGTCTTGCCAGAGACAGAGCTTGACAAACCAGAACCTATGCTTTGATCCCTGGACCCATACCGGGGTGAGCACTGGGGTGGCCCTCAAATAAAACTAAGCAAAGAAGTTTTCTTTGCCTATTTCTGACCCCATGAGGGAGGACGGGCTGGAGACAGAGCAGAGAGACCTATCTGGTAACAGGTGACCCACCTGACTCGCATCATCTCCAGGCGGATTCTGACCTCTTTGACTAACAGCCAATTCCTGCAGAATAAAACAATGCACAAACAAGGGGCTTTATTCTTCCACCCATGGCTCATGCTGCGACCCCTCTGGTTTGTGTGAACGGGCCCCTCATTTGACATTCACGGCTCCACCTGGATCCCAGACAGTGCTTGCTGCCCCTTTGGGTCTTGAGGGTGCCCCCCCACACCACCATCAGCTTCCAGCAGCCACACTGATCAGATGCCTTAGCAGCGGGGAGAAGCCATCGTGGCAGCAGAACCTGGACACACGCTCTGCTCTTTGTTTTGTGGTTTGTGTGTGGCGCAGGGGGACATCCCAAGCATACTCAAGGGACAAGGGGACCCTTCCAGTCATTCTTAGGCAACCCAGCTGGTGCTTCAGTGCAAGGTTCAAGGATGTGGTGCTGCTTGGACCCTGTGGTGGCAGTGCTGGGGGTCTCCAGGGCTGTATCTGGTAATGTTTGGGGGAACTTATGATGCTGGGGATTGTACCAGGTCTGGTGAGTACTACTCGTGTGCCTTAACTCTGTATCATCTCTTGATACTCCTTTTTTTTGAGGGCGGGGTGAGGTTAGGGGATAGTGTTTGTGTCACATCTAGCTGTGCTCAGGGACCATATGGGTGTTGAGGATCAATTCTGGGTCATCTGCATGCAAATCAGTCACCTTCCCCACTGTATATCTCTCCAGTCCTCCTCTTTGACCTTTTAGAAGTCTGATTGTTTTCAAACTCTCACAGGGGGATAAGAGTGATACTACAGCAGGTTAGGGTGCTTGCCTTTTATGTAGCAGACCCAGATTTGATCCTCAGCAGCCCATGTGGTCCCCTGAGCTCTCCAGGAATTATCCTTAAATACAGAGCCAGGAGTAAGCTCTGAGCATGCTGGGTGTGGCCCAAAAGCCAAAATCTGCGGAAGGAGGGAAGAGGGAAGGGGAGGGGGGAGGCAGTGGAGTTCAGACCCTCACACTTTTCCTAGTTACACAAATGACATGGAACCTCTGTGGACTCCCTGGCAAAACAGTGTGTAATTTAGGACAGGAGATGTGACCTCTGGATTACACCAGTGGAGTCTGATTTCCAGGAAGTCTCACCCGTGACTGGGAGGACTGTCCTGAAAACAGCCTCCTGGGGTGGGGGTGGGGGCTCAGTTCCTGCCCAGACCATGCCCACAGACTGTAGGCATGGTTTGCCTGATTTGAGCTGAGGGTGGGACAGTGAGCCACAGGACAGTTAACCGGTGGCGGTGGCGTGTGCTCCCTCCTGCCTGGGAACCCCTCTCCCTTCCCCTGGCTCCTCCTCTGAGCCCCCCTGGCCCCCCCTGCCCTACTCCTTCCCCATCACAGTTCTGGTCTCCCTGGGCATGTACTTGCTCCTTGCGGCACAGCTGCTGCCGGGTGTGCTCCAGCACATGCTCGTAACACATGGAGTAGGTCTCAAAGTTGCTGCGTTCTCTTGCCATCACCTCACCGCCCAGGGAAAGGAGGCAGGCCTCGAGGTGGTCTTTCCTGAAAGAAATCTGGACAGGAAGGGGACAGAGTTCACTGCAGTTCTTGCAGGGTGACACCATCCTGACACCCCCACTGCTGAGCCTGCGTGCTTCAGCTCTCAGACTGGCTACCACTTCTTTCCAAAAACTGTTGGCTCCAGCCTCCAGAGCCCTTCTCTAGGGTCTGCATTGAAGAGCGTCAGGGTCAGGGATGAGAGTAGGAACGGAGACCTATAGAATGCCCCTGTCCTCATGTCCTAACTAAGAAAAGGGTATCAATCAAAGTCATGGGAATAGAGAGGTAGGACAGGGATTAAGGTGATGTTTTGTATGTGGTGCACCCTGGTTTGATCCTCAGCACCAAACATGATTCCCTGAGCACCTCCAGGACCCTGAGTAAGTCCCAAACCATAAATATATAAACAAAACAAATAATTAAAATGAAAATATTTAGCTGGAGATGGAGCTCAATGGTAGAGCATGTGCCCTGTATGAGGGAAGCCCCAGGTTCAAGACTCAGCATGGCAAATACAAACAAAAATGCTCCCTAAAACAAAACAAAACAAAACAAATTCGAGGAACCACATCCTGCTGTTTTTCAGGACTTTGTACTCAGGAATCACTCCTGGCAGACTCGGGGAACCTCTGGGATGCTGGGGATTGAGTCTGGGTCTTCGGGCCCAGTCAAGGGCCTTACCCACTGTGCTATTGCTCTGGCCCCTAAAATAAAAATGTTTGAACTTAATCAAAGTTCCTACCTGATTGGGAGAGCTTTTTTCCTTTTTCCCTTTACTCTCCAATAAACCTTTCTACTCTCCTCTCCTCCCCAGCAAAAAACGTTTAATTATTTTCTCTTGAAGAAAAAATCCTCAAAATGCCCAGAGCACCACCAGGACCTTCCCTCTTTCCCAAACAAGTAAGACCCCACAAGATTGTAAACTGTGCATGGCCTTGGACCCAGTAATTCTCTTCTAGTAATTTATATTGAAGGAAAAACAAAAGCTATCTGCTACAAAATATGTAAGCAATGTTCCTTATAGTAGCCTTCCTAATAAAAATGGAAACAATCAAAAGTGCCTAAAATAGAAAAAAAAATCGTTGTATTCATCTAGGCTGTCTCTATCAAGAAATCTAAACAGGAACATAAATATACTCTGGACATATGCTTACTGACAAAGCTATACCCTAGGACAAAAGGTCATAGCAGAACCAACGTGTTTTGATGAAAAAAAAAAAAAAACATACACCTGAAACTTACATGATATTAAATGCAATTTAATTTCAACTTAAAATGAAAAAATTAAATCTGGTAGGACAGAACTAAGAAAGACAAAATTATATATCAATAGAAAAAAGAGTTATAAATAAGACTTGAAAGGAAACATGCCAAAATAATAATAGCTATTGATGAGCCTAAGATGAAGAGTTTATTTTTGAACTCATCTGTTTCCATTTTCTAATACAACCTAATTATAAAATGTGATTCAGTATAAAATGTACATGTAAGGAAAGTGCATGCTTTGATTGAAAGAGGTTAAAGCTTCTGGAAAAGTCCTCAAGCAGAGCAGTTTGCTGGGATTTCTATTGCAGAAACAGTAAGTAGAGATCTTCACTCTCTGGAGGTGCCAGGCTCCTCTTCCTGCACCCTCATACAAGGGGCACCTCACAAGGGACCCCCAACCTGGAAACGGGGGTGAGCGTGGCCTATCTGGTCCCTGGCATGTGCACAGCAGGATGGTCCAAGTGTGCTGCTGACTCTGAGAAAAAAGGGAGATCAAGACTCTGCCTGCACTCTGAGCTGGACTTGGCCACGTGAATGCACCGGTGCAGAAACACTTCCTGTGAGAGCCAGAAGTCACGGGGCGCTCACACTGGAACCCGCACTGGGAGCTCACCCTGCGCTGCTGGCAACTCACCCAGGTGGGGACTGGTGTGCAGAGCTTGCCCGGGTACACAACCCCATCCCGAGCTGGACAGGGGTGCCCAGACATAGGCAAATGTGCGCCTGGGGACTCCTGCAGCTCTTTATTGGTTTGCTTTGGTTTGGGGGCCACACTTGGTGCTGCTGGGGACTACTCCCTCCCAGCTTGATGGAGGGAGTGAGGGTGCTGTGGCCAATGCTCTGGCCACCAAGCAGTTCTGTGGCTCCATCCCAGGCCTCCTCCATGCATAGGCCCTGCTCCAGCCCGCTTAGCCAACAGCTCATTTGCAGAGCAGACGCATCTCGGACTAAAGCCACTGCAAAAACCGCATGCAATGCAGTCTGCAATTCAATGCAGACTTCAAACAGCCTAGTGGGTCGATGTCATTCCCGCTTAGCCGGCGGGATATTTCACCCAGCAAGGAGCAGGCTCCCAGGGGTGGGTCTGTATTCCACTAAAGAGAAAGGAATGGCCAGGTCTCCCCTCAAGGCTCACTAGAGGTCAGAAAAAGGGGGTGTTGCTTTTTCCTCACTTCGAGATCTGCCTACTGGCGGTGGGGCCATCAGAGCCATAACAGGAAAGGTTGGAACTGGGGGGAGCTGGTCAGAGTGGCCTCATGGCTTCAGCGAGCAGGGGGAGCACCTCCCAGGCTCCAGCCTCGCCTCTCCCCAGGTGGCCTTTGCTTCTCAGACTGGACTCGGCTCCTGGCTTCCGGATATTTTGAGCCGTCGGAGCAGCCCATGTATTGTGGGTGACAGCCCAAACCACTTTTTTTGACACCTCTTTCCCTGAGTTTGTCCCTCTTATTTATTTTGCTTAACATGATGTCTTGGGCTGGAGCGATAGCCTAGCGGCTAGGACGTTTGCCTTGCACATGGCTGACCTGGGTTCAGTTCCTCCTTCCCTCTAGGAGAGCAAGGCAAGCTACCAAGAGTATCTCGCCTGCACGGCAGAACCTGGCAAGCTACCCGTGGTGTATTCGATATGTCAAAAACAGTAATAACAAGTCTCACAATAGAGATGTTACTGGTGCCCACTCGAGCAAATCGATGAGCAACGGGATGATAGTGACAGTGACAGTGAACATGATGCCTTCCAGTTCCATTCTAGTTGCAGCAAATTACATGATTTCATGTCTTTCCCACAATTTTATTTTAGATTTTTGGCATTCATTAGCCTGTGCTCAGGCTTCCCTCCTGGCTCTGTGCTCAAGGAACCATCTGGGGTGCCAAGGATCAAATCCGGGTCAGCTGTGTGCAAGGTAAATACCTCACAGGCTATACTAGCTCCCTGGCCCAGATTTCATATGTTCTTATGCTGTACAATATTCCATTATGTGTATAGATACCACAACTTAATAAAACATGTATCTGTCATTGAACATTTGGACTATTCCCATATTTTGGCTAAGTGTTGCAATAAACATAGCTATGCACAAATCTTTTTAAATAAAATTTTTGTGTTTTGGATTATATGCCAAGAAGTAGGATAGCTGGATCATATGGAAGCTCTACAGTGCCCCCTCCCACACACACACACCAACCAAAATTAAAAACACTAAAATCTTTAAAAAGTCCAATATGCGCTCATGCATGAGCCCATATTATACTTAATTAAAATTTAATTTAATTTATAACTCTTGAAAAAATAATGGTGTTGGAGATTGAATAAAGGCACTCATGCATCTAAAGTGCATCCTGTACTACTGAGCCTCATCCCTGCTCTCCATACTATTCATTTTCAAATGTTTTCTGAGTCATGATATCTTATATTATTTTGGTTTCTCTTTAAACACTTTTTATATCAAAAAATCAACAATAAGGAATGTTGCTAATAAAACTCAAATTTCATATTCACTTCCCACTAATTAGAAATCAGCCTTTCCCAACATTAAGAAGGCAATAAGTGATTATTACTTTATGTTTAGCCTCAGTATTTATATCATCATTCTAAGGGAGGAAGGAAGCACTAGGGCATTTATTAGAGAGAAAGTTTTCCTTGTTTGTACTTAGTAAAACAGAATGACTAATTATGGGGGAAAAGGGGCCACACTGGCAGTGCTCAAAAAAAGAATCCCTAGCAGTGTTTGGGGTCCCTATGTGGCACTGGAAATTTTAACCAGGGTATAGCCAGGATAGCCACCACAACTATATGTAAAGCAAGTGGCTTTTCTCCTGTACACACTCTCTCTCTCTCAGTCTCTTTCTCTTTCTCTCTCTCTCTTTCTCTCTGGCCCTAGAATGACTAATTTTTTTAAAAGAAGTTTTTAATTAAATCACTGTGAGATAAACAAAGTTGTCCAGTTTTCCATGATTGGGTTTCAGTTATACACTGTTCCAACACCCATCCCTTTAGTGTACATATCCCACTATCAATGTCCCAATTTCTTTTCTTCCAACCCCCACTCTCATCCCCAGTCTGTCTCTATGACAGATACTTCTCTTCTCTCTCTCTCTCTCTCTCTCTCTCTCTCTCTCCTTTTGATCATTATGGTTTGTGGCATAGGTTCTGTCAGATTATCATGTATACCCCTTCACCTACTTTCAGCACTCCATTCTTGTCCAGAGTGATCATTTCCATCTATCGTTGTCATAATCTCTTCTCTATCCTAACTGCCCTGTCCTCTTTCTCCCCATTAATGACAAGCTTCTGGGCTGGAGCGATAGCACAGTGGTAGGGCGTTTGCCTTGCATGCGGCTGACCTGGGTTCGATCCCCAGCATCCCATATGGTCTCCCCCGAGCACCACCAGGAGTGATTCCTGAGTGCAGAGCCAGGAACAACCCCTGAGCATTGCCACGTGTGACCCAAAAAGAAAGAAAAAAAAAAGACGAGCTTCTAACCATGGGCCAGTCATTTCTATTGTTCATGGGTAATAGTCTCAGGTTGTGTTTTTCATATCTCACCAATGAGTGCGATCATTTTGTGGAATGACTAATTTTTTAATACATACCTCGAGCCCACCATCCTGATAATTCTCCATTAATTTCTGGATAAAGTTTTCGACTATTTGTGGTGCCGTAACTGAAAAGTTTTCTTTCATGACTCGGTGTTTCCAAAGATCTGGGGTACAAACATAGCAATATGAGTATTCTGAAACATTGAACAGCCATAATAGCTATGACATGGTGACTCTGAGGCTAGATATATAGCTCAAGGGGGAGCACATTCTTTGTGAGAATATTTGATCCCTAGTGCCACATGGGCCCACTAGCACTGCTGGGAGGGATTCTTGAGCACAGAGCTGGAAGTAAGCTCTGCTGGATGTGATCCTCCAAACAAAACAAAACAAGTAACTCTGAGACACAACACTGGACACAAGTGATCTTTTCCATAGACACCAAAATGAATGGGTGAAGCAGGGGAGGGAACCAGGTGATTGAGGATCCAGGATGTTCTGAACATGGATGTAGGGGAGATCACTATTAAGAGTCCTAATGAAAAAATTTTGTGAAAAGTATCTCTGTTGACCAGAAAAGAACAATACTCTCTACTATACCTAACCCCCCTGAGACAAATGTTACTATTGATTTTGTGTGACATCACGTTTCATGAAGTCCCTATGTCTGTCTAAAAATTATTTTGATCTAATATGACTAGCAGATAAATGAAAAGCTTTCCCTTTATCTAGTTAAGTATACACCTGATATTATAAGGCAAAATTATTGATTATATAGTTAATTATTAAACAGAAAATAATTATTATTATAATTAACTATATAATCAACTCAAAGTAAGAACTCAAATTACCTTAAACAGTGTTAATTTTTCTCCTCGAAATTAAGAATTTTCAGAAATCAAATGACATGGATCAATTGTAGTATTATTTAAATTCATCGATTTAGAGAATGTTAAGTGTAGATAATGGCATTAGGCTGGATTAGGGCACAGCTCTATGATGTGACTGTATGGGTTCTGTCACTGAAACTATTTCCTTTTTGAGCTTCTCATTCATGCAGGATTGTTATGAGGTCAAATGAGAGTTCTTCTATGTATAGGTTAGATATTATTATTGCATCTCTTCTATGAGTAGATCTGTTACTAAACTCAAATGAATTATTATTTAGGATTTAATGATTATGAACTTTGAATTTCATTTGATTTTCTGCTATTTTATTTGAATTTTATTTGCCTGGTGTATTCGATATGCCAAAAACCTGCTCACAATGAGAGACGTTACTGGTGCCCACTCGAACAAATCGATGAGCAACGGGATGACAGTGACAGTGACATCGTAGAGTAAGTAAGTTATGCTTACTCTACGACTCATGCAGGAAGTAGTGAATGTGGATATGGGAATGTGTAGTATGTGACCCCCAAAATAAGGGGTGGAGAGAGTATAGGGGTTAGCTTGTTATGTAGCTAATAGTGGTTCAATCCCAGGCTCCATGTGGTTCCCCGAGCAATGATAAGAGTGATCCCTCAGCACAGAGTCAGAAGTAAGTCCTGAGCACGACCGAGTGTGACCCAAATGCCCCCTCCTTCCATAACCTAAAATAGATGGTATTGAATTTCTGCAATGTTTCCCTGTTTGATCCCTATTTGATCTAAACAATTCAAATATCTAATATTTATTACTGATATAAATACATATGGGCTGGAGAGATAGCACAGCGGTAGGGTGTTTGCCTTGCACATGGCCTAACCGGGTTCAGTTCCTCCTTCCCTCAAGGAGAGCAAGGCAGGTTACCAAGAGTATCTTGCCCGCACAGCAGAGCCTGGCAAGCTACCTGTGTCCTATTCGATATGTCAAAAACAGTAACAAGTATCACAATGGAGACATTACTGGTGCCCGCTCGAGCAACTCGATGAGTAACAGAATGACAGTGATAGTTCATTATGAAAAAGGAGAAGGGAGAAAATCCAGAAGAGTCAAGTCACAAATTAGAAATAGTGAGGGCTGACAGTGAGCTTTTAGTTTAATAGTGAACTTCAGTTCCTAGATTGAAAAATCAGCAAGGACTAAAATGTACATGGATGAGGCATATGTGCAACTATTAAGTAGCATCTATTGGGGCATCAAAGCCTAGAAAAAATACAAATTCTGTGGTATATCCCTCCAAAGGAATAGTCGGCACCTGTGACAATGAAAGAGGAACTGCTCCATGGACTCATGACAAGAATCATAAATTAACATTCCAGGTGCAGAACAGTGGGCAAGAAATTTATGTAGGGCAGATAGAATAAATATTAAAAGAGGATGTCATCCCTTCAAGCCTACTCAAGATTATTGTCCCAGAAACTCTTCCTTCTTAATATTACAACCCCTTCTTTCATGAAAACCAATTGTAATGACAACTAAGAAACTGCAAATAAGAAACTGAATGTAATGATAATTATGAAACAAATGAGAACTGAGACACTGAAACTGACCCCAAGGTCAGCCAGAAAAGGGAGGAAAAGTTTTTTTGCTGTGTATGATCCTAATCAGGTAGGATAAAGGCCTGCCAGATGAATGAGAGAGCACAAGGCCCGACAGACTCAGGGGGAATGCATGGAAGGCAACACATGGTCACACCAAATGGGCAAGAGAGACTGACACAGATGTTTCTTGTTTGTTTTGGGGGGTACCTGAAGGATGGGAAAGGTTCTTCATTTTTTTTCCTTTTTATAGGTTATAGCTCACTCTTAGAGAATTAATAGAAAGACCCTCTCCATAGACGGGGCTCAAGTGTCTCTCTCTTTCATTACCGGCTAGTGCCAGTGCAACAATATTGGCAAACATTGTTTCTCCCACTTCTTACATTTTCTTCTTCTAACCTCTTCTTTCCCTGCTAGCTATTACCTCCTGTCCTTGATTCCTTTTACAGCAAAACTCTCAGACAGAAATGTATACTTAATATCTGTGGCTCCTTTCAAAATCCTAGCGTTCACTCACCCTGCTTTCATGTCAAGTCCACTGAAGTGAACTTTGTCACATACACGTCAGCATGACTGAAACCAGTGGTTCTATTTAATTACCAGCACTATTTTTTCAGTTTGTCACTTCCTCCTGCTTGAAAAACTCCCAGTACCAGATGTTGGGACTCCATCTATTCCAAGTCACTGCTTGTTCCTTATTTCTCTTGATGCTTCTCCTAACTTCCTCCCACCCCAGCTCTTAGACAATTCTAGTATTCACCCCTTGGGCCACTTCCTTTATTCCAACAATAGCCCTTGATCATCTCATCTCATTTCATGGCTACACCTACATGCTGAAAACCCAGAAGTTTAGTTATCACCCCCACTTGGCATCTCTTCTTAGGTGCCTAAGGGACATTTCAAACATCACTGGTGCACAATGAAATTCTTGACCATTCCCCCCTAACCTGCTTTAATTTTGTCTTCTCCATCTTAGTGAGGACAATTCTGTTTTCCTGTTCGCACAGGCCAGAAATCTTGGAATCAGAGCTGGAGAGACAGTATAGCAGGTAAAGCAACTACATGGGCTGACATCCCAGTTCAAATCCTTGACATCACATCTGGTTCCCTGAGCACTGCCAGGAATAGCCCCTAAGCACCACCAGGTGTGGCCCAACCCCTAACCCAAATAAATAAATAAATGCAATTTTAAAATAATTTAAAGAAATCTTGGATGCATTAAGGACCCATCTCTCTCCCATAACAAATACCCAACCCATTAGAGACTATTTAAAAACATGCCCAGAATCTGACCCCTTAAGACTTCCACTTCTCCCTCCATTGCTTGAGGCACTTTCTCCTCTTGCTTGAATTATAGTAATAGCCTTCAGTTCTCTTCCCTCTTCTACCCATGCTTCCTTCATAGTTAATTCTAAACACAGCAGCCAGGGAAATTCTATTAATCCCTATGTCAGAGCATACCACTTAGAATTTGGGACAGTCTCCTATTCCATTTCCAGTAAGTACTAAAGTCTTTTCCAGGCCCTACACAGTGGGTGCTTCTCTACCTCACCCTCTCCATGCCATCTCTCAGACTCTCTCATGACACAGATAGATCACGGTCTTTCATTTTTTTTTTCAGTTCCTTTAAAAAAATTTTTTTTTTTTTTTTTTTTTTTGCTTTATGGGTCACACTCGGCAATGCACAGGGGTTAGTCCTGGCTCTGCACTCAGGAATCATCCCTGGGGGTACTCAGAGGACCATATGGGATGCTGGGAATCGAACCCGGGTCAGCCGCGTGCAAGGCAAATGCCCTACCCGCTGTACTATTGCTCCAGCCCCTCCTTTTAAAAAACTTTTAAAAATTAAAAACACTATGATTGGGCCAGAGCGATAATACATCAGTTAGGGCGTTTGTCTTGCATGCAGCCAACCTGGGTTTGATCCCCAGCATCCCATATGGTCCCCCGAGCACCACCAGGAGTAATTCCTGAGTACAGAGACAGGAATAACCCCTGAGCATTGCCGAGTGTGACCCCCAAAAAACAACTCTAAAAAAAAACCCACTGTGAGTTACAAAGTTGTTCGTTATATACAGTTATTTCACACATTTAATGTTCCAACACCACCAGTGTGACCTTCCCTCCACCAATGTCCCCATTTTCCCTGCCATCCCTAACCTTCCCCATTAGGCACATAACAAATTGATTTTATATTACTGATTCCAACAAAACTTTAAGAAATGGCAAATAGAATGATCAGAAAATAAATCAGTAAGAGCCGATTTGTGGTTGTTGTATGATTTTAAGATATGTAATAAGGAAAATAAAACCCTTTACCACTCATGGTCTTTTTTAAGTTAGTAGATCATGGCCTTTAATTATGACAGGCAGGGTGGACATGTTCTGCACAGGACTGTTGTGGGTTGTCTTCTCTCTGGAATATTCTTCCCCCAGAAACTCACATAACTCCCTCGCTTTATCCAAAGGAATTCTGTTCTGACCACGCTGTTCAACACAATCATCCTCTTAACTCTACTTCTTGTTTATGTATTGTCTAGCCCTTCTAGATGGCAAACTCTATAGAGCAGGGTTATTTTGTTTTCTCCCTGAAAAGCCAGGAACATCCCTGAAACAACGAAAAAAAAAATGTTATCCCTAAAACAGTGCTTGACACAACCAGGAGTGATTGCTGCGCACAGAGCCAGGACTAAGTCTTGAGGAAACCCCGGTGAGCATCACTGGGTGTGGCCAAAATAAACTTAAAACAACTCATAAATAAGGGTATTGAATGAAAGAATAAAGTACTGTATGTACAAATAAATGTATATTGAAGGAAGCGGTTGCATAGGGATGGCCAAGTAGGGTGCAAGGGAGTGTATATGTATATTTATATAATTTTGAATTTTGGACCACATGAATGTATTGTTTAAAAACAGTAAGGTTAAGCCCAGTAAATGACTCAAATAACTGGAGCACGTGCTTTGCATACAGGAGTCCCAGTTTCAATCCTAGGTACCACAGGGTCCTCTGAGCATCATCAAAAGTAATCCAAAAAAGAAAAAAAAAAACACCTCTTGGAAAGTCTTAGAGAGCTGGAACAATGGGATTGTGTTAACCTTCTTGACTTGCATCTGGAAGAGGGAAGTCTCAGGAGCAAGTTAATTAGTGTGGAGGTGGGGAAGGGGGGCTACTTCCTTTGTAGGGTTCCAGGGGAGTCTTACAACCAAGGACCTTAAAGGAGATGAGGCAAGCCCCCTCTCACTCCTTTCTTTGCTGTGGGAGTGCTGCCCTTCCCACTTCCGCCCCCTTAGTAGCTAGGAGCTCCTGCAGGGCCTCTCCTAAACCCAGCTGTTGAATTTCTGATGATGCACTTTCCTGCTCTGCCGGGAGTCCTAAGCACATGGGGCCCATGTCCAGCACGGCCCGCTCAGAAACACGCTGATGGAATGGCCCCGTGATTTGTACTGAGAGTATTACTCATGGGGCTGGGGGGGGGGGGAAGTCTGTGCAAATGGGATTCCACATTCCTACAACTGTCTACTTTTCATCATAAAACAGAGCCATCTTCTTGGTGTGTCAGCTGGGACACAGAAGCCACGAATCTACTCTTCCTGTAGGACAGCAAAGGGGAGCCATATCACCCCTGTCCCAGCACAGCTGAAGAAGAAAATCCAAAGGAGAGAAGACCATGAGAAAGTCACACTTTCTGAGACATTGGAGACTTTTAAAAGTCTCAGCGTTGACAAAAACAGAGCTCATGCATGCTCCAGAAATTCTTTAGACAAAAAACCTGGATCCTCCTTTTAGAGTAGTTCCATGATGGGTCTCTGCTCACAGGTCATTTTAGCAAGGTGAGGAGTCACCTCTGCCACACGCTTCTGGTTTGGGAGCCACCACATGGCAGGTACCCATAGAGCTGGTTTGGACTTAGCTCTGGGTACTGCTGAAGAGGAATCATTTTCCAGATGAGCTGGGAAGATTTCCCAGCATGTTCCCACCTCCTGGGTTCCAGTGCAGACAAACACCTGCGTGTGTAGGCAGGAGTCCTGGGAAGCAAGATTCATCCAAGAGTCATTTCCTGCCAAGTGGAACTGGTGGTCTCCAAAGATGTCTCATTTTCAGTGTGTGTGGTCAAGACTTCTGACTGTTCCCTCCACCCCCTGCTCCCTGGTGCCAGGGATCCAACCCAGAGTTTCATACGTGCAAGGCAAATGTTCTAGCACTTAGCTACACCCCCAGCCCCAGGATTTCTTTCAGCAGCTCTTGACAGAACCATGGAGGAGAGCAGGAGGCTGCATGCTGGGGATTAAATGAGAGATTTGCTTTAACCCTCATCCTGTGGTTCCCAGATCCTTGAACAAGAGAAAACTCTGGCTTCCTGGTAGCCAGACCACTTACCCTCTCTCCCTCTCTGAACACTACCCACCTCTGGTGCTTCCCTTTAGGAAAAGCTCATGGTTGGTAGCTGGGATTTCTCTAGCTTGTCCCCTAGCCCTCTGTGCCTGAGAGGTCCGGATCTTAGCCAAGGCAGAGTGGAAACCTGAAGATGCATAACTGCTAATTACTGTGTATTGTCTTTCCTATGTTCATCCAGAGGGACTGAAAGCCTTATTGATTTAAGTGTATTCTGTATTCCTTTCTTCCTCCAGCTGCTCTCCAGTTCACTAATTCCTTGAATTGACAATAGATGTTCCCAGAGAGAGAAAATTGTTCTGTGGTCAAATAAATTTAAGGAACATTACATACTCTGTCTCTTTCTGTTTCTCTCTCTCTCCTGAATACCTACAGTGCACAGCAGGATACAAAAGCTTCTGAGAAGGTTTGGAGCAAAGCAATCTTTTAAACATTATTCACCCCAAGCTTCCCAAACTTTTAAAGACAAAAAGCAAACAAGAACTAGAGAGATGGCTCACAGGCTGACTATAGAGGTCTGGGTTTAATCCCTGGCACCATATGGTCCCCCAAGCACCGCCAGGAATGATGCCTGAACACAGCACCAGGAGTAGTCACTGGGCATGGCCCCAAAACAAAATCAAAGCAAACAGACAAAATCCTTTTTCCTGACCTTTGCAAAACAGAGAAGAAATCCTACCCAATGAAGTCAAGACTAAGGAAGAGTTGGTTTATCAAAAGAAGTCTGTTACTGAGGTTACAGGTGGGGTAGAGGCAGTGGATGGGAGGAGTTTTGGGGACACTAGAAGAGGGAACTGGACACTTGATGATGGGTGTGGTGTTGGAACAATGTATACATGAAACTGTCATTGAAAGTATTGTAAATCACAGTACCTCAATAAAAGTGAAATTAGAAAACATTTGTTTCTTTGGGTTTCCAAAGAAATCTGTTAAAGAAGAGAATAGTTCAAAATGACATATTCATCTTTTTTTTTTTTTGGATGGGAAGAGAGGGTGCACCCATCAGTGCTAAGGGGCCACTCCAGGCAATGCTCAGAGGACCATGCAGTACTGGGGATTGAAGCTGGGTATCCTGCGTGTAAATCATGCACTCCAGTCCTTTGAGTTGTCTCCCTGGCCTGACATCACTATCTTAAGCATTTCACTTAATTAAAAATATACTGATGGGGCTTGGAGAGAAAGCTCTATAGGCCAGAGTACATGGTTTGTATGCAGGAGGCCAGGATTTGGTCCCTGAGTGCCACCAAAAGCAAAGTAAACAACCCTCCTCTCAAAAACAACTGTGCAAACATTTAACATTGATCCGGGTTCTAACCTCAAGCCTCACTGTTCTTTATATGTGTGCCTGCTCTTTGATGCTCATCTCTGTCCTTTGATAAACCACATGCATGGTGCACAGCCTACAGTTCCTCGTGCCCTTTCTGGTTTGCTGCTTTGTTGTAATGGAGAGAGACCTTCAAAGACCATGAAACAATGAATAATATTCTTAATTTTTTTTTTTTAGAGCAGCCTTCGATTCAAAGCCATTCTGCTTAGCACTGTAGCACTATCATCCCATTGTTCATCTATTTGCTCAAGTGGGCACCAGTAACGTGTCCATTGTGAGAGTTGTTGTTACTGTTTTTGGCATATCAAATATACCACGGGTAGCTTGCCAGGCTCTGCCGTGCGGGTGAGATACTCTTGGTAGCTTGCCGGGCTCTCTGAGAGGGGTGGAGGACTTGAACCTGGGTCGGCCGCGTGCAAGGCAAACGCCCTATATTGAGTAGATATTGATATACATTGAAAACTACAGAATTCTCATTTATTGCCTGCTGGCTGCTATCAGCACCCCACTCTAGAGTGCTCATCTGTTACAATGGATGAAATTGTACTGACTTGTCATATCACCAAAGATCCCAGTTCTTAGTAAGGTACACTTTGGCTGTGGTGCCTTTGGGATTTGAAAAGCATATAATGACAAGCATGTTCATATATCCATCAGATAGGTAGTTTCCCTGCGCCCAGTGCCTGTGTTCTGCTTACTCATCCTTCTTTTCTCTCTAACCCCTGCCATCCACTGTCCTTATTGCCTTTTATTCAAATGTCATTGAGTTGGACTTCTTCAGAGTGTCTTTTGTTAGTCATACACATACAGTTTCTTCTCTGTCTTTTCATGGTTAAATTTCTTTTTAGTGCTGAGTAATACTCCAAGGGCTGGATATACCATGGCTTATTCATTGTGATTTGTTTTTTATAGAACAGCTCTCTCTCTCTCTCTCTCTCTCTATATATATATATATATAAGAGTATATATATATATATGAGTATATGTATATATATATATATATACTCTTATTTCACTGATTTAGAGAACACCTAAGTAAGTGACCCAAGCACAATGACAGGTGAAACTGGCAAAAACAGGTTTGGGGCAAACAACGATCCACGTTACTAGGTAAATATTTGCAGCCTGAAGTTAGTGCCTCATGAGACTTGTGTTTTCTAGAGAGCAGAAGAGTCCAACAATGAGTGTTGACTCTTCCATAGAAAAGAGAAGGGGATAGGGGGTGGGGAAGAAGGACCACGTGAGAATCATGAAGAACCTGTGTTCTAGGGTGCACTGCCACAGCTGTGCTGCCAGAACCAGACTTTTCTAAGTGTTCTGAGTGTGTTTCCCTCCAGGAAGCACGTTCTATTTACTGACCTTTAACAGACACGCGCTCATGCATTTATTAACTACCTCCAGTGCCACCACTGATGACTACTGCAAAGTAGGATGATTCAAGGGTGAGGTTTATGAGCAATGAGAGGGGAGGTCTGTCCATAGACCCACCAGTTTCTTTGGCTTTTAAAAATGTTTTTGTGTGGTTTCTTTTAAGATGTGACTAAGTCAGCTTTTTAAGCGGGGAGGAGTGAGTGGCAGGTAGTGGGGGTTCTCCCATGCTGTGCTTGGGAGGCCCAGGGGCCCCCTTCTGATGATTATCCACCCACCTGACAGTTCCATGGGAAGACCCAGGACTGGGATGCTACACAGGCTCTGCTAGGACTTCCTATGTAACTATGGAAGGTGGCCAGGAGTTGGTATGTTGGTCACCCTGCTGCTTTGCTGTTATTCGTTATCATCTCTCATGTCACTGCAGAGCACCCCCGTCTGGAGAGAGACTCACAACCTCCTATAAGCCTTAATCAAATCAGAAAGTCCAATATTTTCCCCCCAGTTCCCTGAGCTATAGGCATTCCAGTCTGGAGACTTCTAACCTTAGACCTACCCAGAGAATTAATAAATCAAATCCAAAATCATCTCAGTGAGGCCAGAGGGATAGTTCAAAATTGCATGGGGGAGGCCCAGATTTGATACCCTACACTGCGTGGCTCCCTGAGCACTGTCAGGAATAACCCAGAGCACAGAGCAGGAAATAACCTGAGTATCAATGAGTCTGGTCATAAAACAATCAAGAAATCACTCAATGCCATACCATCAGAGATGGACAAGGACTCAATCTTCTCTAGGGATGTCCTGGAGGTGAATTGGGGTATATCTGGAAAGGTTCAGGGATTCTCCAGAACTAGCATTGGGGCTGGGTGTGGCCACCATGTTTTTGCAGATGTTCCTCGACAAACTGGAAACTCAGAAGTTGTGAAAAAGAATAAGCTCTAAACCTTGGGGGTGGGGAGTGAGGGTGGGGAAGAAGTTAAGGGAGTGGACTACCCAGGGTTCCTTCCTGACAGGTATGAATGGAGACTCTGTGAGTTGTCAACATCAAAAAGAGATCACAAGAGCCTGTGCTGTCCCCCAGTTCTTCATACTCTGTGGAGAGACCCCCCAACTCCCAACCAACCTTGCCTTAACCGCAAAGAGTGATCTTGGCATGGAAAACAGCAGTAGGTCTGTTTGCTGAGATAAGGTGGGTGGGATCAATTCCAATTCTACCCTCTTTTTCAGAGTACCCAGGCCCACAGAGATCTCAGGGAGCCGAAAAAATTGTTTTTGTAGTGGGACACCTGATGGTGCTCAGGAATCACCCCTGGTAAGGCTCAGAGAACCATATGTGGTGCAAAAGTTCAAACATGGGTTAGCCACATGGAATGCACGTGCCCTCCTACCTGCTGTACCATCTTGACCTCTGAAAGATAAAATTGAAGAATGACACAGAAAGACCCCTCTGGCTCACAGTGGGGACTCCATCAGTTGCACTGGGGGACCTTAGTCCAGGAGGAGATCCAGCCTTGGCGCCAAGGCTGCTGGAAGAACTGAAACTTGGGCAGAAACACAGCTCTAAAGTCCGGAGTGCAGGTATTGCATGGGTGACACTCAGGTTCAATCCCCGGAACTGCATGATCCTCCCAGCACCACCAGGGGTAACTCCTGTGCACAGAGTAGGAGTAACCCACAGCACCACTGAGTGTGGCTCTAAAAATGCATTCTCCCCACACTCGGCCCCCACCCCCAAAAAAGAAGCCAAACCACAGCGCATCCTCACTATTAGGGTTCAGTTTAAAATACTTTGAAGAAAATGATCTGAATAGGAGTTTGTACTCCAGTGTCCTCTAGCCAAAGTTTTAATAATATCAGCTTAATTATCTTAGGAGTGATCCTTCTCCCTTGGCATCCCTAGCAACCCCTGGACTGATGGCCTTTAGTTAAGCCTACAGACAGGGCAGTTCACAGCACCAACCATCCCTGTCCCCAGTACAGGGGGCATGAAAATCACAGGCCCGACAAACAGCATATGGTTGCACCTGTTGTGTGCTGGTGGATTTGCTCCAAGAACCGGAAAGCGAGTGCCAGGAGGCAATAAACACAGCACGAACAATGGGCTCTTTGTCTCCTGAAATGTTCTGTAACTGGAGCTTAACCACCCTCCATGCTCTGGTGACACTGGGTGCCGTGGCCTCTGCTTGCACAGCCTTCTCCCCAACGCTTGCTCCGAATGCACTTACTGGAGAGATACAGCCTTAAGGGTCAATGTCTTAGGTGAGTATCAAGGTCACATGCTAAACATTACAATGTCTCTACAACAACCCTCCCTCTCAACCAAAGCACCAATGCAAAAGGGAAAGATAGTTTAGTTTATAGGTCAGACAACTTGTCTGTAGCTCAAAAGTTGTGGATTCTCACACGGAATTACTCAGAGTGAGGAGCAGAACCATAGTTCAGATGGAGCCAGCTGCATATATAATCTGCAGGGCTCCATGGTAAGAATCATGCAGGAGAGATAGTACCGTAGGTAAGGCTCTTGCTTGCCTTGCACCTGGCAGAACTGGTTCACTCCCCAGCACCCTATATGGTCCCCTGAGTACTGCCAGAAGTGATCCCTGAGCACAGATCCAAGAGTCAGCTTGGAGCACTGCTGAGTGTAGACTTCCCCCAAAACAACAACAACAGCAACAACAAAACAATAAACAACAAGCAGGTAAAAAAGCACTCCTGCAAGTGGTCAAAAAAAAAAGTTTTATTTCTTCTGCAAGATCTCTTTTGGGCCGGCATGGTGTTCTAATTTATTTCATTTGACTTTCTTTTTTTTTTTTTTTATTGAATCACTATGAGATAGACCGTTACACAGCATTTATGATTAGATTTAAGTCATACAGTGTTCCAACACCCATCTCTCCACCAGTGTACATTTCCCAGCACCAGTGTCCCCAGTTTCCCTCCCATCATCCCCACCCCTCACCCCCCTGCCTCTTCTCTCTCTCTCTCTCTCTCTCTCTCTCTCTCTCTCTCTCTCTCTCTCCCCCCCCCCCTTTTGGGCATTGTGTTTTGGAATGATGTTTTTTGTTTGTTTGTTTGCTTTTTGGGTCACACCCAGCGATGCTCAGGGGTCACTCCTGGCTCTGCACTCAGGAATTACCCCCTGCCATGCTCGGGGGACCACATGGGATGCTGGGAATCGAACCCGGGTTGGCCACGTGCAAGGCAAATGCCCTACCCACTATGCTATCACTCCAGCCCCAGGCATGATGTTTTTAATGCTGCACTTCTGGAGCACGGGATGCTCACTGAATGAGTCTGAACATTATGGATACTTGGGGAACCCACCCTGTGATGCTTGTGTGCATGAGGCCCACAAGCTACCAGACTGATACCCAGCTGCGCTCTGGTTATAGGCAAAAAGTTGAGCCAGGTGTCCTCCCTTTCCTACAGTTCTAGAACCCCAACCTTTGTGGAGGGGCAACTGGAAGAATATTGTGACCTGTGATAGTCCAGGTCTCCGGGGAAAGGTGACAGAGTTGCCCTCAGTGAGTCACATGATTTTGCAGTGGCGTCTCCAGACATACAAGGTACATATGTGGCCCCCCTAGGGTCGCTCTGCTGCAGAAGATGGCAGTGATGACTGGCTGGGAATGTTGGGAGCTGAGGTGTTGGGTGCCAGAAAGTCAGGGAGAAGGTAACTGAGGCAAGGTGGGGTAACAGCAGGAGGTGGAATTTTGCAGGACCCAAGACCCTTCTCCCTTGGTTCACTTGTCTCCACTCAGTAACAAATCCTGTCAAAATGAAGAGTTACAAGATGGCGCCCGCAGAGTGTTAAGCACATGTGTCTGCCCCTCTAGGTCATGTTGGTGCTCAGTCACATGTCTGTGAAGCTTTCCAGAGAAACAATTTTCATCGCCTTCCCTCAGAGAGTATATGTATGTATAAGAGTTTGGCCTATGTTATATATAATATACAATATTTTTTTGCATATCTATAAAATACAAAGAGGGAAGATTTCCTATGTCTCCCCTAATTCAACTTTATTCCAGTTATCTGTTAATTAGCTGGGCTGAAGCTGAAGTTAATATGTTTTCTGTTTGAAAACCCTTTCTGAGGAAGGAAATATACTTAAATGCTAATTGCACACTTCTCTGGACCCAGGTACAAAAGGTAATTTTGATATTGTTTTCTGGGCCCTGAAACATCTCTGGACTGGAACCCATGAGTCTTGGTATATGGATTTCTTTTAGAATTAGAAAGAAAAGTTACAGGTAAATGTTATTTGTGAAGTAATGAAATAATTATACATTACCTGTAAAGAGAGTACCTTCCTCCCTGGACTTTTCTGAGACAACCAGAATTATTTCTTTGTTAACTTTTCTCAATACTTCCTGAATCATGAGAATTTCAAGATTTTCCAGAAGTTTCTGAAGCTAGAAAAATGACAATTTGAGAGTCATGCTCCATATTCAGCTTATGCTCCAAAGTCAATTTCCTGCAAATGGGTAGAGGTCCAGGTCCTGTCCTTCAGTTATACCACCTGGGGGAGGGTAAAGGGTCTCCCCACTGCTTCTAGGGGTACAACTAGGGTTTCTTCCTGGCCCACTCTGATTAATAAAATAACAACCTTTGGGCTAAGTTCTGCTATACTGTAAAGGGAATAATGCCTGAGGTGAATTCACGCATCTTGGGATTTCTAAATACGGCCAGGAATTTTGTGAACTCTCAGTATCAGAGAAGCCCTGAGGTGTAAAATTTGGTTTAGATGCAAGAGAAAATTTCCCCGGGAGTCTTAAAATGCCATAGATAACCAAGAGAGAACTCGGTACAATAAGCTTGAAGCACTTTCCCCATTATGCTTGGGCTGTCCACATTTATCCCTGATGAAGGTGCTCCTCAGGCATTGGAGGATGACCAGGTTCAGATTGCTGAAGCCTTCCCTAGAAGGCTTATGACTGGGGCTATGCCGGCACTGAATTCCCGGGTGATGTTCAGTGATCTGCCTCCCTGCTCACAGGGGAGGGGGAGAAAGTGGGGAAAGAGAGAGGGGGGTGAGAGGGAGGGAGACAGGGAGAGAGAGAGAGAGACAGAGAGACAGAGACAGAGACAGAGAGACAGAGAGAAGGGAGAGATTTTTTTCAGGGAGACTTTTTCACTGAACACGACCATGTGAGCTTCTGTCCCACATCTGATGAGTTAATAAATGACATAAAGTGCACTGTCTAATTCTCAGAAAAAGCCACAAGGAGCCATTTTAAGTATACTGTGTCCACAAGGCAGGCTTGAGTGGAGATGCTAGGAATTATGTGTCCTATCATTGTCTTTCTCTTTCCCTTAATTTAAGGAAAATCACAAAATGATAATGGAGATTCAGTGAATGAGGGGTAGTTATTTGCTTCACCAAAGGTCTGCATACTTCAACACTTCAATTTCTTAGATCCCTTTGAGCACTTTCAATTTACACACATTTTAAGGAAAAAAAGGGACCCTTTGGGCATCTTGTCGGCTTACATGCAAATGCCACAGAGCAAAATTTCAGCTCCAAATTCAAAATAGCCATGCATACCTGCTGGGTTTTAATTTCAATTTCTGAAGCTCCTCTGGGGGGAAGAACAGTCTGGTTGCTCATTATCTGTCCTTCAAATTCATCTTCTTGCCCCATCTGCCTCGCTAAAGCTTTCATGCTGGGGTAGAGAATGTCCGTCCTTTGAAAGAGAGACAGGCACCGTGAACATTTCCCCCTCATTCAAATTCCCTGGCATTAATTTGTATTCTCTTTCCTGACATTGTGTACAAACGTCCCCATTCATCACAGACCAGAGTTGCTGATGTCTTCACCAGTGTTTATTCTGGAGGGCTATCCCCATTGGGCACATTCGCCTCTTTGCTTTACTTCTCCCAAATAGTGACAACTTTCCTCATTTCATAGTTCCCTGGAAAACAGACCCTAATAGAGTCACAGGACAGAGATTTGCTGGGTGCGGCCAATGTGAACTGGAAACTCACTGAGCGCATGGCAGGTAGGTGGGTGTTGAGTGAAAGCTTGTTTGGTAGCAGACACGGGGCAGAAGCAACCCACTTCTCTGACAACTAGGTTGACCCAGGCAGGCCTTGAAGTTACAAACCCTTCTCACCAAACCTTCTCACCCGTTCTGCTGACTTTAGTGCTCCTATTGCACCTATCATATTCAGGGCTACAATGTGTGAGGTTCTCAGAAACTCTGCACTGGGATCCGGTTGGGCAGAGTGGAGAGGGATTTGCAGCACCTGCCTCTCCCCACCTGCTGCTCCCCGGGATCTTATGCCCTAAAATACTTGGTGGCAGCACCAGAAGACATCTCAGTTCTGGTTATTGGTGGCCAGTGTAACGGCCCCAGCATTCAGCAGAACCCAGCTTCTCCTTGCATCGCTGTGGGAGACAAAGGCCACCTCCACCTCCCCTGGACTCAGTGGGGCTGGGCTTACCCAAAATCATGATCAAATTTTGCTGGTAGGAAAAAGGGGCAGAAACTTGCTAAACCTCACATTCTACGTGTCAGCAGTATTTTCCACCCCAGCAACTCACTCGTAGAGCTCTGAGAATTGCTCGTGGATGGAGGCTGTGTGGATGTCAGGGCACTGCAGCTTGAGTCGGCCCCAGTGCTCCTTCAGCACCTCCAGCTGCTTCCATAACACCAGAAAGGATCTCAGCACCTCCAGGGACATCACGGCATTGTGGGAACCACCCCGAGGCTCTGGGGTCTCTGTGCTGCTTCGGAATAGGCTCCTGAGTCGTGGTCCTCGGGACAAGTCTGGCTGAAAGCATTTAAGAGATTCCCCACTACTGATCATGAAGCAACCTGGAGGAACCTGTCACATGCTCCCTCCCAGAATGCGGTCTCGGAGACAAATTCTGCTCCCCAGGGGACAGGGCTCGAAGGTCTGCAGCACAGGGAGAGTTAGTATCCAGGACGCTCATCCTTCCGTAGCAGCTTGCAGAATGGAGGGAAATGTCTGCTCTCCAGATGCTGCAGGAGTCAGGAGCAAATAAGCCCTGGGCTCTGGGGACATGGCATCCGGAGCTGAGCTCTTGCACTCAGGAGGCTTAGGTTCAACTCCCAGCACAGCAAGGTCCCCCCCCCAAGCAACATCTGGAGTCACCCCAAAGCCCTGAGCTGGGAGCAGCCCCTCCCCCCTTCCTGCAATGCCTGGTGCCCACAAAACCAAAGTCGAACAAAACCAAAACCTAAACCCTAAAGCACCTTTACCCAACTGCTAACATTTTATCTGCTTTTAAAAGTTGGACTTTCTGGGTTTTGGCTATTTGGAAAATGTTCCTTCTTAAATGTCACTCAGATTTAACTCCCATTATGTTAGATCTAGAATATAAACTTTAGTTAGTACTTTTACACATTTTATGCTAAGGAAATAATTTTTTTTTTTTTTGCTTTTGGGTCACACCTGACGATGCACAGGGGTCACTGCTGGCTCTGCACTCAGGAATTACCCCTGGCTGAGCTCAGGAGACCATATGGGATGCTGGGAATCGAACCCAGGTCGGCCGCGTGCAAGGCAAACGCCCTACCCGCTGAGCTATCACTCCAGCCCCAAGGAAATAAAAATTGAAGTTTATCTTACCTCTTGTTCCTTCTCCCATATTGGGGTGGGGAATGGGGTGCCCTCAAGCTATGCTCAGCGTAGTTGGGGCTCTCTCTCTCAGAGATTCTCAGTTAACCAAAGCCAGTGAGTCTTGGGGGAACCATGTGGTGCGAGGGATCGAGCTGGGGTCAGCCTCATGTAAGACATGTGTTTTAACCTGGGTATTATTTCTTTGGTGCCCTCCTATCTTTGAAGAGTTAGAGAACATGTCTCTGAAATTGAATTTATTTTACAATAGGCTGTAGACTTTACAGTTTCTTCATTCATTCTCTTATTGAACCCAAGGTTGGCTGCTTACCACTTGAAGGTCAATCTTCAAGAGACAAGTGTTGAGGCAGGAAAAGGAAGTTTAGTCAGGGGGTTAGTAAACCCAATATGGCAAATTCATGTTTCCCAAAACTGTCTTGCCTGAACGGTCACAAGAAGCAATTTATATGGGAAAAGAGAAAGTACCCAGAAGCACAGAAGCATTGGTTACGGGCTGATGGGCACCCCGTGGTCAATAAATTTCTTCCTGGACTGGTGCCTGAGACTCACTTCTGCTGGAACTGCTCATGAAGATTTTTGGTGAAGGCATCCTCCTTTCATCCTCTAGGGCAAGGTTGGGGGTGGAGAGGGGAGAATTCTCAACATTTTCAATCATTCCTAACTCTAAAACTAAGTTCAGCTCTTCATTTCTTTCGCCAGATTTAATTCAGTGGCACTTCCTTAAATAAGTGTTTGCTGAGGAGCTACCCTGAGCCCTGGAAGATGTGGACAAGGGGTTCTGGTCCCTCACCTTCAGCAGCAGGCAGAGTGACCATGGGATCCCCCAGAGAGAGAGAGACAGACAGAACAGAGACCTGGGCCCCGTGCCTCCATCTCAGGGGAAAATTCCTTGGTAGGGACAACTGCAAATCTGGATAGAGATGCAGCGACAAGAAAGGCCTCACAGGACATCCAGGTAATAGCACCTTAGACTGGCCAGTTTCCTGCTGGAGAACAGGAAGAACTGCCACCTGGTGTAACCTGATCAGATCAGTGCTGTTAACCTATCTACAGAGGCGTGACTGCCAGGAAGAGGGTTGGGTAGAGGAAGAATTGGCCAGCAAGACGAGGGAGAGGGAGGGGGCAGGGGAGCCAGCGCCTACAGACAGCTGGCAGCCTTAGGCAGGCTCAGTAATCACTAATCCACACATTTCCAGTTTTGTTTTATCCCTAGGAACCTATCATCAGATGAAATCTTATACAGTGGCTGTAATTTCCCAACAGAGTAAGGCAGAGCATGGATGATGTGGTTTATTCGGGGGTTTAGCAAACCAAGATGCCAAACACATGTCCCCCCAAACCATCTTGTCTGAATAGTCACAAGATGCAATTTTTATGGAAAAAGAGAAAGTACAGGCCATGTACTCAACTTTCTCTGCTCAAAAAGATCCAGGATACCTCTGAGGAGCTTCTGGGATGAAGTTTTCAAAGCCCTGAGCAAATTCATCATCTTTACTTTGGAGGACTTTTGTTTGTTTGGGGTGGAAGGCAGGGATACACACTGAACAGAGGCTATGAACAGAGGCCATACCTGCTCTGTGCTCAGGGGCCACATCTGGCTGACTTACAAGGTACCTGAGATTTGAACCATGGTCATGGGCACAGGCATGCTAGGCAAGTGCCTGAACCTGTGTAGTGTCTCTCTGGTTCTTGGAGGTTCAGAGATATAGATCAAAAAGCCTAGAGAATGGGTGGCACAGCTGGAATCAGAGGAGGCCCATCCTTAGCCATAGGCAGTACAAATGCCAGGCTGCCCTGTGGTTATGAATATTTAAATCAAACACACTATCAACTAAAGCTAATTAAAAGAAATAATATATTTTGTTCCCAAACGGAACAAAAAATATTGTTCAGGGAGCTCCGGGGCGCTTCCCTGCAATCCTCAGCCCACTGTGCTTGATGGGTTCAAAGCTCAGGCCCAGCCACGCTGAGCTGCTGGGATCTGGTAGAACTGGCGGTCATCAAGGCCATATCTGGCAGTGCTGGGGCATGTCATGTGGTGCTGGGGATCAGACTTGGGCATCTGCACATTCAAGGCCTGAATTGACCACTGAGATATGTTCCTGGCCCCAATTAATATTAATTTTATTGGAGTTGGAGTGGGTAGGGCATTTGCCTTGCATGTGGCCAACCCGGGTTCGATTCCCAGCATCACATATGGTTCCCTGAGCACCGCCAGGAGTAATTCCTGATTGCAGAGCCAGGAGTAACCCCTGTGCATCGCCGGGTATGACCCAAAAAGAAAAAAATTATAATAATTTTATTTAAAACATGGGAGGGGGCAGGCGGACTGGACCAAAACCAGTGGTGCTCAGGGGCAACTCTTGGTGCTATGCTTGGTGGTTCTTCCTTTCAGCACTTGGGGGAGCATTTGGTGCCAGGGATTGAATCCAGGCCTCCTTTGAAGGCACATTTAGCTCATTGAGCTCTCTCTACAGCCCTAGATAAGAATTTGAAAGCAAAATCACTTGGTAAATACAGTCATTTTAAGGGTAATCTTAAATCTGAATGGTCTAAATTTTCTAAATATTTTAAAGGACAGAAGGAGGAACAGGAGACAGGATGAAAAGCAAGACAGGGTAAGGTGTGGATGCCAGGGAAATCCACCAGAAACAGGGCCTTCAACTGGCCAACAGGGGTTCCAAAAGGGCCCAGCTGTTCTTGGTACTTCTTGGTACCTCTTGGTACCTCTTGTTACCTCTTGGTAGCTCCCTAGTTTTGCAAATGCTCACACTCAGTAAAGCCAATAACTGTGGGATTTGGAGAGCTCATCTAAGCATACCTCCATTCTCACTGGGTGGCCTGGAATGGGCTTCTGACTCCGATTTAACCAGTAAGACACAAGGAAAATCTATTGGGAAACTTCTGGAAAAGAGTTTCCTCCTTGATGAAAAGACAGAGCCTCTTTAGGACAGGCTTTAAATTTTTTTTAAATTTTTTTCTCTTGCATCCATCTTCCAAAGATGGGGGATACACCCAAGATGGCAGAGCCTAAGTCCTCAAGGTCACCATGGAATTATTACGCCAGCCTGAGATATCTCCTTCCAGCCTTTGAAGTATAAAACGACTCTTCTATGTGAAACCATGACTGTGGTTTCACATAGAAGAGTTGTTTCACCCTATATGGCAGGGAGTGGAATATATGAAAAAGTGTCCAGAAGAGAGTGGCTTGGTGGATGAAACCTGAAGAATCCATAGGTGTTAATCAGATGATGAAGTTAAAGACATGTTTCCCCCACACCCATCCTATGGGATCAGCTTGCATGGAGATGCAGAGGAGAGGAACACACTTGGTGCATTTGACAAGATGGAAGAAGCCAAGAGCAGAAGCAATGGCAGGAGTCAAAGACATGAAAGTAGTCTTTCCAGTTTTGAGACTCTAATGTCAAAACTTGGAGTTCTAGGAGAGTTGTAGAAGGAAAGTGCCACAGTATGCTAGTGAAAAGGAGTAGTAGAAGGAGTCAAAAGCGAACACAGGCAATTCAGTTGGAGGGCAGGATCTTAGCCTGGATGATGACCACAACTAGAGATGGAGAAAAGTAGACAAACTTGAGAAACAGTAAAATAATAGGATCTCAAACTGTTGGAGTTCGTGCTGGAACAGCTCCCTGACCATCTAGGGCTACTGGGCTTGTGTGGGAAAGCCCCCAAGACCCACCCTTGATAGGGGTGAGAGTTGCCGGGGGAATAGGCATTCCCCTGCAGCTAGCATGGCCTGATGGCCCTGCAATAGCCTGTGGCCTGGGGTCTGAGATAAGGAGAAACTATAGTGTCTGTAAAGCTCATTGTTCCACCTCTGCATTAGTTCATAGAAATCCCATGACACCTTGTGACACTCTGTCCCATCTAGCCCAGGTAACTGTAGAATTTACCTTCCTCTTCCGCTCTTGTGATCCACACATCATGCATTCCTTTCTGCCCTTTTATAGCCACTGTTATCCCCTAATAAACTCTGTCTTATGACCATCAGCCTGTGACCCAGTTTATCCATTGCATGTGTATCTTTGAGCAATCAGTTGTAGATCATGTAATAGTCTCTGTTTTCCCAGATCTCGCATCGGCACCGATGCTATACAATAAACCTTTGCTCTCTGGTTGTGTGATGAGATAGAGAGGGTGCCCAGGTTTGTTTTGTTTGGGCAACTGGGCAGCTGGAGGTTAGAGATGATGGGAGGAGAAGCAAATGGGAGTACTGTGAGCTCAGTTAGGGGTAAATTGTTTCTGAGACAGAACAGGAACAAGACAATGGAATCGTAGGACTCTGATAAAGACTAAGATTTGCACCAGTCATTGCATACGAAAGGCACCAAAGCTATAACAGTAGACGTCTTCACCTGGGTGTTTGTATGAAGTGGAGTGGAAGAAAAACTTAATCAGAGCTTTTACTTTACTAAGAATATTAGGAGAATGAAATGCGCTTTTAAAAAATTATTCAATTAGTTTATTTTGGTTTGGGAAGGCTACACCTGGAGGTGCTTGGGGGATGCTTCTTGCTCATTCCCAGTGGTGTTCAGGGACCATGTAGTGCTGGGAGGGGGTAGAACCCCGGGCTTTCCCATGCAGAGTGCACTCAGCCTGCTCAATATCTCCCAGTCCTTTGATCTGTTCAAATTGAGGAGGTAGGGGGAGGAAACTTTAGGTTGTATTTTTGAAAGACAACAATTTGTCCTCATATTGAATGTTTTTCCTATGAATTCCTATGAATTTTTTTTTTTAATGAAGAAAAGGTCTCACAAAAGTGGCAGAGTCAGGGTAGTAAAAACTGCAACCCTGAGCTGAGCTTAGAAAGAAAATCACTACATTTGGGGAATTGGCTGGGGGCCTTCGAAGGAGTCTGAGAAGGGATAGCTGCGCTGTCAGAGAAAATGAAGGGCTGAAGTGTCAAGGCTTCCCAGGGGTCTGCTCAGGAGGGGACAGGAAATTACCTTGGGGCATCAGTGGCAAGGCAGTGGCACCAGTGGCACCAGTGGCACCAGGGGCATTGCCACTGATGCCCAGGATGAAGGGGGCTCAATGATGAGTTGGGGAGAGAGATTCGGAGGCCAAGGTGCCTGGCACAGGCACTTAGGAAAGCTTGCTTCTGCAAGGTGGCACCAGCTGATTCTATGTGCATGGACACTTTTGCCTGCTTCCCAGATGCACAGAGACGCAGGTCAGATTGTGATGTCAGCCTTGGTGCCATTGGCTTTGAGACCTCAGAGCTTCAGAGGCAGGAGCGCTGGTCTAGGTGCCCAGCTAGGGGAGTGCTGGAAACCCAGGGGTCAGGCAGGAGTTGTTTCCCGCAGAAGGGCCTCTCCCCCAGCCCTGCTGTCCCCCTGCTTCAGTCCTAAACGTATGACTCACAGGAAAAGCAACCGGTTGGAGTATTGGTTTCACTAGGTTTCAGTGTGCTTCCCATTGCCTTTGTTCTATTTTTAAAATGCAAAGAAATGGATATACCAGGGATGGTTGGGGTTTACCACGACCGAAAATCCTTGGCAGTAGCTTTCACGGAGGCTGTTCCCTGTGGCAGTAGCAGTCGTGCCCAGCCTCCCCCCAGGCTGTGGACAGGTGTGGCTCTCGGCCAGCTTCCAGACAGGCACTTCCTGGCACTGCCCACCACGAAGACTGTGTCCAAGAATACCTGTGTATTTTTGTCCGGTGTGACTTGCTGTTCCAGGTCGCTCTCTGTGGTCAGATGGCAGCTGCTCAGGACATCTTCCATGAGCAGCTGCATGCCCACCAGCTCTCCATGAGCCACCTTGAGGTCATGGGCACTCAGACTACAGAGGCATAGCTATAAAACAAACAAAGCCATCCGCTCAGGGTGAGTCTTTAACTGATGATTCCAAGGGAGAAAACAAGAAGAATTGTGCTTATAAACTCTGTCCTGTCAACTATCATACAGTCCCTAAAGATCAGAGTAACATTTCTGGTCCTGAGTCCTCCTTGAACTTATTAGGCCCTTTTTTGCTTGTTTGGTGCTAAACCCAGTGGTGTTGAGGGCTACTCCAAAGTTCTATGCTGGTGTGTGTGTGTGTGGGGGGGGGGTGTCAATCCCAGAAGTACGCTGGAGACCATGTGGTGCTGGGGATCAAACCCAGGCCTCCCAATGCAAAGTATGTGTTCAGTCTGTTTCTCTGTCTCTAGCCAGTTGATTTGGGGTGGTGGGGGGGTGGCACATCTGGCTGTGCTCTGTCTCTAGCCAGTTGATTTGGGAACGGGGCGGGGGGTGTTGGCAGCACATCTGGCTGTGCTCAGGACTTACTCCTGGTTCTGTGCTCAGGGATCACTCCTGGTGGAGCTCAGGGAACCATATGAGACACTGGGAATCAAATCTTGGTTAGCCCCATACGAGGCAAACACTTTAACCTCTGTGCTATCTTTCAGGCCCTTAGTTGATTTTTATAAAACCATTCTTACTTGCTATTTTACTTTAGAAACCTTACAACATAAGGAGAGTTTCCAGCCTAAAAGCAAATAGGATAACTCTACTCACTGACCCTGATAACTGTCAGTCTATACCCTGCATATCACCTCCATATTATGTTGAAGCAAATTTATCATTGATCTTCATGTCATTATTAATATTTGTCTATATTCTCTATTAAAAATGAAAAAGTAAAATTTGCATGAATAATATTAGGGGAGGAGCAAGAAATTGTCCTTCTGAGTCTCAGTGGAAGAATCCTCTTCCAGCCATGGTACTTTGCAGCCTCAGGGGTCACAGTGTTGGGAGCTACCAGCTGGGCAGGTTGGCTCAGAGAAGGAGGAGAGGGAGGGCAGCTCTCCCAGATCATGGGAGCATCAGGTGACTATGACTGTGGCTGAAACCAACCGAGATGATCATTTCCTCTGTTGTAGGCAGACAACACAAATCATCTGTGACACTAAATTTACAGCTTAGAACCAAACACTCTACTTCCAAATGACTCAGTGGGTATGCATAATTTGAACTATGGACCCCATTACATCGTACTTTGCCATTTGTATTCTGTTTTCTCTGTGACACTTAGCTTACCTGCATATTAAATTCTAGAGTGTCTGGGCTGCTACTCATCACCGGAAATGGTCCTCCATCTTCCAGAAATGTTCTCCAAGGGAACAGCACAAATGCCTGATAGAAACAAACAACAAACATGCAATGTGTACTGTGTCCACAAGCAATCAAGATAGCTGATGTCTGTACACTGTTGGGTTATTTTTGGATAGATTCATCTTGATTTATAGCCCTAAAGGATAAGAGTGATGATCTTATTTAGAGGTAGCGGGTGTGCCTCCCAAGTAGTGCTCTAGAGACTGGGACCATTCTTGATGGTACTCTGAAAACCAAGACATAATGCTCAATGATAGGACCTGATGCAATGGTACTGCTGCAAAATCACCATGACCTCCATGACCTCAGCCAACCTCAGGTTATCCAAGAGCTACACACTTGAAGGTGGGGCGGGGCATTCAGGGCCATGATCAGGCTCATGAAACTCCCCAGTTCTTGTCCTCTCTGTGAATAATTTTATTTTTAAATTGATTTTTCAGAAAGTGTCGACAAATGAAGGATACTTAAGACTTCAATTTAAGACTTCAGTGTAACTAGTCAGTACAGGGCTAGAAGTTTCAGAGAAGTATAACACAAATGGGACACATTTATAATCAACAAAAGTAAGCATACACAAGTGTTCTGAAGAGAAATCCTTAAGTCTTGTCCTTTGTCACACCTAACTTTACAGAACAATTCAAAACCAATGTTACAGCTTTGCAGGTTGTAACATCTATTCCACATCATGCTCCAAAGCTACTGCTTCCTCTGCTTACTGTGGTGCCACATGCAGCCTTGGATAGGAGTGCCTGCTCATCAGACCCTGGGTCTATTCTTCCAGGTTCCGTGCTGGTTGTAGATAGACCCCCAGTTGGAGTGGATTGAAGCAGGAGGAGAACATACACCCACCTAAAACCAGGCCCAGTAGTTATAGGTGAACCCTGTTTTCTGGGTCTACAGGAGTCAAAACGGGGGTCAAAAGTGACTGTCTTAGAGCTAAGGAAGGTAGAGACATGGAACAATCAGAAAAGTGGTGCATGCATTCCGTGGTTTAGCTTTGTAATGTAAAAACATTACATTTGTCTTTTGAAATCAAAAGACCCAGTTTTGGGACCTGAGCTTTAGTACAGTGAGTAAGGCCTTTGCCTTGCACATCAATGACCTGGGTTCAATTCCTAGTACCCCGTATGATGGTCTCTTGGCTCTGCACTCAGGGATCACTCTTGGCAGGCTTGGAGTGAACACAGAGCCAAGCCAGTAGTCTTCTGAGCCCGCCAGGAGTGATCCTTGAGTTGCAGAGCCAGGAGTAAGCCCTGTGCATCGCAGGGTATGCCCCCAGCACCCCTCCCCACTCCAAATGACCCCGGTTGGCTTGTGAGGTTTTCCAAACTCTCTAGATACTTTTCTCATCAAAACAGGAAGTTTAATTCTTTTCCCCATGAGTGTGGGCTGGACTCACTCTAATGGTTGTGATTAGGTCACAAAAAAGAGTAGGTCTTCCATCTTGGCTTCTTCCTCTTGCTGCTTCCCAAATTGTTTGCTCTGGGGGAGACTGTTGGCCAAGTTGGGAGAAACCCTGAGGAGGAGAAGCTTGGAAACTCATCTTCTCATGCCCATGCATGCACAGTCACATGAGTGGGCTTGTCAGTAGATTCTCTGGTGGAGCTTGACACTGCCCATAGCCCAGGTTGGCACCTTGATCACAGCCTTTTGGATGATTTTATGTCAGAACTACCATTTTATTTATTTATTTATTGTGTGTGTGGCGGGGGTCGGGGGTTCCATACCTGGCAGTGCTCAGGGCTTATTTACTCCTGGCTCTGTGGCCAAGGATCACTTCTGAAGGTGTTGTTCAAGGAACCATATGTAGTGCCAATAATAGAACTTGGGCCTGCTGCTTGCCAGATAAGTGCACTACCTGTTGTACTATCACTATAGCACCCCCCACCGCCCTTTTTTTTTTCTGTGATAGTCGGATTCTTTATTTAGCACTTACATCAATGAATAAATTATCTATACAACAAAGACTAAGTAAACAATTACCACAAATAACATATTAGAACCTATGTGCTTAACAGACACACCAAAAATTTCATTTTTGAAAAGCAAATATATATTCTCAAGTACCCATGGAGCATTCTCAAGGTCTGAGCATATGTTGAGATTCAATACTTCTGTTACTCATCCTTTTCAGTCACAGTGCTGTGAAGCTAGAGATCAAGTGCAGAAAGAAACCTGAGAAGCATCAAACATGTGTAGACTAATGTGCTATCAAATAATTCATGGCTCAATAGAACATATTTTTTTTAAAAAAAATATTTAGTGGTTCTGTTCTCACAGGCCAAGCCAGAACTATCTAACTGAGCTTTTTCCAGGTTCCTGGTCCTCAGAAACTATGTGAAGCAATGCATGTTTGTAGCTTAATTTTTAATTTTGCAGCAGCAGATAACTAATATAATGTGTGACCCAGAGCTCTGAGACACCCCATAAGTCTGACCTATGGATGTATGGACCAGCTCTTCAGTTACATAAGGCAGATAATCTATTTGATGCTAGGAGCAATCAGAATGGACAGGATTCCATTCAGTTGCATTCCATGATATGTATTGAAAATCAAAGCCAAAGTTCAGCGCTAACCAAATCTATCGATTGGATGAGCATCGATGAGGACTAGATAAATGGAAGGGATCAAGTGTTGCTTCTTTCAGTCATGAGCAGAAAAGCCACAGCCCCTGTCAGCCTGTTGAGAAGTTGAGAGAACCTGATGAGGAAGAGCTGATGTCCATGGGGGCCTGGATGTTTACATCAAGTGGGGGGTGAGGAACCAACCAAGAGTACAGGCTTTAAAACTCTGAGGGCCACTGCAAATTGTAAACCAAAGAACAAGTGATATTTATCCCTTGACCCCCCCATCCATATCCATACCCTGTGTAGGCATACAAATGAATGTCTCTAGACACACCTGGTGGCTCCGTGGATCAAGAGGCTGTGGCAGACTGAGCTGTGAAGCGAAAATGCTCTTCCTAAGAGAATTGCTCAGGGGAGGCAACCCATGGTACATGCTGTCCGTGACAGACTGGCAGGCAGGAGCATTTCCGGCTGTCAAGAACGTTGTCCTGCCAACACATGGAAGGAGAAAGGGAGAGATTCTATTAGGAACAGCTACTTTTGAGGCCGAGCTCGATACTCTCTTCAGTGTGACTACAGCGAGAGAACACTTTAGGGTCATAACAGATTTTTTTGTTTAGCACCCTCTTCCCTCACCCCTTCTCTTCAATCATTGCCCTTAGGTCTTATGATTCATAGCCTCAGGAAAGAGGACAGGCTAGACTGTTTTACAGTGTGGGAAGGTTTCGTGGTTCACAGTTCAACACAGTAACCCACAATCATGCTCCTGCTGAGCTTGAAATGCGACTACTGAGGCTGAAGACTTGGATTCTTGATCTCTTGGAAAGGGGGCTCCACATCTGGCTCTGTGCCCAGGAGCCACAACTGGCAGTACTCAGAGGACCATACAGAGTGCTGGGGATCAAACCAGGTCATGACTACATCACATACTAAGGATTGTCAAGTACTTTAACGTTTGAACTATCTCTCGGACCCTGAATTTTTAATTTTATTTCATCTCTATCAAATGAATGCAAATTCAAATGGAATGAACCTTTATTATTTTATATATATATTGGGGGATTTAGGGCCACACCTGGAGGTACTAGGGGTTTACTCTTGACTCTGCACTCAGGAATCACTTCTGGTGCTCAGGAAACCATACGGGATGCCAGGGATTGAACCAGGATTGGCCATGTGCAAGGCAAATGCTCTACCCACTGTACTATCTCTCCAGAACCTAAAGCTGAGTTGAATAATAAGAGTCTGGAGCTTAAAAGAGGATTGGATCTTGTTTTTCTCACATCTAACTTGTTGACAGTAGTAGTTGTATTAAAAATGGGATGTTTGTTAAGAAAACAACACTTTGCAGTCAACACCTCTGAATGGAAGTTTTGCTGCAACAACTGTGTGATCCTGGGAGAATTATGCAGCTTCTCTGAACATCCAATTCCTCATCTATAAAAACAGTGAAAATGGGGGCTGGAGTGATAGCACAGCGGGTAGGGTGTTTGCCTTGCACTCGGCTGACCCAGGTTCGGTTCCCAGCATCCCATATGGTCCCCTGAGTACGGCTAGGAGTAATTCCTGACTGCAGAGCCAGGAGTGACCCCTGAGCATCACTGGGTGTGACCCAAAAAGCAAAAAATAAATACAGAAAGTAAAATAAAATAAAATAAAAACAGTGAAAATGCCCTCCTTATTTCACTTAGTTCTGGTGATTTGAGTTTTTAAAAAAGAGAAGAAGGGTGTGTGTGTGTGTGTGTGTGTGTGTGTGTGTGTGTGTGTGTGTGTGTGTGTGTGTGTGTGTGTGATGGAACTTGACTTTTTATTTTCCTACAATGCTTGAGACACAAGGATTGTAATTTTTTTACAAAGCCTTTTGAAATACTGAAAATAAGGTGCATGAAGCCCAGTGTCCACCCACTAGGATCCTCTATTGGATAACCCTGGCCCATGCCTTCTGCAGGACTGCGTCTCATCAGGCCAGCTTGCTAGATGCACTCAAGGTACTATTGAAGGAGTTTCGCTAATCTCTGACTAAATAGGAAGTTTGATTAGAGCCACAGTCCCACCCAACTATTTGTCTCTAATGCAAATGATTAATTCACCTACTAAGACACATTAGCTTTGTCCCGGGCATCTATTGAGCTGGCTAATAAATAACTCCTGTAGGTTGGAGGCCTGCCCAGAAATGCATGGCTGATAGGCCCTGGGTAATGTGACTCTACACCCGCAGACATGGTACCCAGGGCCATTAGGTCCTTGCCTAAGTTGGCTGGAGACAGGTCAGTAGGAGCAGAGTAAAACTCCCACTCCCCACCCTTCATCGCTGAAACTGGCTATCTGCAGCACTGGCCTGTCGCTAAGAAGCGAGAGGCCAGAGGGTAGGGGACCACTGGGTGGCTGTCCCATTTGTACTTTAGCTCCATCCTTCCTTGCCTCTCAGTTTAGGATAGCAGCTGCTGTGTGTTTGTGTGTGTGTGTGTGGGGGGGGGTGTATGTGTATGTGTGGTGTGTGTGTGATGTGTATGTGTGTGTGTGTGTGGTGTGTGTGTGTGTGTGTGTGAGTGTGTGTGTTGTGGGATAAGGGCCACACCCAGTGATATTCAAGGCTTACTCCTGGCTCTGTGCTCAGGGATCATTTCTGGCGATCTGGGACCGTGTGTGGTGTCAGGGCTCAAATGTAGATTGGCCACATTAGTGGAAGCAGCCTATTCACTGTCCTACCTCTCCCACTCAGCTTGCTTCTCCTGATCTAGGTTAGGAGTTTAGTTCTTGGGCCAGAGAGATGATTCAAAGACTCTAGGCCCATGTTTTGCATCCTGAGGTCTGGGTTTGATCTCTAGCACCACACGGGCCCCCGAACACTTCATAGACCTGGGAGAGCCGCTGAGCATTTCTGGGTGTGCCACCTCCCCAAAGGGACCACATCATTTGTATTCAGGATATCCAGATTTGATCCCCAGCACTGTAGTACCCCCCTAAGCTCTGCTAGGAGCCACCCCTGAGCTGATGTTATCCCCTGTGCTCCCATTGACTGTGACTCTCAAATGAAAATAATAAAAATGATAGTGGGGGCTGGAGCGATAGTACAGGGTGGAGGGTGTTTGTCTTGCATGTGGTCGACCTTGGTTCGATTCCCAGCATCCCTTATGGTCCCCTGAGCACAACCAGGAGTAAGTCCTGAGTGCAGAGCCAGGAGTAACCCCTGTGCATCGCCAGGTGTGACCCAAATACCACCCCCCCCAAAGAAAAACACCCAAAACAAAACCAAAAATTAAAAGTAAAAAAAAAAGAAAATGAAAAGTGTGGTGAAGGGGCTTCAGTTTACTTTCAGCAGAAAGTTCCCTGGGAGTAAAATTATATTTGCCCTGTTGGGGAGCTGGCAGAGGGTAGGTAACTTCCCCCAGCTTCCTGTCCCTTTTGATTACCTAAAGACTTTTCCTCATTTGCAGATTCAGCACTGAGTCAAAGGCTCAGGAAGAATGGCATTTTCCTTTCTGCTCTTTTTCCTCCTTCCTCATGCTTTCTTCAGAGTTCCCTTTTTCTCTCCACACTGCTCAGCCCAACAGTGAAGTTAAACCTGTGAAGGTTCTCCTGCTCTGTTGTGGACTAGCTGGGAAATTCCAAACCAACCAACCCTGAAGAGCTTTTTAGAAGGGAGGTCAGAGGGGCTAGAGAGATAGTACAACAGACAATGCAAGGCAAGAGGCAGTCCTGGGATCTCCAGTACCCCATGTGGTCCACCGAGTCATACCAGGAGTGATTCCTGAGCACAGAGCCAGGAGTGAGCCCTGAGCACTGCTGGGTGTGCCCCTCCCCCAAAAAAGAAAGGAGGTCAGAACTAATGTTGGGGATGAAGAAGTCAAAGTCTACACCCCTCATAAATGCTGCTTTCTGCAGCTCTGGGTGCTTCCTTCTATGTTCATCTGCAAATGTAGTACGAGTATTTCACCTTGTGTATATACCCAAAAGAACAGCAAGATGAGCTATGCATAGGTGGACTTCAGGGGCCTGGGAGAGAGCCTTGACACTGATCTCTGATACTATTTGGCCCTCTGAACACTGCACAGAAACACCCCCCACCACCTCCACCCAAGCAGTGATTGGGGAGGAGCTTAGGGTCCTAAAGTGTGGCCCCCAAATCCCAAACCTCAAAATAAAGAACAAAGAAAGAACTTCTGGAGTAGAGTTCTATTTCTTCATCCTCTATTTGTAAATTTCTTAAACATTCTCGCCTTGGGTTTCAGAGTCCAGAAGGCTAAGGAGTTGCCCTTGTGAAGATTAGTCAGACCTTTCACATCCTTTCTTAACTAAGCTACCCTTTAGTTAAGGATGTTTGTCAAGAGAAAGAAAACACATTAGCCAGATTTATGGTCCTGTTGAATTGGCATAAGTCCAGAGTCCCTTATGCTTGAGAAATGAAAATGCAGAGAACAGTCAGAGGCTAGAGTTTAACAACGTCCATTCTCCGAGGAGGTGGGTGTTAAGTGGTAAGCACAGGAAGCCCGTGACCTCCAACCCCCACACACTTACTCAATGCACTGAAAATGAATCATGGGCAGTTCACTAATATTGACAGTGTGGGGGTAAGCAGAGACCCTCAGTCTGACCTTCCCATAAAAAAGTGATTTACCCTGCAATCATTGTAATTGCTAATTTAAACTAATTTTCGCATCAGCTATGAAGAACTCACCCAATAAACATGTCTCATGTGTAAGACATTTAGTATCTATAAGACCAGAGAGAAGTGTGTGTATTTGCTATCTTAACTCCAAGTACATCGGCTCCAGGAGCACTGTGAAAATTCTGTTCTTTTCAAAGGCACATGCATCTCTTAGGGGTTAGGGACTTGGCCTTGCCCATGGCTGACTCCAGTCAAAAAGGTCCACTGAAGGGGCACAATGTCATCCAGTAGGTCAACCTGTACCTGTGGGGCAAGTGAATCAGGAAACTGATGGTGCCTTCAGGCTTCCTGATACTCCAAAATTGCCACTGTGTGGGACCCCAACAATTTGGGACCAAGTTTCCTAAGAAATTAAATTACCAAAAGTTAGGTATGTGGGAGTCATGCCCACAAATCACCACTGGCTCAGCTACTCAAGTTCAAGAAACTACTTCGCATCTGCCTAAGGGGCAGGCTGGGGTGGTGGTGGGAGCATTCAAAGTAATGGTGGTGGGAAGGTGCAATGGCGCAATGGTGGTGGGATTGGTGTTGAACTATTGAATGTAAGCAATCACTGTGAACAAGTTTATGAAAAATTTAAAGTTTAAAAAAATAAAAGGTCCCCTAAGCCCAACCAGGAGAGATCTCTGAATTATTCACAAGACAACACTGCTGGGAAGGTCCAACTACAGCAACATAAGCACTCTCTCTCTCTCTCTCTCTCTCTCTTTCTCTCTCTCTCTCTCTCTCTCTCTCTCTCTCTCTCTCTCTCTCTCTCTCTCTGTCTCTGTCTCTCTGTCTCTCTCCTCTCTCTTAGATAATCATGTAGAAAATCTCTTAGAGAATCGTTTCTTGGGGAATCCAATGTAAGGATGATTCCCCTTGATGCCCCGCATACAGGAATGCAGGAAGCCGTGCTTGGTAGACAGACACAGCATCCAATCCCAGGGCTGAAATCGCACCCGGTATCAGCGAGAAGGCTCTTAGCTAGCACCCGGCTGCAGGACGCGATCAGGTTGCCGCGACTATTTTAAGCTCTGGGTTTGCCCAGAGTGGCTTTCTCCTGGCCCCTCACCCTGCGGAAGGGAACGGTTCGCTGCCCCCACTCCCCCCTCCCAACCTCTCCCCGCGCCGGGCGCCGCAGCCTTACCGGAGGCGGAACCTCACTGCGGTATCAAACTGCAGAAACAGCACCTCCCTGCGGAGGAGGAGGGCCCGGGCCACGGCCGCCGGATCGCGGGGGTTCTCCAGGCTGTCAATCATTTTCTGCAGCTCTTGAAGCTCAGCTCCTAGAAGATAGAGGATTTTATTTATTTATCTGTTTCTTTACTTATTTATTCCGATGACATGAAATTAAGACTACTAGGGAGCGCATGGAACCATCATTTCATCTCCAAGGCTAACCTTTGACCCAAGTGGAGTCCCTTGCTTGCTATATTTTGCAAGACCAGCAAAGCCTTCTGCTCTAGAACTGAAAGTCTGAGTATCTTTCCTTCCTTCGTTTTTTGTTTGTTTGTTTTTGTTTTTGCTTTTTAGTTCACACCTGGCAATGCACCGGGGTTACTCCTGGCTTTGCACTCAGGAATTACTCCTGGCGGTGCTCAGGGGACCATATGGGATGCTGGGAATCGAACCCGGGTTGGCCGCGTGCAAGGCAAACGCCCTACCCACTGTGCTATCACTCCAGCCCCTCTTTCCTTCCTTCGTAAGGAAGATAAAAACTTGCTGTACTTTACAGAAGAAGAAAACGCTGTTGGAGTGAGGGTGAGGGGGCGTGGGAAGCTTGAAGGCTACCAGGGCCACAATCCCTAAATAGAATGCAAAAGGAAAAGGATAAGGAATGGGAAGAATGGAGCTGAGTACGTTTATTAAGGGTTTGAAATGGTTAATTACAAGCCAGCGCTCATTCCTCAGAGCCCTCTGCCACCCTAATTATCAAGGGTTTCACTACCCATCCTTGTCTCTGGTTTATGGATTAAATATAAGTATATATATATAATACACATATAGTACATAGCTATCTGTTTATGTATTTCTAGAATATTCTTATCATTTTATTTGTGGGGATTTTTGGGGGGAAGGATGGACAATACCTGGTGGTGCTCAGGGATCACTCATAGCAGGCTTGGGAGACCACCAGGGGTGCCAGGAATCGAACCTGGATCAGCTGTGAGCAAGGCAAGTGCCTTAACCCCAGTACTATCTCTCTGCCTAAACCATAAAACTCTTTATGACTTCTCCGTAACTTTGCCGGTCATTGGGGCTGAACGAAACTTCTAGCAGACACGGAGGCGTGCTCCAGTGAGCTCACCGGAGTTCCTGGTGTTGGGTGTCAGGCACGTGGTTTACACAAATATCAGTCAGTCTGGTGAGCAACCAGCACACTCTGTCTGGGTAAGCAGCAGTGAGGGGGTGGAAAGGGCTGTGACCTCTAGAAGGACAAGAGGGGGGAAAGGGCATCTTGAGTGGTAGAGCTCCCATGAGTGACACTCTGTGACAGGCAAAGAGTCGATGGGAGTAATGTAAAAATAAGATTCTGCTTGTAGGAGTGGTTGCCTTATGGGAAAATTTCTCCTATTCCTGTGTTTGTCACTGTGCACGTGTAATCACAGGATCACAGGATGGTTTCCTAAGAGATGTCCCTAGGCTGATGGAGGCACAGAAAGGAGGTTCCCTCTTCTCTGTCCTTTAAACTTTTACAGTCCTCCTTATGGATTCCCACCTGATAATGCTCAGGGGTTACTCCTGGCTCTGCACTCATAAATCACTCCTGGCCGTGTTTGGGGGACCATATGGGAATTGAACCTGGGTCAGCGCCTTCAAGGCAAAAGCCCTACCAGCTGCACTAAGGCTCAGGCTTCCCTTTCTTTGTAGGGTAACCACCTAGGTTGGGAGGGAGCAGGCAGCAGATGGCTGGGGTGGGGTTGGATGGATAGGGGATGGGGGTGGGGGCGGGGTGGTGGCTGCAAGAAAGACTTTTCTGCACCAGGAAACTGGAGAGGAGACTTTTCTAAAACTTTTCCCCAGGACAGGGAAGGAGAAGGGGTGTGTGTGTGGATGAAACAGAGGAAGGGAGGGGGCAGAAGGGAGACAGAGAGAAAGGAAAAGAAACAGGGAAAGTGAGGGAAGAGAGGTAGGTAAGAAGAAAAGAGAAAGAGAGGGAGAGAGGAAGAGAGAGAGAATGCGAGGGCGAGAAGAGAGAGGAAGGAGAAAGGAAAGAGAGAGAGGGAGAGAGGGGTGGTGGGTGGGTGGTGCTAGAAAGGGAAGAGGAAGAGAGTGGGAGAGCGAAGGGGACAGATGAGAGAAGAGGGAATCAGCACTCATGGAGCCTGTCCTGGAGGAACCCTCAGAGCCAGTCCACTTTGCTCCTAGCTGGCTGGTCTCAGGAGTTCTGGATACCCTTAGTTGCTGTACCTGGGCGTTCACTGGCCTCCTAGTTCTTTACAAGGAAACCCAGTGCAAGCTCCCAGCTACAGCCTGTGCTTCTCTCTCACTCCAGAGGGACTTTCAAGGAAAGAGAATTCGACTGCAACAGAAGGTCTGCTTTCTTCGTTCAACTGTGAGGCCCCAACCCTGAAATCTGCAGTCTCCCTTTCAGAAATATTTGAGCGAGCCAAGGAGGGGGTCCAAAGACTGGTGTCTGTGCTTTGCACGCAAGGAGGTAAGGGTTCAGTTCCTGGCACTCAGTCTCTGGAGCACTGTCAGCGCCAAACAGAAGCACAGGTCTGGGAGAAAGTACTGAGCACCTCAGGGTGTGGCCCCCAAAGAAACAAAGCAAAACCCTATTTTAGAACATGTAAATCCATCAGAATCATTCTCTCTGACTCCACCAGCCCTGAGCAGGCTGGAAGGAGCTGGGTGGACCCAAAGACTGACACCAGCCCCTTTCTACCTTCTTTCCCCCCTCCCCTCTGGGAAGCACCAGCACCCGGCAGCCTTGGCCTGTAAACAAATAATCCCAGAGTAACACTAATGTTTTCACTGCAGCAGGACGAGGCTGTACCTCAGAGGCCTGCGCCCACCTCTTGCCATGGGGTCTGGGTTAGAAGCATAGAAACAGTAAGAAACCATTTCCTTTCTCCAGAAATTGAGGTCCTCAGACTTGTGGCTTTGTCTCCCACTGGGTCTCTGTATTATATTGGTGGACATCACCCTTCTCCGGGACAGGCATGTGCAGGCCCCCGGTGGCTCTTGCTCATGTTCTTTCCTTAGCTTGCTAGGATGGTCCAATCCCTTGTTCCTTTCTTAGCTTGCCGGGACTGTCCCTCTTTCTTTCTCCACTGACGTGAGCCGGGGTCTCCTGAAGAGGCCAGAGCCCAGACCGGCTTCCTCTAGGCTCACCTCTTTCAGCTGTCACGGGACCCCCTTTGGAAACGGACCTAGCGCCTTCCACCTCATCTCTATGGGGCATCTCTCTCCCAGGGAAAGTATTCTTTCTAGCCCTGACTGAAATCCAGCACCCACACCCACCCCAAATCCAGCTGCTCCCCCTCAGATGCCACTCCAACAGAGTATAGGGGCGACTAGGAAACTTCCAGGAGGTATTGGAGACTGACTTGGAGCCTCATGCCTACACGGTTTCCCCTCTCCCTCTGAAATCTAGGAGCATCTTAATTTTTCTCTCGAGCAAAGTCCACTTACAAGAGTCCCTGAATTAGTCAAGAGACTTCAAAGTGTTTCGAGATTTCGCTGGCCTCTTGATGCTTATGTTGAATACTGGCTTGTAGTGCTGAAAGTGTGCTCTGCAACAGTTCTGAGCCTTCTGCTCAGGCAGCACCACCCCCTGCCTCTCCCTGCTGCTTCAGATACAGCTATCCGAATCTCTCTGCCTTCCCCCCAACTCTCTGAGACTTCTGCCTGAACATGTCTGAACTCGTGCAGTACTGAGCCTGGTGCAAATCTCCTGGCAAACAAGCAAGGTCTCCCACAAGCATATTTCCTCCATTCACTGCCAGGGAGGAAGAGATTGCAAGCGGATTATCTATAAGATCAGTAGGTGGATACAGGCTCCTTCTGTTCTTTAAAACTCTAGCCAACAGGGTCCAGGGTCCAGGCATGTAGCACCGCATGGTCCCCAGCGCATACCAGTTACAGACATGGGAGCCCCCAAGCATTGCCACGTGTGGCTCTGGGGATCCTCAGCAATTCAGAGTCTGAAAAGTGTCCTTGGGCCTTCACATTGAACCACCAGCCCAGTTGGCTAAGTATCACTAGGATGATACTGGGCCCAGGTCTCTTGAGCACTGCTTGGGAGGGCTCCCATATACACAAGCAAATAAATAAAATCCATTAATTACAAAACAGAATAGAACAAAATCAAAGGCACTCTATTCCAGAATCATCCACACCTCAACTTAGGGTTCTTAGTTTCTCTTCCTTTATTTAATGGAACTCTTTCTCCTCTCTCATAGGTCCTAAGTAGCACTGTAGCACTGTCATCCCGTTGTTCATCGATTTACTCGAGCGGGCACCAGTAACTTCTCCATTGTGAGACTTGTTGTTATTGTTTTTGGCATATTGAATACACCACGGGTAGCTTGCCAGGCTCTGCCATGTGGGTGGGATACTCTCGGTAGCTTGTCGGGCTCTCTGAGAGGGATGGAGGAATCAAACTGGGTCGGCCGCGTGCAAGGCAAATGCACTACCTGCTGTGCTATTGCTCCAGTCCAAGTAAAACTATTTATTTTCCTGGGAGAAAAATCCTTGACTACAGTGTTATAATGTATTGTTATTAGTTGCTTAATATTTATATGACTAATTACATCATTTGGGCAGGAAGAAGATGATTAATAGCAAGATCGATGTTCTTGCTTCTAATAACCCAGTTTAATAACTTGTCTACTTCTCAAAGTTACCTGGTGCATCTATCCTAGAGTATAATGCTGAGTTGAGTACACAGGTTAGCTCCTGGCACACAGCACGGATACCTCAGTATTCTTACTACAGGGCCACTAAGTAACTGAGGGCTGTCTGCCAACTTCCTGAAAATAAATGCTTAGCTCTGCAAAGGTTAGGGAGGGAAGAGGAGGAAAGGAATATTTAACAAGGTTTGTCTAATCTTCTAGAATTTTTTACAGATTTTAATCCACATAGTATCTCTCTAAAACAGGTATGGGGAGCCAGAGAGAGTAGATCATTGGGCTGAGTGCAGGCTTTGAATGCAGAAAACCCAGGTTTGATCCCTGGCACTGCCTGGCCCCCTGAGTATCGCTGACAGTGATCCCGGAATAACTCGCTGGAAATAGCCACTAATCACTGCTGTGCCTGGCCCCAAAACAAATAAATAAAGCAGGCATCATTGTTCATTTTCTAGAATAGCAACTCAGAGAAAGAAGTGCCCAATTTCCAGTATCCAAGTGGCAGATCCCCATATTCTCTGTCCCCCATCCCTATCTGTATCTCTCTGTCTCTCTGATTCTCTGTCTCTCCGCCCCACCTCCTCACCCTGGCTACTTTGTGATTAACCTGCCAATTTGCCAACATGGAACCAGCTGGTTTGAATACAATATATAATGGCATGTTCCCTCTGCTCTTCTTATTGCTGGCACCTATGAGAAAGTATTTTAGTTCTCTCTCTCCAAGTATTAAAAACTTCATTGTAATTAATTAGAAAGGGAATTATTTCACAAATCATCACACTGTATACTTCAGTAGCTTACAATTTCATGTGTTAATTATATCTCAATATATCTGGTAGTGGAGGAGAGAGTTTCACAGGATTTCAGCTGATTTGATCACCCTTAATCACTTACCAATGCCATCAGTTCCTCCCCAGTCATCTCTCAAAGGGCTGGGACTTAGAGGAAATTCAAAACACACTGGACTATTTCCAAGTTTGGCAAAACTGAGAAGGTAAGCCACAATGTCATGGAGAGTGGCCATCAGCTGCAGCGTCAGCTCCAGGGCTTGAAAAGCTGCCTGAGGAGAAAATTAATACCAGGATGTAAGTTTTAAGAAGCTTCTAAGAAGCATATAAAATATGGGAGCATTGATTTGGAACAACATCTTTAAGCAAGATATTTGGGTAAACATTTTCACAGATATGGAATAATGATCACAAGATAATGGCAGAAAAAGAGAACAGCATCACCTAGGCTTTGGCATGGGTGTTCTCTGCCTTTGGATTAGGAATCTTTTGTGGGGAGGGATGGGGAAGCGTTTGGCAACACATTTGCCTTTGTTGAAAATCAATGTGGCCAGTAGCCCATCAAAATGTGTTTATATGACAAGCAAATGAATTCCTAGCAGTGACCCATAGTCAGGCAACATTGCTCTGCGGCACAGAATATGAATATCTATAAACATAAATATTTATTGACATGAATTAACATGTTAATGAATTTAGCATGAGCTTAAACATTCCACTGAACATCAAACATTAAATATTGTTAGAACCAAAGTACAGCCATTTCCAGCGTGAACCAAAATGCAGCCATTTTAGTTGTTAGTAGCCATTTGCTATTCTGTATGATTATGTAACTGACAGCTGAACTGGGCATGAACCCGAGACCACATCTTGGGAAAAGGAACAGAATGAACAAAATTTACAATGCTTGCAGATAGTGCCAGCCAATTAATTAGTAAAGAGAAGAAATCTAGTGGTGGGCCATGCATAGAAAGAGTAGAACAAAGAAGCACCCACAGGTAGTACTAAGCATTTTACAGAACAGTTAGGGAGAAAGAACAATGTGGTTTTGGGGTACTTAAACCCTTCCCAGCTGGCGGGGTCATACACCAAACATTTCTCTATGGGGTGCAGCTCTGGCCAGGGTCAGTCTGTAACAATTCTCTCTCTCTCTCTCTCTCTCTCTCTCTCTCTCTCTCTCTCTCTCTGTAACAATTCTCTTTAATAAAATCTTTGAACTCCTTACAGTTGTCTTGTATTCAAATCGCAGACCCTAACAATATTAAATCTTAACATTCAAGTGAAGAAAAAGTGAAATATTGTACTCTAACTGCAGAAGGTAGTGTTTTTGAATATTAAACACTTAAATTAGCTTTTACTTTTTAAAAGTTATTTGTTTGGGGGCAACACCAGGAGTTTACTCCTGATTCTGCACTCAGGGGTCATTCCTAAAGGGGACTGGGGGAAAATAAGAGGTGCCTTACACACTGTACTCTTTTTTCAGTTCCTTTACCTATTTTTTAAAAGACGCTTGAGGATTCTTAGATGAACAAAGGATTGTTCTTATTTTAAGTCTTCCAGGAAATGTCATTCTGTTTCCCCTAATGGTAGCACCAATTTACATTCCTATCCACAGGAAAAATGTTTCCCTTTCTCCACAGCTTTCCCAATATTTGCTCCCATTGGTCTTGACGATAACAGCCTGACAACTGTGTGATAATATCTCACTGTGATTTGTATTTCCTTGATAGTTAATCATGATGAGATCCTTTTTGTGTTCTTATTGAACATTTGTTTGTCTTCCTTGAAAAAATGTCTGTTGAGGTCCTTTGTTCATTTTAAAATAAGATATTTTCCCCTAACTATCAAACTGTATGAATTCCTGTAAAAATTTTGGCATTACCCTCATGTCATATGTTTGGCAAATAGTTTGTCCTGCTGTGCAGGTTGCCTGTCCATTTTTTCTATTGTTTCTTTTGCTGTGCAAAGACTTTCTAGTTTGATAAGATCTTATTTGTTTGCTACATATATATGTATGTGTTTTGTTATATATGTAACATATATCATATTTTATTATATATGTAACATATTAGGTGATGTATATGTTTTGTTATATGCGCATATTAATTACAATATTATTGCCGAGATAAATGTTAAGGAGCCTTTCCCCCTTTTTTCTAGAAGCTTTAGAGTTTCAGGTCTTTTAATCTTTCTTTTGTGGGTGGTCTATAGGAATATAGGGGAAATTTCCTTCGACACCCTGAGGTCCTTCTTGGACTGTCACTGTCATCCTGTTGCTCATCGATTTGTTCGAGCGGGCACCAGTAATGTCTCTCATTGAGAGCCTTATTGTTACTGTTTTTGACATATCCAATATGCATGGGTAGCTTGCCAGGCTCTCCGAGAGGGGTGGAGGAATCGAACTGGGGTCAGCCGTGTGAAAGGCGAATGCCCAACCGCTGTGCTATCAAATTTAATTACATGTATATGGAGAATTTGTAAATCATAGGGTAAAATGAGAGCCTGATTCCTCTACCCAGAGCTGAGAGATGACAGGTCCTGGGATATCATGGTGAGAGCAGGGGTCTCACATGACAAGACAGTTCATATGACAGGATTGTTTTTTTTTTTTTCTCCAGGAGGAAAAGGACATTTCTTTCCATACAGCAGATAAACAGGGATGTGGGCCCACCCCAAAGAGTATAAAAACCCAATGCAGGAGAAGAGGGCACAGGATATGGGAGTGGCACCAGACATTGCCCTTGGGCCCCCAAATTTGGTCGTGGTGGTATGACCTTTTGGTGGGGACAGGGCCTTTAGATCACAGGACTGGGATAAATGGGGGGAGGGTAGGGGTGGTTAAACTTTCTTCTGCCAAAGATCATTTGGATATTTATCACATTTGTAGGTCATACTAATAATTTTCAGGATGTACAATGCATGCAGATGGATCACAGTCAGACAATAAGAAACGTGCATGAGAATCCCCTTATTTACGGGGACAGACCACATGATTTCCAGGGGTTTCTACAGCCCACATCTAGGTGTTCCTCACCCCTGCTCCAGAGGCTCGCCTGCTTTACAGTCAGGTTCTCTTCATTCTTTATGGGAATAAAACAGTTTCTCCTGAAACCTCACAGGGCCTGGCTGACCAGCTTACTAGAAAAGGCTAACTGATCATTTTTTTCTTTCAGGTTTAAGACAGAGGTTAAAGTTCCTTCTTTGGTGCCTACTATTACTACATGATCCAGCAACTCCACTTCTGGGTGTATATGGGAATGGAATATAATCAGCATTTCCAGGAGATTCTCTGCACTTCCATGTTCACTGTGATCTTATGCACAATACTGAAGACAAGTAGACAACCTAAGTATCCCAGGGACTGATGAAAGGATAAAGAAAATATCATACATACCTTCCCCCCTCACACACACATGCATATACATATACAGACATGCTCTTTCTTTTTACTGTGGGTTGGGCAGTTTGGCCATATCTGGCTGTACTCAGAGCTTACTCCTGGCTCTGTGCTCAGGGAGCACTCTGACAGTGCTCAGTGGTGCAGGTCTGGGATCAAACTGGAATTAGTTTATGCAAGGTAAGTGTTCTATCCACTGCACTCTTCAGCCCTATACAGACATTTTCAACCATAAAAGAGAAGAAAATAATGTCATTTGTGACAATACAAATGACCCCAAGTCATTTTGCAAAGTTAAATAATTCAGAAAGGGGCTAGAGGAAGAGTACAGCGAGTAGGGTGCTTACATTTGCATATGGCAGCCCTGGGTTTTATCCCCAGCATCCAACATGGTCTCCACCAAGTTTTGTCATGAGTGATCCGTGGGCGCAGAACCAGGAATAAGTCCAGAGTACTGTGAGGTGTACCTCAAAAACAGAAAGGAAGGAAGGAAGGAAGGGAGGGAGGAAGGAAGGAAGGAAGGAAGGAAGGAAGGAAGGAAGGAAGGAAGGAAGGAAGGAAGGAAGGAAGGAAGGAAGGGAGGGAGGGAGGTAGGAAGGAAGGAAGGAAAAGAGGAAGGGAGGGAGGGAGAAAGGGAGGGAGGGAAGGAGAAAGGAAGGAAGGAAGGAAGGAAGGAAGGAAGGAAGGAAGGAAGGAAGGAAGGAAGGGAGGGAGGGAGGGAGGGAGGGAGGGAGGGAGGGAGGAAGAGGAAGGAAGGGAGGGAGGGAGAGAGAAAGAAAAAAGGAAAGACAGACAGAAAGAAAGACAGACAGAAAAAAAGAAAGAAAGAAAGAAAGAAAGAAAGAAAGAAAGAAAGAAAGAAAGAAAGAAAGAAAGAAAGAAAGAAAGAAAGAAAGAAAGAAAGAAAGAAAGAAAGGAAAGAATCCAGGCAGAGAAATGCACATATGGTATGATCTCACTCACATGTGGAATTTAAAATCAGAACCAACAAAAAGCCAAACTCATTGCAAAGTAGCTGCCAGAGGGTTGAGAGAAACAGGGGAACTGATGGTCCAAGTTTACCAAGTTTTAGTTACAAGATTAAAAAGTTTTTTATAATATGTTTAGTTATATTTTAAAAATTTGGGATCTAATATATTGCATGATGCCTGTAATTAATGCTAATATATTGTATACTTTGAAGTGAGTATTCTTAACACATATATACACATAGTTAATTTTGAGGCAATGGAGGTGATGGATGTGTTATCCATGGAAAACATTTCACAATGTATATATGTCTAATTCCTCCCGTAGAATACTTGGCATAGATGTTAAGATGTTATTTGATAGTTTACTCCCCCCATGATCACCCTGCAGCCACCCCCCGAAAAAAAAGCTGGTGAAAAAGAAAGGGTGAGAAATCTCTGTTTAACTTTTCACAGAATAATCAGAATGTTCCCAAATTGCCATTTTCAACATTTTAGTTTAGAAAATATTTGAGTGCTTTATGAAAGGATTTTAATGTTTGGTTTTTTTTTCTGTTCTTTATCATGACAAGTGCTTTAACTTTTTCCTTAACTTAAATGCTTCATTCCCAAGAGCACGTATTTATCAACAGTATAAAGCTCCAAAAGACACATTTTTTTTTCATGTGGTAGTAGATTTGGATAGTTTATACACTTTCCAAAAATGCCTCTTCAAAGAAGCAAATAATGACACCCCCTAATTTCGAGTTCCAAGTGTTTCTAAAGGAAAATGTTAGTGAAAGCAACGCAGAGGTATGGGGTTTCCAAGATGAGACAAAATTTTAAGACAGTCTTTGGTATTTTAAGTATATTTTACTGTAGCAAATATTTACTAAAAATATCCATAAAAAATGTGGAACTATGATTTTCTTATTCTTGCATCTGATAATTAAAGTGAATTAAAATCTCTTTTGAGGGGTTGCCCCCCGACCCCCAAAGTAGTGCTTGGGATCTCTTCTGGAAATTCTCAGCTAACTGGGCCTGGCAGTTCGGTGCCAGAGCTTGAGAGGGCAGAGGAGCTTGGGGCCCAGAGGTGCCAGGGATCTGGGCCCCAAGGGATCACCGGGTTAAATCCCCCTTTATTTATTTTTTGGTTTGGGGACCACACCCAGCAGTGCTTAGGGCTTACTACTATCTCTGCACTCAGGAATCACTTCTGGTGGTTCTTGGGGACCATTATGGGATGCTGGGGATTGAACCCAGATCATCCATGTGCAAGGCAAAATGTCCTACAGGCTATGCTATCACTCCAGGTCCCTAAGTTCCCCCTTTTAATGGATCAAATTAAATTATATATGTATTAATATGTGTTAACTGGAAGATGAATATATCTCCATGCCCTCCACCTCCACACCTCATTCCTTTTTTTTTTTTTCCCTTCTATCAGTAAGTTTGGCATTTGGAATCACCCCTCAAGTCACCAATTGATTACTTCATTAAGTGTGATCTCAACTATGTCTCATTAGCTTTAAAGCCTCATGGTGGAAATTTCTTGAAGGGGTTGGAAGGAAACAGAATTTATTAGGAATGTCAGAAGCTCAAATTAGTGTTCGGCAATGCCTATGGAGAAACAGAATTCAAGATGCCCAAAAGAAATGCTGAAGAAGCTGGCAAAACTATAAATAGGGGCTGTGAGAAGATTTTAGTCTAGATGTTCTTAGAAGAGGGGAAAAAAGACAACCTCTGAAAAAGATATGTGTACCCGTGAGACATCAGAAACCCACACCCCAAACTCAGCCTGCTTCCGTTTTGGCACACATCAAACTTGACAAACCTTTTCTGGCAGAGTTTTGAACATAACCAGCACTTCGGAAGGATGGGGTATGAACCATAAATTGAGGAAAACGTTCCCGTCAGCAGACAGCAAACATCGCGGTCGGGGCTGAAAACTCCTGCAGATGAGAAGACAGCGCGGGTAGCACAGTTTTCCTCTTCAAACAGGAGGTGGGGGAGCAGCAACTATTTATACCTCCTCCCTCCAGCCACAGCCGGAGCCCAGACCGGATTCTGGTGGCCCACAGGCTGGCCTCCTAGCCCGGGCCACAGGCTGGCAGAGGTGCCTCACAGGTGTCCACTGTTATAAATATCTGCACTGAGGACCGGCCAGCCAACCAGAGTTCACCTCAGCTGTGGGAAGAGGAAAGTGTGGGCATGCAGTGGGAGGGAAGATGTGCAGAGGAAGGGCACAAAGTAGGTGACCTCGCCATTCTGGATTTCACATATCTCCTCACTTTGCTCTTTCAGCAGCCCGAGGTGTGCCTACTTTATTTCCGCCTTCCTGAAGAGGGAACGAAGGCCTTGGGAAGTTAGGTGGGGCTTGTCTACTCAGTCCCGAAGCCTCTCCAGTTCTAGAATCCAGACTCCAAAGACGTGGGCCTGAGGCCTCCTCTCCTCACCATACTGCTCGCTGTGAGCTTCACACTCTGGTCAGCTTTACTTTCTTTTTCTTTTTTGCCTTTTTGGGTAACACCCAGCAGTGGACAGGGGTTACTCCTGGCTCATGAACTCAGGAATTACTCCTGGCGGTGCTCAAGGAACCATATGGGATGCTGGGAATCGAACCCAGGTCGGCCTTGTACAAGGCAAATGCCCTACCTGCTGTGCTATTGCTCCAGTCCCCAGCTTTACTTTCTCCCCTTCCTTATTCCCCTCTCCCATAAACCTCATAACTCAGGCAGTCATGCAACTGTCTTTGAGTCCAGGTTTATATCAAACAGCATCCATATCTATTAAGTACATTTATGCTGGTGTGTAGCACAGGTGGCTCACACATGAGTGAGGTTTAATTAACATCAATTGCAGTGCCACTGTCATTGTCAACATGTAAAGGACTCCCTCCAGCCCATGTACCCACTCCGAGCCTGAGAAATATGTCAGTTACCAATTCTTTGGAGTCTCCAAATCTCCCTGGGGACCCTGAGAGGAACCACCCTCTTGAACACTGGTCATTGCTGGCTTTTCTCTGTAGTTTTTTTCCTCAAATGTATACACCATTAAATGCCTAACATTTGGGGTTTTTTTCCCTTTTATTTTAAAACTTTCATACAAATGGAAGCTCTTGATCTTTCAATTATCCCCACATGGGAAAAGTTTCTATCTGAACAGATTCTATGCTGTCAAGTCCAATGAACTGTGTTCATCTGGTGTGTAAAATGGTGTGTTAACTGGTATGGAATTTGGCATCAGAGAACCTGATTCTGAGATCCATCAGCTACTGCTGCATGACCTCAGACAAACTATGCTCTGTGTCCTTTCATCCATTAAATTGGGATAAACATAACTAAGAGTGGTGTAAGAAGTGATGTAAGGGGAAAGAGGATTTTTTTCTAGGATTTTGTAGAGGACCTCTATTAAGTTTGTTACTATTTCTGTAGTATTGACAAACGTGGCTGACGATGAGAATTTTCATGGCCCAGGAGAGAGGCACGTAGGGCTGGGTAATGTGTTAAGAAGTGGGGATCTGAGTATGCAAATGAGGGGATGTGCTAGAATTGAGGGTCTGAGCAAGGCCAGAGCCCAGAGCTACCCCAGGTTTGTCTTGCGTGCTGGGCCAGACAGCAGAAGGAAGTGTGCTGAGGGTGTCAACTCCCCTTCATGGACCCAACCATGGAGCCTGGGCTTCACCTGAGCACTAGCTGTGTTCTCTCTGCTCTCCCCTGGTTCTGGAAGATTTTAGTCACTTTTCTGGCCACGGTTCCCATCCAAGTATCAGTGGCTTCTTGAATCTGCATGCTCAGTCCTTATTTTCCTCAGGGTAACAGTTTGACACACATCAACTGAAAGTTCAATGCTTCTACCTCTCCTTCAGTCCAGGTCTAGTTCTGTTATCATCTCACATTGTCATCAGTTTTCCTTCTGATTTCTCTATATGTTGGGGGTCTCACTGTCCAGGGGTATTTTTGAATGGCTGATCTTAAATCCGAGTCTCCGGGTGAGAATCTGATGGCCCTTCTTTACTTAAGTAAGATGGAATTCATTCTGAGGGCCAAGTGCTTCCAGTATCAAACATTCTGAGTAAGAATTTGTGAAGTCATTAAAACTCTGTTTATAAAGGGAATCACTGACCTTGAGCCACTTTCACCTCTCCCTGCCTCCCTCCACACTCGGGTCACTTGGCACTCAGTAACAAAGTACGGGATGTCTTTGGAGAGTTTTCTTTGACTTTAGCAACCACCAAGTCAGACTGTCTTGCCAAGGAGCAGATCAAAATCACCTGAATCCAGTCTCCTCCCTTACTATTCCACCATGGTATTGGATGGTGCCTCAAGATACGCTGAATGTAAAAAGCACGAAGTCACAGGACTGCATCTGCGCACAGGGCCCAGCGGATCTTGGCGCTGGCAGCAGCCTGTGGAGCCCTGTCCTTGGCCTCTGACAAGTGTCCCAGGAATTGCAGGAGCCTTGCGCATCTTGCCTTGTCCACTCACCCACTCTCAGCTGCCACTTCCATCCCTGCCTGCCCAGAGTGGCCTCAGCTATGGGAGGAGAGGAGGGAGCACTGGGTGCTCCGGATAGGGGCAGCGTGAGGTCTGAGCCCCATGAGAAATCTCTTCCCCTTGGGCTGGTTCAGCCTTTCTCTGGTCTGACAGTTCATTCACAAGCTCAGCAGCATCCCTCATCACTTGTCTCTTCCTTCAGCTGCCCAAGCCCTGACCTCAAGCCAGACCCAACCACCACCTGGAATGATGCTTCCTCCAAGGATAGTGGACACCCCATGTTGCCAGCCTCACCTTCCATACCTTCCTTTTCCTCACCCAGTCTCATCCCCACAAAATATGTTCCCTGGTGTCATGCCGCCCTCTGCCTTCCCTTCCATCTGTCAGTCCCCTTCTGATCTTACTTTCTCCCTTCCTTGGCTAAGTTCCAGTTAAGCCCATGGATGATTGTCACCAGAACCTTTGATTCTTTGCTGCTTTGAACTTATAATCCTCCTACTAAGCTCCTCCCAACCCCCCAATTCTGAATTTCTCCACTATTTTGCTTTCTGCTTCTAGCTCATGCTGTGAGCACAGCTGGAGGAAGTCACACATTAATTCACACTGATACAACAAGAAACCGGTTTCCAGCCTATGCTGTGTCACTTGGGGACAATCCCTCTGCTTTCCTTTGATCAGCTCTCATGCCTGTGTCCTTTCTCCATGGATGCCAAGTCTTCTTGAAGCCTCGTACCCAATGCCCAATAACAGATCTGCTGTGACTCTAACTGACTCCCCTGCATTCCCCCCTCTGCTCCCTACCTTCTTCCTTTGCACTAGAGCAGCACCCCTGGAATACAAATGAAGAGCTCCTTTGCCTTGAGGCTCTTTCTTCCCAGAGAAGGGCAGGATGTGTAGGGAGACTCAGTGTAGGGAGACTCAGTGAATGAATGGAGTAAGAAGCATCTGAGACTTGTGGGGAGATGAATGGCAGAAATTCATAGCTGAGGTTTCTAAGCTGTGATTCATCATCTCCTTCTCCAGATCTCTTCCTCTCAGTGGTACTGCCATCCTTTCTCCCTCCATTAAAAATTCTGATTAAAAATATACATTCTTGGGGCTTGAGTGATAGCACAGCAGGGAGGGTGTTTGCCTTGTATGCAGCCAATCCGGGTTCGATTCCCAGCATCCCATATGGTCCCCTGAGCATCGCCAGGAGTAATTCCTGAAGTGCATGAGCTAGGAGTAACCCCTGTGCATTGCCCCCCTCCAAAGAAAAAGCACACACAAAAAAACATTCTTGGGCTGGGGAATATATAGTAATTAGGATGTATATCCAGCATGTGCCTGACCCGAGAATCTCTGGGTGTAGTCTTGGAGACACCCAGCACCATTGGGTGGTTTAGGTATCCCCAGCACTTGCAGGATCCAAACACTATCATGTTCTCAGGCCTTTGTGTTGAACCAAAGGCATAGCTAGCAAAGAATCACTGGTGGAGTCCCTGAGAACTACTTGAGAACCCCCCCCCACCGCACCCCCAAAACACACACACACACACACACACACACACTCACTCACTCACACAAATCTTGGGTTGGAGAGAGAGTAGCAGACAAGGGATTTGCCTTGCACGTGGCCAACTACTGTGTTTTTTTTGTTTGTTTGTTTTTTATTGCCAACCCCAGTTTGTTCCTCAGCGCCACATATGGTCTCTCAAGCACTGCAAAGAGTGATCCCTGAGCACAGAGCCAGTAGTAAGTCCTGAGCACTACCAGGTGTGGCTTCCAAACAAACAACAACAACAACAACAACAACAACAAATCATTCTGAATCATTCTGCAGTGTACGAGTCTGTGTCACAGAGGGTATTCACAGATTACAATCTTCACCATCATCTCCAGAACGTTTTGTGTATCTTCTGGAAGGGAATTGAATCCATCTGTGAAGAATGGCACTGCTATCTTCTCACCCACCCACTCTGGAGACTCAGGCGACAGCCTAGATGTCTGCCTCTCTGCAGCCCTGCACGAAACTAGCACCTTGCTTAGCTCACCTCCTGATCATCCCTTGTCTATGGCGTTTGTAGCATTATCAGTGGTTAGGACCAACAGCTAGCCTGTCTGTTGAACAACAAAGCCCGGGCTTCCATTCTTGCCCATCACTTTGTCCATTCTACTTCGTGGAGCTCCTCTCATGACCTGGAAAGAAGCCACTCAGAAGTCCACTCTGTCTCACCACACAGTACGTAAGCACACAAAGACTTCTCAGGTTAGACTAGACTTTCTCTTGCACACCTGAAAAACCGGTCCTCTTCAACATCCTAGTTAGGGGGCCCTTCCTCCCTGAGGTTTGCTCCCTTACTGCCACCCCAACAAGTTTTTCAACTAACATTGAGTATAGCTTGGTGGGTTCTTTCACTATACATTTATTCATTGTCACATGCACTCTCCTTATCTCCTTCCCCTTTCATGGAGGATAAGGATTATGTCCAACCCACTGCTAGTAGGAGCCTGGAACCATGACTGCCATGTACAGTTGTTCAAGCTGTGCCCTCAGGTGTCTAATGGTGGCCAAGATCCAGGCTCTACCTCACTTGCCAAAACTCCACAGCCTGCTACAGGGCTGGCCTGGCCAGGGAAAATGCTAACTTTGAAAGTTATAGCATGTCGCATTGTCTGGTCAGCATACATTTAATATTACTGTCTTCTCTGTATTACCTAAATGGAGTCTAGTATCCTTCTAGCTCTTTCTGGAACCATGATAGATTTGGAGTCCCTGGAAACTTCTTGAAAGGAGAGTTCCTCTTGGCTCCTCATTCTAGATATGTTGAGGGACAGTTCCCTGTTTAAACTAGACACAGTGCTCTATGGCCTTGTCAGGATTTATAGCATCTTTCAATCTTATTTGATTTTGTGTTTTTGGATTTGCTTATGCTTTTGGACCACATCCTGCAGTGTTCGGGCCTTACTCGTAGCTCTTCATCAGGGATTACTACTGATGGTGCTCAGGGTTTGCCAAGTACAAGGCAAGCACCTTACCCACAGTACTATCTCTCTGGCCCTTCAAGTTGGTTTTATCTTTTCCCGTTTGATTTTAGAGCCACCACCCTGGGGCTACTCCTAACGCTGTGTGGGTACCATATGGTACTCTGGATGGAACCCAGGCCTCCTGTGTGCAAAGCCTGCACTTAGACATCTTCCAATTTGATGCTCTTTCTAGTTGAGGATGGCAAGTCCAGAGCAGAGAAACCTTGCTCCCTCTTTCCTTGACAGTGGCAGATTGTCATCACATGCAACATTCTCACAAGTTTTGGGATATCACAGAGTCCTCTGCAGGGCACTAGTGCATTGTTGGAAGCGACACTATAAATTAAGCTTATTTCTTACCCTGGGTCTATTGAAACTCCTTATTTTATAAATGAGGAGAGCCACCTGTCTTCCATGACCCTTGTTTCCCTGCTCTATCCTTTTGTCTCTAGTCAACCTTGGCTTGGGATAATTCCCATGAATCATTTCATGTACACTCTTCAGTGACACTTTCCCAGGAAGTCCTTCCTCAGCACTCCCCCCTGTTCCCAATTCACTGGAATCAAACTCTAGATGTGCAAGCACTAAGAATCATAGCATGTGGAACTTCAGAGAGCTGCTTCAATTTCTTCATACACTGTGTGAAGGGAGGAGGGTCAGAGATGGGAAAGAAATCACTTGCCTGAGACTGCACATAACTGAGCTGGGGAATGTCTCAATATTCAAACTCAGAACACACAGCTCTCTCTATTACCCCTTCCTGTGGCTGAAGTTCAATTTTTTATTAATAGTTCAAGGACTTTGGCCTTAGAAAGAATCTTTCTATGGTACCACTTCCAAATTTTCATGGTAGACAGAAGTTTCTTTCTCTATGTTCCAGTTTATGGGAGTTGGAGAGATGTGTAGAACCCTACAGAGCTCAGAGAGCAGGAGATGGTATGGAGGAGGAACCCTCGACTGGGATCAGCACCAGCTCCTGCCTGGCTGCCTGCCTTGGGCTCTGGGTGGGCCCTCACTTTGCTCACACTTTCCTGGCCCAAAGTCTTACCCTGAAATTATCACACATTAACTGACCAGATGATTTAGGGGTCTGGACTCTCCACCTTAAATGACTCTTTTCCATTTACACAAAAAATAGAGAACTAGACCAGGACCAGGTAGTCAGAAAGATTCCCTGCCTCCTGTCATCTTCCCTCCCGCCCCTCCTCCCCACTCCACACATACACACACCGTCCCACTTCTACTTCCTGCTTTCTTTATTTGGTGGCTGCAAATAAAACAGTTCAGGAACAAAATTAGACTTCCCAAATACATTTTATCCTGAGCACAAACGTAATAAGCTAGAGGTTAGACTTCTGGAAACAACTTTTTGATGCTAAATGGAGATTGAGTTTATAAATAGTTGTGTTGGCTAGTGGGTAAGTGAGATCATGCAACTAGGAAGCCTTAGAGGATTATTCAAGGCCCATTTGTGTGTTAGAGAGATGCTCTTCAGTCTCATCAAGCAACCATTATCCAGTCAAACCCTTCTGCAAAACAGCTGATGAAGGCATCAGTGCCTCTTCTCTTCTAAATCTGGTCTTCTGTGAGGTGAATCCTAAAGTTGCACTGGCTGAACTCAGGAACCCTTCTCATCAGAGCAACCCTTCTCATCAATTGGACACATTCCAGGAATCAGCAGGACTGGTCACTGTTTTCACAGTCAGTTATTAGTGAAGAGTTAAGGACTCAACTCCTTTCTTTTGTTTGTATTTGGGCCACTTTCGGCAATGCTTGGGTTTTTTTCTGGCTCTCTGCTCAGAGATCACTTCTGGTGGTGCTTAGGGGATATATGGGATGCCAGAGATGGAACTTGGATCAGCTGTGTGCAAGGCAAATACCTACCCACTGTCCTACCATACAGGTCCTATCAACATGTTTCTTGTTTGTTGTCAACTCTCCCTGCCCAGGCAGGTTTTCTGGTGCTGATACTGAATTTAGCTCTTCATTTCTTTAGACTTGTTCTAAAGGGGACCATACCCAGCAGTTCTCAGGAGCAACTTCCATTTCAATACTGGGGGTTGTTCCCAATAGTGCTCAGGGAACCATGTAGTGCCGGGGATCAGGCCTGGGTGTCCTGCATGCAAAGCACATGCTCCAGTTCATTGAGATAACTCTCTGGCCCAAGAATTCAACTTTCAATCTCTAAATGGTATTACTTTTTTCAGCAGTTGGAGGAAACTTGGGGGGGACCGACTGCTGCTGTAAACTACTACTCTGGCCTTTTTTGAATTGTTTTTTCATTCCTGTCTTCTAGGTGAATGCCAGCTTCTCTATTATCTCATCTTTGAATGCCTCACGACCTTCCCTTCCCACTTCCCCTCCCAGTCCCTCAGTTAGAAGCACTCTCTTTTTGCTTCCATAAACTTAAAATATTTTAAATCTTTGGAGTGATTTGTTCATCTACAGAGACAAACATTTACTATGCTGCACATGTTGTTGGATCGAAAGGCTTATTCACCTTTGTTAATCAGCATATAGCTAAGAGCCTGGCACTGAGAACGTAAGACAAGTCTAAAGAAATGAAGAGCTGAATTCAGTATCAGCACCAGAAAACCTGCCTGGGCAGAGAGAGTTGACAACGTCTAGAAAATTCCCCTTATCTTGTTCTACTGGATAAGAGGCTGGAAGCTTTCATCAGAACTCCATCTGCCGTTACACTGGAAGTGTGTCTCCGGAGATCAGCCCAGGAGTGAAGTTATTGATCATTCTGCCATCCACCAGTCTGTAACCCATCTTCCTGAATATGTGCTTCCCTTTTCTTTTGATCACTATAAAAAGGCCCTTGCGATTGGGCGGACTTGGGGGTGGGGTGGGGGGATGTGAGTCTGCCATCTCCAATCTGCTGAAGGACTGACCACTGACTGCAAAGGCAAGCAGGTGAGTGAACACTAGTGGGGTGAATGAAGAACATTTGGAAAGTGGAATGGAGCCTGAGAAGGAAGTATGGAAGCAGCTCTGCTCTAATCACTGCATATCACGAGGCCTCTCTCTCTCTCTTTTTTTTTTCTCCTATGAGACAAATATAGGGCACTGACTTATCTTGGGCACGAATGTACCATTTCCCACCCCCACTGAATATTTCTTCTTCTCTACTGAGTAAATGATCTGAAGCCAGGACAGCTCAAGGTCAAGTTTAGTAATTTGTTTGCTTTTTTTAAGGTGCTGGCTTATGGTTGAAGGGCATGACTGATGAAAATCCCTGGGCTCTCAGGCAAACAACTCTTCATAGATTGAAAAAGCAGCCCACAGACCCTAAACAAAGAATGCCTTCTAGGTTCAAGTACAAAGGTGCTCTTATTCTGGGAGCATTAATGTTTCCTTTTGCTCTTTAGGACCCAAAGAAACTCAAGGTCAAATGCAGGAGGGAGAACAAGATTTTCATCCCAGTCTTACTTTAGCTCTCTCCCCTGGGATGGGGTAATGGCATGGAGGGCAGCTAACAGGGAAATTACCTACCTGGGGTTAGCCTCAAGTCCCTCCGTGGAGTCCCCCAATGCCTTTTTCTCTTGTGGGTGCCCCAGCATGAAGAAAGTGTCCCTGACAGCGGGGAAATCGGCCAGCAGGGCTCTCAGGCTGTTGCAGTATGCCAAGATTTGACCTCGAAGTGCATGGTGAGACATACGGCGGGTTAATCTACAGAGTCAGAAGATAAGGTGCTCTAAAAGAGACTCCAAACTGTTTATTCCATCTCTCACAAAGTTTCCCCTATCCACCTCCAGGGGAAGACTTTTCAAAGAGAATACATGTCCAGGGAGCAAGCTCAAAGGGCTAGTGCTCATGTTTTGCATACAGGCCCAGGTTTGATTCCTAGGACCGGAAGGTCCCCCTGAGCATTACCAGGGAGTAAACCCTAAGCACCACGCCAGGAGTAGTCCTCAAATACCATTTGGTAGTGCCTCAACAACAAGAGACTCTAGGGACCTAGAGGAATAGCACATGGTGCTCAGAGCACCTGCCTTGCAAGCATATGGTCACAAATTCAAATCCTCAGTGTCCCACAAGTGCATCATCTACAAGGGCACCTCAATGAAAGAGATGAATGCCAGGGTTTGGAAGTGTGGCCTCTGGTGAGCAAGTGTCCGAGAACTGCAGCAGCCCCGAGCAAACTCCACAACAGTAACTATATGTCTCAACACAGAGCTCGAGACCCTGGCCAGCAAGTGTGCAAGCACTGCAACTGAAGGAGGGCAAAACCTGGCGAGTGCCACAGCTGTGTGAGTACCACACCCCACTATACCACCCTTATGAGCACCACGGCTAAAAATGGCAGGGCCTCTACCATGGAACCAACGATACGTCTGGCCCAGAAATGCCTAGTCTTTGCTTCCATTGCTTCTCTGTGAATTGGAGGAGAATATATTTGGTCTTTACCAATAGGTCTGGGGCTTGTTTAAACATAATCTCGCTGACGCGTTGGATTTCTACAGTATTTATTAGGTACAATTTGTTATTGAATTCAGGGCCAGGGAAAGCAGCTTGTGTGGGTCACATCACTCTACTTACTTCTGACAATATTCAATTATCACATCTCGCTTGATTTTCCCAATTTCATCCTGTGGTAAAAGAGAATGAGGGTTGGCAGTCAGAACTTCCCAGCCTGTATGCTTATAACTTGGTGCCAACTTCAAGTGTTGTTGAGTTATCCCTCCTAAAGTTCCCCTTGTTGGGAGTTCAAGTCCTCGGGTCTCTCCTGCTCCTACACAGACTCTTGAGCATGCCCAGAAGGCAGGACCCAGACCACTCTGCACCTGGGCTTCTTGGGTGCTGTCTGCAGAGAGTCCTGGGGTTGGGGTGCACTCTCCCTCCAGGAAAAGAAGAGTCTTGCTCTACAAGAAGTCACTCAACCCCACCAAGGGCCCTGAGATCCTTCATGTTGCCTTTGAGGCATGATAGGGCAGTAGCAACCCACTCTGCTGTAAACAATCATGCTGAGAAGTTGGCTGTTTGAGGTGCAAGGGCTAGCTAGGGGCTTTCATAGTTCCTTCTGGCACACTCACAGGGCTATGCATCTTGTCCCCTGCTGATGATTTCCGGAGGAGGAAAGTGGTCAGCATTGCATCTCGCAGCCCCACTTTCTCTAGTTGAATGGACACAAAAGCCTCCGGGCTCCTGATAAGAGAACAGAGATGTAATAGGACCTGGATTCTCGCAAGTTATCTGGGGCCAAGAGCACTCAAGGTCTGTGTTGGGTGTTGGTTCTGAGACAGGAGAGCACGTGCCTCCCCTGCTTCCACCATTACTGTTTCCTCACTGGGCAACAAAGATGGACCCTTCCTCCATCTGCCCAAGGCTGGTACAACAAACCTCATGGCCTGGCCCAGTGTGCTTCCTGGGTCTCTCTGTGCCTCCCTGAACTGAAGTGACCTCCCCAGGGGCCACTTGACAAGTCGTGTCTGTTTAGCCCTTCTGTCCACACCTGGGGAATGTGGATGGGGGACACCTGAACTCTTGCTGGTTACATGAATGAAACCAATAGAGTAGCTTTGCCTGTGGGTTTTTCTCCCCCTCTTCTAAATTTGCCAGAATTAAAAAGGAATGCCATGGGTAGACTTCCATAAAATATTCAGAGGTGTCATGTTTCTACAGAATACAAGCCTCCCTCTTTTCCTGCCAAAGTGAAAGGAGAGCAAGACATCCTGGGCCTCTCCTGACACAGCTCTGCAGGGGCCAGGGTTCGCCTAGAATTCCAAACTTGCTAATACAAAACCCTTGTCTGACAGGAGAAAGCCATTCTGGGCTCTTCCATTTAAAATTGACGTGAAAACTTTAGAGATTCATGCTCGTATTTTTTTGTTTTCTTTCTTTTTTATATTTTGCTTTTTGGATCACACCTGGCAATGCACAGGGGTCATTCCTGGCTCTGTACTCAGGAATTACCCCTGGTGGTGCTCAGGGGACCATATGGGATGCTGGGAATAGAACCCGGGTCAGCCACATGCAAGGCAAACATCCTACCCACTGTGCTATCACTGCAGCCCCTATTTTTTTGTTTTCTATCATCTTTTGAGTTTCAAAAATACGAAGGAAGGGAAGGGAAAGAGGAGAGGGAGAGGGGGAAGAAGCTGACATTAAGAACTGTTGGCTCTCCTTCCTAGAATGGAATATACTGGAAGGTGCTGAGTCTTTTCAGACTTCATACAAGGTCATCATACATGGTCTTGTTATGATGGAAATTTATTACATGTATCTTTGGTTTTATAATTGATTTATAGAATCTACTTGAAAGAGATTATTTTGCTTGTGGGTAGAAAGTTTGAAAAAGTTGCCCACCCTGTCTGCACTTGGGATGAACTTCCCTGTTCCAAGCTAAGAAAATGCTTACTATAGGAAATGCTCTGTAACCATACTGATAAGATGCCATCATGTGTGTGCGTTCCTGCATTGCTTGAGCGTGAAGCAAAGTAATGATGAGTTAGCAGTATTGCCCTATAAAGACAGGCCCTTGGACCCCTGATTTTTAGGTGCCTGCCTAACCTAGAACCACAGGTCTGATCAGGTAGTGTAATAAAGACTGTCTTGTTTACTCACCATGGATTGTCTCGGTGTGCTTGATTAAGTGAATACCTACTAAAAATTAAACACCTGCTGGGGTTGGAGTGAAAATACAGCAGGTAAGGTGTTTGCTTTCATGCGGCCACGTGGAGTTTGTTCCTCAGCACCCCATATGGTTCCCCAGGAATGATCCCTGAGCTCAGAACCAGGAGTCAGCTCTGAGCACTACTGAGTGTGACCCCAAAGCAAAAGCAAACCCAAAAAGTAAACACCTGCTAGTCACTGGGAATTTATGCATCCTTCAATTCTATAACTCTATGTTACGATCTGACTTATGGGAACAATTATTAGTTAAGTATCCCTTTTCCCATGTGGTACCTTTTGGCAGCCTGGAATCTCTCTGAAGGATGAGGAAGGGTGTCTGGGGCTCTGTGGGGTGAGGCTAGCAGCAGGTTCTCTCTGCCATTCACAGTCCTGGAATGCCTTTTGAGTGGGTCTGTTCCACCATGATTTCTCAGGTCTGAACTCATTTCCTATATTATTCAAACCAAATTGAAATCACTTGGTTGTATTTGTAAGTCTTATTCTACTGGATGTAAAATGGGCTCATAGTTTGTGACCCCGAACACATGTTTGGACTTTTGGGGGATTAGGGGAGAGAGAAGAGAAGGAAAGAAAGGAAGGGAGGAAAAAAGAAAGACACTGCATTACCCAATAAAGGGGAGAGGCACTAAATGTGGTTATTTTCAGACTAGGGTGCAGTTGTCTAGCATGGTGCTTCCCTAGCTTTTTCTAACCGTGGCCCCCTTCCAACCTCCTTTCCTTCTATGATGTCCCCTGTCCTACCAGTTGGCTCCCTAGTCTCATGTTGTGACACCCTATTTACATTATCTTCACAAATATCCTGGGTGTCCACAGGTGCCTATACAGCAGCTGGTTGAGAATTTTAAGTCTAAAGGTGTCTGAAATTGCTACCTCACAAAGTGGCTAGTTAGAAGGCTAGTTATAGTATGGCCTCCATGAACTATTGCTGATGACCTTTCTGTTGCAAAACCTAAAATCCTGCTCCCAGGTGCCGGCTTTGAGGACAGGTTCTGAGGCTGCTCAGATCAGGACCTGAGACCATTCCCAGGTGACCCTGTAGGCAGTTTCTGAAGCTGCTCCCAAGTGCCTCTGTGCACAGGTCCAAATGCTGCTCCCCGGTGCCTTTGCAGACAGCAGAGTCTAAGCAGAGGGGCAGGTGCTCTGTGCGTTCAGGTGCACCATCCACTCCAGCAAGGAGAGGGAGGCATAGGGACCCTGGGAGACAAGGGAAGGGGAATTGGACACTCCCAGTGTTTCTTTTGGGATTGGCGTTTGCAAGGTACGATGGATAAAGTGTTTTCACATCTCTCTGAAATACTAAAACAATTCTCCCAAGGAAAATTCACTTTTCTTTAAAGAAAGAATAACAAGTTCTCCAACTCATAGGACTGAAGGGCCATAAAAAAAAAAGTGAGACCAAAGAGAAGAAAAAAAAATTGGTAAAATGTCTAACATTTCCATCCTGCTTTTTTTGGGGGAAAGAAACCTGAGCTCCCTAGGCTCCTGAAAAATGTTAGAAATCATGGCTCAGGGGTGTGAGAAGGCTGTGCATGAGGAAATGGGGAAAAACCCCTCTGCCTTCAGATGGTAGGACGGATGCTAAGTCCTATCTCCTCACTAGGAAAGGGGGCGAGGCTCTGCATCCCATGAGGATATTGATTTTGGGAGTCACACCTATCAGTGCCTAGGGGGTGCTCAGGAATCCAAGCAGTATCAGGAATTGAGCCCAGGCCTCCATGTGCAAAGCATGTGCTCTAACCTGCTGAGAGGCCTCCCTGGTCCATTGGGAGGCTATTGAGGAGGTTCTAGGAGCCCATCTATAGCCATTACTTAGCTGGCTGCCTGCCTGAATCATAGCTGCAGAATTACATTCAGGTCTGACTCTCTTCATCACATAAGATGCCAACCATGCCCATATTTCAGGCTGTTCTCATGGCTGCCTCTTGTCCGTCCTGTCCTACTAACATATTCATATCTGTTTTAATATTTAATTGCCCTGTACCTCAAATGTCCTCCTTATTTCTGTTTAAATTTTTTTATGGGGGCGGGGAGGAGAGAACAGTGGCTTCCAAGCAGGACCCAGTTCCCTCTGAGAGATTCGTAGCCAACTGGGATATGGTTTAATTCAAGGGAGAAGTGAAGGACATGGTGCCTCTAGGGCCCTGAGGTGTTGGAGATTACCTGGTGGTGCACCTCCAGGGCTGTAGCTAGCAAAACTTGGGGACAAGATAGTACCAGGGATTAAATCTGTACCATTGAAAGACATATATATATGTATATGCATGTATATATATACATATACATATATATGTATATGTATGTATATATACATATATGTATATGTATGTATGTATACATATACATATACATATATATATATATGCCTTAATCCCTATCCTGTCACTCCAGCTCCTGATCAAACTTCCTAAAGAGTTATCATGAAATAAATATTTGTGTTCCAAATTTGTAGGTGACAGATTTGGGGAGCTGCACCTTCTAGAGAAAAGTAAGTTGGTCAAGGTCTTGAGAGGGACCCTGATCTGAGAGGCTGGTGCCCTTAGAAAAAGAATGAGGGACATCAGACTTTTTTTCTGTAAATGTAGGAGTACTGCTATTTATTCAGCCATTGATTAACCTGATCGAATTGGGCAAGGAAGAGATCACTTAGCTTCCTCTTCCCATAGGGGGCTACAGTGAGAATGAGGGCAAGAAAAGGAGCTGCCCAGACACCTGCAGTACAGGCACTTTGATCCTGGACTTGCAGCCTCTAGAATACTGAGAAAATGTATTTTTATTATTTAAATCACCCGGCACAGGGCATTTTGGTGTGGCAGCCTGAGCAGCACACAGTTGGGAAAATACACACTACTCTGCTTTGATTACCTCCTTACAGCTCAACTTGGACGACCTGGCTTTCCCTCATGGTCCAGGAGCAGAACAGAGCTCAGAGAGTGAGCAAGAAACTTCCCAGACCGTCAGGTGGCCTTCTCTCTCCACCGTCCCGACTGGCCTTCAACTTTTCTGTTTACTTTCTCCTTTGAAAACCAACCACTTGAGGGCTGGACAGAAGGCTCAGGAGGCTTCGTGTGAGCCTTGCATAGAGGAGGCCCCGTGTTCCAGCCCTGGTGTTGCTCCAATACTGTTGGGAATGACCCCAGAACACCACGTCAGGAGTAGTCCCTGAGTGCTACCAGACATGGCCCAAACAAAACAAAAGAAAGAAAGAAAAAGGAAAGAAAAAAAGGAAAAACAGTTGTCTCATTAGGCTATAACCGACACATATAAAGTAGCATCTATGTGAAGTGTTTGGCCATAGTGGACCATGGCCACACAGACCACAGCCATCTCCCTACTCTGCTCCCTTTTTCCATAGCTATCACCCTACTTCCTGAAGCTCAGGTTGGAATGCATCACCTCAGATAATATCTAAATGGAATTGTGCCATGTGTACTCTTTTTGGTCTGCTGTCTACCATCTTGTTGTCTACACCTACGGCTCATTTCTGTGGACTGCTGAGCAGCATTCCTCTATTATGGAAATGTCACCACTTATTCGTCTACTCATCTGCTAATGAATATTTGAGTTATTTCATGTTCTTGGCTGACTTAAATAAAACTGCTACAAACACACGTGTACCAATCTTTGAACGGACATGCGCTTTCATTTATTTTGGATGAATACTGAGGACTGCAAGTTGTTTTCAGAGGTGATTGTACCATAAGTTGGTTATGAGAGTTCCAAACCCTCCTCATCCTTGCCAGCACCCACAATGGTGAGTCTTTAAAATTTTAATCATTTTAATGGATGTGAAGTGACTTCTTGCTGAGCTTTTAATTTGTTTCTCTAATGACTAATGACACTATACATTTTTATCTGTTTAACCACCATCTGTTTATCTTCTTTGGTGACTCATTACTTCTTGAAACTCTCCTCTCTTCCTCTCTCTTTGCCTTCCTTTTCCTTCAATCCATATCATCATTCAATTCTTATGAAGTCATTAATGCCCTTCCTGTCTCAGTTTTAGGAGAGCCTGTAAACACACACACACACACACACACACACACACACACACACACACTACGCTAATTGTCTCTCCTTGTCTTTATAGGATATTTTTTGAATGCTTTCTCCTATACAGTGACTTTTAGCATTTGGGCCTTTCCCCTAATACACACTAGTCTACAACCTTCTAGAGATCATGAATTGCACCTCATTGTTACCTGAGAAGCTTAATTTACAGTTGGGTACTGAATTAAGATTTTTGAGGTGGAATTAAAAGAAAATCAATTCACCCTCCCTATTTTACTTTTGATTTCAATAGTATGAATGCAGTAGATGTAGAGATAGAATAATCTTGTTAAAATCATGCATTTGAATGATCCTATTAATGTGAAGAGTAGCAAGAGATAAAGAACAGTTGATGAATATGATGAGCTTAAAAGGATATTTATAGACATCTGGAAAGGTGGTTTCCAAAACCCATATAAGATTTTATACTTGCTACATTCACCAGTACTCAAAAACATATCTTCTTACCAAAAACATCTTATTGATGAAATGTTCCCAGCAGCAGAATTTATAATAACCAAAAAGTTAAAAGAGCCCTCTTGGGGCTGGAGTGATAGCACAGTAGGTAGGGCATTTGCCTTGCACATGGCTGACCTGGGTTCGATTCCCAGCATCCCATATTGTCCCCTGAGCACTGCCGGGGTAATTCCTGAGTGCAGAGCCAGGAGTGACCCCTGTGCATCACTGGGCATGACCCAAAAAGAAAAAAAAAAAACATCCCTCTCTCTGTGAATTGATGAATGAATAAACAGATGTGGTAGAGCCTTTTAATGGAGTATTACTCATCAGTGAAAAGGAATGAATTACTGGGTCAGGAAATAACTCAAGTGGTGGAGCTCTTGCCAGCATGTGTGTGGCTCAACTTCACAAGTCCTCAGCAGTGCATGATCCTGTGGCCCTAGCATCAACCAGATAAGTCAGGAAGGCTTCCCAGCACCCTTGATCCTAAGCCAGTATCTTTAGTTTTACACTGCCAGGAGTTGCCCCAGCTGCACTGCTGGGTATGGTGCCTATTTCAAAACACAGGAAAGAAGTAGTGATAGTCTATGACTTGAACAAAACTTAAAAACATGCAAAGTGAAAAAGTCTAGACATATAAGTTACTTTGTTCTATGATATCACTGAACTGAAATGTCCAGAATAAACAAATCCATAGTCACAGAAAGTAGATTTCTGGTTGTGAGTGTGAGGGGAGAGGGAAGTGGGGAATGACCATGAATGGCTACCGGATTTTGTTTTGTGGGGCGGGGGCAAGGGCCACACTATTAGTGCTCAGGGGCTATTCCAGGATCCAGTCCTCAGGGGTCACCTCCTGGGAAATCTGGGGACCCATGTGGTTCTGGGAACAAAACCTGGGCTTCCTGCATGTTTTCCAGCATTTTTCTCTCTGAGTTTTCCCTCTGATCCAGCACAGAATTTCACTGGGGAGTGATGGAAATGTTCTGGAGTCAGATAGTTTTCAGGATTACATGGTACACTTGAAAGGGGTGAAATATCCCTTTGCTGTTGTTCATCGATTTGTTCGAGCAGGCACCAGTAACATCTCCATTGTGAGACTTGTTGTTACTGTTGTTACTGTTTTTGGCATATCGAATACACCACGGGTAGTTTGCTAGGCTCTTCTTGTGTAGGCGGGATACTCTCAGTAGCTTGCCGGGCCCTCCGAGAGGGGCGGAGGAATCAAACCCGGGTCAGCCGCATGCAAAGCAAATGCCCTACCCTCTGTGCTATCGCTCCCGTCCATATATACACATATAAATATATATGTATTTAAAAAAATTTATATACGTAAAGTTTATTTATGTATGTTTTATTTGTGTATATTATATACAGTGCATGTATTAATTTTTGTGGAAAATAGAAGGGACAAATGTAACCATTTACTTTTACAAAATTAAATAAAGAATTAGATGCAACAGAAAGCAACAGAATAATTCATATACAAAATGGGTTGGAGTCAAAAGAGAATATTTTCTGCTAGATGATATTAATTTGTCAGTACTCTAGAATCATGAACAAAGCATTACCAGCAACCCATTGACAATTAAGAGACCAGTGAGGTGTTTACTGATCTTCAGAAATACAGGAGGAAGGTAAACAAAGAACGAAAGAAGGTGAAAATACAGGGGAAAAAAGAAAATGGAGAAAGAGAAGGAAGGAAAAGGAGAGAGGGATAAGGAAAGGCAGAGGGGACACAAGGGGTTGCCTGGAGGAGAGGTGGGGGGAGGGCAACAGCCTCAGGCTGACCTTGACATGTGCAGGGCGGCCCCCTCGGGGCCTGTGGTAGGAGAATGCTTGCTGCACAGCCACCATCAAAGCATTCTTCTGAGCAGCTTGGCATGCAAGGACTACTTGCATATTTTCCACTCCCGAGTGGAATAAGAGCTAGAGGAAGAAAATGTGAACTGTGTTAGGAATTTCTCTCTGCAACAGAGGTCAGCTGTGGATTGACACTTGTTCGACATGTGAATGGATGAGTCTCTCTGCAGGCCATGCTGAGTCCTGGTGCTGTGCTCCTCAGTCACAGGGTGGACACATGGGCTCGCCCTAAGCAGCCGTCGTCACCGTAGGAAGACAGCCTCCAAGCCTGCCCATTTGCTCTGCAGCTGACACCTTTGGGCTTCCCCACTGGCCGGAAAAGGTTCACTAAGCTCCAGTGAACTGGCAAACACGGGCTCAGCTTCGAGCTCTTGTCAAACTGCCAGTATCAGATTAATGTTTAACACAAGCAATATAAATGCATACACGCATACATAAGGACAAATCTGCCTCTGTGACACAGTAAAAATGGTATCGATTTAAGATAATCAGAGAATAACTCCAGGGCAAGTGCATTTTGAGGGAGGGGGATGTCACACTTTGGGATGTTTAGGGCTTACTCCTGGTGCTGTCACTCACCCCACTGTACTATCTCTCCTGCCTGCATCTTTTAAAGCCTTGATCCAAAGATGGTTCCCCACCTGCGCTTTTTAATATCTAACAGAAGCTATTTTGAGAGGTGTTAGTTTCTATGGTTTGAGTCGGGCCCATGTGCACTTCAATAAGGCAAACTCTTCATCTAAGAGGCTGGAAGCGTTTCTTATACACAGCAGCCAAAGCAATACAGATAAAATGTGCTGATTTTGTCAGGAACACATGAGCACATTGCTGAATGTTGCCATAGTTTCCTTTTTCTTTTTCCTTCTTTTTGCTTATTTGGGGACCACACCTGGAAGTACTCAGAAACTACTTACTGCAGTGCTTGGGATTGCTTTTTGGGGTGCTCAAGAAACCACATGATGTTCGGGTTCAAACCCTTCCCTCCGGCATGCATAACCTGTGGACCTTCCCTGTCTCCTACCCCCATTTGTTTCGAAAAACAAAAAAGAAATTACCTTAAGAATGGTTTCTTTTGTACAGAAACTAAATTTGCCCACTTGGTTATCATCTACCTCGGAGATGGCTAAGACGAAAGTAGTAGGAGCATATCTGCAAGAGGAAACAAAGTTGTCTTTATGAGCTGTGCAATTAGCCAAGAAATGTCCATTCTGATGGGACACAATGACAAGGACTGAGTTGTGGGATATCAGTCAGAGAAAATAAAGACTTTTATAAATGCACATGTTTCTCCTCACAGCCTGAAGGACCCCAGGGTCTTTTCAGTCCTGGGACTTGACATCCTTGCAAATTGATTATAGTGACTTATAGTGACTATCCACTCTGGCATATTTGGAATTTTTCTCTCTTCGTCATCATGTCACTGCTCTATACTGTTTTCCTCTCCCCCCCCCCCAATTTTGGGCCACACCTGGCAATACTCAGGACTTACTCCAGGTTCTCTGCTCAGGGATTACTCCTGGTGATGCTTGGGGGATCATATGAGACACTGGGAGTAGAACCTGGGTCGGCTGCATGCAAGGCAAATGCCTTGCTTGCTGTACTATTGCCCCGGCCCACTCCTCTTTTCCTCTAACCTTCTTGATCTCATCTGTGCAGACCCCTCACTGACTTGGTTCCCATGTTTACTCCCAAAATGTTGTCCAGTTCTCAGCCTCACATGGTCCCAACGATCATCTAAATGTTCCCGACAGCCACATTTCTGTCTTGGGCTGAAATCCTCTGTCCAAAACTCAAATCACTTATTATCTTGGTTTCTTTACCTGGAGTTGGATGTGTCCCTTCTCTTGCAAGGTGACAGAATAATGGGCATGCCTCTGCTTTTAAAGAATAAGCCACTCTACTTGTGTTTGATATCTGTCTGCTATAATGGTAGTCCAGAGACGCAGCTTTAAGGAATGAACAGACATCAAACAAATGCAAATTCAAGACATAATATCCTTGGATGCGTAATTCAGTGGCCTCCTCAGATCTTGCTGGATCTCTGGGTCATTATTTGGAGGACCAGCCATGGCTGGGGCAGACCACAGAGCACTGGGACTGCTTTTGCTGACTAGCTATATTCAAATTCGTGGATTATGTGATTGCCATCTTATTTTTTTCTATCTCTTATTAAAATAAAAGGGAGAGGGAAAGAAGGCATCACAGCAGATAAACTATTATGCAGAGAATTTAGACTGCAATAAGATTTGTGTAGTCAGCGGTGAGAGAAATGATTTTGTACTGCTCATTCATTCTTACTGTTCCCTTTTCACTTGGACCTTCTCAAGGCTCACCTGTCCACATGGTCACTGTCCTCCAGCACCGAGGTAATAAAGACAGGGGGCACACAGTCTGCCTTGTCCTTGAGTGATGCAAATTCAAAGTGAACAGGTCTCAGATACAAATGGAACTCTTCAAACCCCATCTCCCATGCCAGCTCCTTATAGAGACTAAAAGGGGGAGAAAAGAGCCAAGAACATTTGCTATTATTTGCCCTGAAAGGAAAGTCAGTGGTAAGAAAACCAAAACATCAGAATAAGCAAAAAATCGAAAGTCAAAACAAGAGTAAAGCCAAGTCCGGTATGAAGCAGATGAGTCATTGCAAAGCTCTGTGTCTGCTCTATGCAAGGGCTGTTAAAGATAGTAGTCAGGGTAGAAGGAGATGCTTCAGTACTTCCTAACACTCTCACTTCCTGGAGGCTGGCTTCTCTTCTCCAGACTCTGCAGGACACGGAAACTGTGATCTTAAAGGGACATGGCAACCTGACATGGCCCTAGAACTGTTTCTCCAGTGGGCAAGACTTTCCATGTGTGTGTGTGTGTGTGTACTCTCCAAGGGGGTGAAACAAAGGGCACTTTCTGTTTATTTGCTTAAAGAAGGTAGATTTCCAGAGAGGCACTAAGTAATCTTTTTTTCCTGAAAAGAGGGTGATAGGTCATGTAACTTTGAGAACCTGTGTCCTAGAAGGGCAGGGTTCCCTGACATCAATACATTGGATTAGAAAAAGCAACCACACCGTGTTCGCACATGTTTTTCAGGAACTACTCTGCAGAAGCAACAACTATTTCGTGGGAAGGCTTAGCAAGCAGAAACTCAGACCCCCTAGTGTTCCCCCACTTCCATTCCTGCTTGCCTTTTACTTTCAAAATAGCCAGAAGAACCTAAACCCTTTTATAAGTTCTGTTTTAGAAGGAAGTGCCAGAAAACACATCATTATCATCATCATCATCCTATTTTCCCTAGACTTTCTATTTTTTCCTCAAGGTCTTCATTCTGTTTCAAAACCCACTTTATAATTTCCAAGAAATAGACAAGATAGAAGCTGATCGAGTGTTCTAACTGCATAGATATTCCACAAAGGGACAGAATTGTTTCAAATTCCATGAAACAAACAGTAGATGTGATTACTCATGCCTTCTTCACAAGGAAGTTCATTCCCAGCAATAAAGCCGCTCCCTTCTTACAAAAGTGGGATGTGTTTGGCTTCCTCAGGCATCAGGTGGTGACATTTGATTTCAACACAAAAGTACCCTCAACACAAGCACCTAACCATCTTTTCTCAGAGCCTTCCTGCTTGGGCAACCTCCTTTGAGGAATTCCATTCCCCATGGATCCTGGGTCCCCATGCTCTGGCCTCATGACCAGTCTCCCAGTCTTCATCCATCTCTCCTCTTGTTTCAGTTCCTGGTATTTCCAGAGGTTCCCAACTTAGTCCTCTTCTGAGCATCTCTGTCTCTTCTTTGGAGACTGTGGCACTCCACCCTCCACTGTAGTACTCCCTTTTCTTATGCTTACGAAAGAACCTGCCACTCCATCTTTGTTCTGACTCAACTCTGAGGTCTACTCCCACAGTTCCACAGCTTGTCATGAAGCTCCATTCAGAAGTCTGAAAGTGAGAGGCTGCCTTTGCTCTGCCTTCCCTGCTCTCCCACTCCCATTTAACTCCATTTCATGCAGCTGGCACAGCGAGTTGGCACACAATGGCCCTGACCCTGTTTGCTGGTTGCTGTAACCAAGTACCCTAAACTGTGTGGCTTAAACAACAACACTTGGCCCCAGCACTGGAGGACATGGTGTTGGCAGGGCCCATTGCTTCTGAGGGCTGAGAGGGAAGGATGTGTTCCCACACTCTCCTAGGCTTACAGATGCCATATTCTCCTTGTGACTTCACTTTGTGTGTTCTCTGGTGTGTCCAGTTTTATTCTTCTGATTAGGACACTAGTCATATACTTGTGTATGACTAATAACTTCAGTTGAACTTTATTGCTTCTACAAAGGCCAATCACATTCTGAGGTACTGGCATCCAGGTCTTGAACATAAGAACATTGATGCGATACAGTCTATAACATAAAAGCCCCTTTTCCCTTATCCACCAAGAAATAGCCTGGGATTCTATAGTGTTTTTGTTCATGTGACAGGTACAGATTTAACTTTAACCTTACAAGCACCCTGAAGGCAAGAATAAAATATTTTGAGGGGTGCAGCGGAGGCCAGAGAGATAGTATAGCAGCTAAGGAACTTGCCTTGCATCCCACCATCTCTGATTCAAATCCCTGGCACCTCATGTGGTTCTGACCACTGTCAGGGGTCCTTCCTGAGCACAGAGTCCATAATAGTCTCTGAATATTACTAGCTGTGGACTCCAAACCAACCCCCAACTCACCCCCAAAACTAGAAAAGAAACTTTAGGGAATGCATTAATGTATTAAAGAATGTATTAAAGAATGTATTAAAGAAGTTTGCAATATTATCTTGGCTCCTAGTTTGAATTCTGTGTCTATAACTCTTTAGTTATGGACTTTTAGGTAAATAATTAATCTTAGCTTTGGTGATTAGGAAGTAAGCTACCTCGTAAGTTTGTTCAGAGAATAAATGAACTATCATATAGGAAATCCTCATACAGGTCCAGCCATAACAGGCCTCGGTCATGATTGGTGGGGGAGAGGATTCTTCATCTTCAGGACCTCATGGGAGGTGTGGGGGGGAAACAATAGTCATTCTATGAGTTTGCCACAAACTCTAGTTCTTTGTTTTCTGCCTGGGTAGTGTGACCATTTATACACTTTGTCATCATCTCATGATCACACTGGCATCCCCTCTCCCTGATCCCTGCTGATCTGGCCTGGACTCCACCACTGGATCATCTGTCTCCTTTTCCTGGCTCCCAGCTTCTTTGAGTGTGGATGCCGTCCCCCACACTTGCCATGAGGTCCTGACACTGAAGTCACACAGAAAACTTTGGCAGCAGTAAAAGTCTTCTGAATGTGCAACTGCAAAAATGAATTCAAGATCAACCGCCTGTGTTGCAGGTTTCTGGCAAAAAGGGTTCACACATGCCCAGAGTTTAAGCAGCCTTTCTCTGGGCACCCCCACCTCATCTTCTGTTCTGCTATTCAACTTCATTGCATCCAAGAGCAAATCCAATCCTCACACACCAGGCGCTGGTATAGGGCGCCTTCTCACAGTATGACGGACAGCCTGGTGAGCAACATGGGTGAGGCTTCTGGGCTCTGAGGGCTTGGGGAGAGAAGAAATGGATAGTACCAACACTGTGTACCTCAGCGCAGAGCTGAGGGAAAGAGCTGGAGGAGTGAGCCAACAGGCCCTAGGGAGCCTGTGAGGGGACTGAGCAAGGGGCAAGGCGAGGCTTTAGCCATTTTGAAAGATCCCTCTGGCAGTCTTGGGGGGTCCCCAGGGGTTGCAGTTGCAGGAGGAGAGCCACCCTCCTCTGTTCACCCAATCCCCACACTGACCGGGCTAAGTGTACACTGGCCAGACTCATCTCTATCAGCCGGTGACGGAGCGTCAAAAGTTCCAGAAGTTTGGAAAATGTCTCCAGGAGCAGCGTGGGAGAATGCTCGCCTTGGCTCTGCCTTGTGTTGGTTGCAGCCTTGAGCGCCAGCAGACCCATCTCCCCGACGAGAAAGGGGTTGCCCATCACTTTAGTGGAAAAGAGCTACAAGAGAACAGAGTACTTTTCATCACACACACACACACACACACACACACACACACACACACGCACGCACGCACGCACGCACGCACACACACATGCTCTCACCCACGCACGTGCACACAGAGTGATGTTGTTCCGGGGGAATCACAATATTGCTACTGTTACTGATTCTGGATCCAACTCTCCTGGGCTCTGACACTTGCTAGTGGTAAGACTTGGGGCAACAAACTCCTTTCTGTCATCAGTCCCTGTCCTCCCACTCTATGCTGGAGTTAGGGACAGGAACGCCGCTGTCTGAGAGGAAGTGGTGGTTGACAACCACTTAACAGGGAAGTGGGGAGGGTGAAGTGAGTCACCATCAACAAAAGGACCTGGTGATAGCATTAAATGTTACTTGTGGAATCAATAGGTTAAGCCAAAATAAGTAGGAAAGACAATCCACCTAAATAGAAGCAGAAGTTCTTGAGATACTTATAGTAGTTTAGTGACTAAAGTAACAATAACTATTCTTATAAACCCCTCTGACTTTGGGTGCAAAATGCCGAAGAATGTTAGGATCTATGGACTTATTTATATGGTCACAAGCTTGACAGGAAGTAGGTATTTTAGATGCCACTGTCTCTGCTTCCCAGGTGAGGGATGAGGCGACACCAAGCCTCTCTCAGGCCACACAGATGGAGTAGGAGAAATCCTGACAACTTACAAGGGAGCTCATGATTCTCTACTTGAAACTACATTGGTTTTTAATGTGTCAGATCACTGGGCTCCTCCTCTCTGACATCTTTATCCCTGTCTAAGGCACCACCTCTGGGGGCCCCCTAACTGGTTGTAGTTTCGTTCCCCAAGGATGAACAAGCTCCCTTAAGAATCCACTGACCTACTGTAAGCTTTACTTCCTTGAGGTTGAGTCCTCCAGACTCTGAAAGTTTCCCAAAGTGATAGACTGGGCAAGTGACAGGAAGGTCTCACTTAGTACTGTTGATAAATTCTGTCAAACTGTGACTTTAAGTCACATGCTATAGACCTGCAAGTAGGTTCTTGAATAACACTCTTTATTTAGTGCAATGTTGTCGGGCTCCTCTTTTTCTCAGGATATTATTAGAGGGCTGTTGTTTATTTTCTGAAGGAAATATTGACCCATAGGAGTGTGTGTGTGTGTGTGTGTGTGTGTGTGTGTGTGTGTGTGTGTGTGTGTGTTTGGGGTCAGGGACTAATACAAAAGATTGAGCTGAATATTTACCATATATAGGTCTAAATTTGAATGCATTTCAAAAAAAAATAATAATTAAAACTGGGATATCAGAAAGGGGGAACTAGAAAGGTATCTCAAAGACTGATTGTGATTGATAATAAAATTTAAAATTCACTTGAAATTTTTGCTACCATATTATAAGATGAAAAAAATTCCCCCCAATAAATGGTAATAAGGTAACTGTTTGGAAATTTGACATGAAAAATTCTACTTTAAGCCTACCTCAACACACACACACACACACACACACACAGTGGAATAGTAAAGAAATAAAAAAAATTTTTTTACTTTTCAGGGTGGGGGTGGGGAGTTTGTTCACACCTGGAAGTGCTCATGGTTTACTCCTGGCTCTGTTACCAGGGATCACTCCTGGCGGAGTTCACATGTGGTCCTGGAAACTGAACTGGAATCAGTACATGTGAGGCAAGAGCTCCCGTAAAACAGAGCAGTGCCCCTTAGTACTCCTAGGTGGGGCCCAAACTCCCCACTACCATCCAGAAAATAAATAATAAAATATACAACAATAAATTGTATACAATAAACCAGAAAACATTTTCTCTGTACCTATAGCTAGCTAGCTCCTCTTTATTTTAATTGTAGTAATATCTCAATAGACTAAAAACAGTACTAAAAAGGAAAACATCACTTAAAGATGTTGGCAAGGTGGAGGCCTATGATCAATCATCTTATCCAATCTGAATACGAAACCAAACATGACAAGGAGGCTAAGTAGTAACATCTGGAAGGAAACATTCTCTTTTAAGAACCCACCCTCAGCCTTCAGGAAACTCACATCTTTCCTGAGCTGGGCACTGTACCAGGTCTCCGGTTTGGCGGGGTTGAGCCACACCTCCAGGGCCAGCTGAAGCACCCGTCTTTCCACTAAAGCCAGGCGGCCTGCAGATGTGGGTTTGCAGACATGGCGGGCCTCCTGAAGGAGGTGTTCAAGGGCTCTGGGGATGAGTGATGCCAAGCCCAGGGAAGGGTGGAACTCCAGCAGATAAATATTTTTCAAAGTTGGGCTTAAAGAAGAGGTAAAATTAATGTCGATATTTTGCACAATAAAGAACACAACCTGTTTCCAAACATCTGTATATTGTATGTTTTAAAAGACGAATATAAAATACTTTAATTCCAGGGTCAAAATCTTGAGAGTTTAAAGGTATCTAAGAGGCCATCCATGGAACCTACTAGGTTACAACATACTTTTTGCTTTAATACTAGCCCCTTCACATTGGAAAGACACAGGAATATAGCTTGGAGTCTAATAAGAAGACTCTGAAGGCCGGGGCTACAGAGATAACTGACAGGCTGAGCTCATGCTTTGTGTGCAGGAAGCCTGGATTAATAATCCCAGTACCCCACAGTCCCTTGAGCACTGTTGGGGGAGATACCCCTGAGCACAGATCCATGAGCAAGCCCTGAGCACTGCCAGGTATGCTCTCTCCTAAGGACAGACTCTCTTGGGCAGAGAGATGATTCAAAGGGCCTGAGCACTTGCTATACATGTGGGAGCCCTGAGTTGGATTCTTCTTACCACATGATACCCCCAAGCACCACCAGTATTGATACTGAGCATGGCCAGTTGTGCACCCCCATCAACAAAGAATAAAATTCTAAAATTGTATTTAGCAAGAGTGTTTACATTTTAGGCAAATAAATGAAAGCAAGATAACTTAAAAATGATTAAATATAAAAAAATTCTTTCGTTATTTTCTTTTTTTTAACCTTTCTTTATTCCTTCTCTTTCTCCCCTCCCCCCAAAAAAAACCATTAATGAACAAAGATCATCTCTAATTTGCAGATAGAACTTCTGGAATCACTCTTGTTTGCCAAAAGGATGCAATATTTTATAAATGGATTAGGCCAGAAACAATACAACACTTGTCTGTGAGCAATCCTCTGGAAACGGAAGACACAACCCAAGTTAAGGGTCTTTTCTGCACCTATTGAATAAAAGACTATAAATATTTCTTAGATCTACACAATGGGATTCCTTTTAGTCCCTTAAGATCTAAGATTTTTAAAAAAATCAATCTACAACTGGAAAGGAATCTCATCTAGCAAATGTTATTTGCTTTGGAGACTCTGACAACAGTTCTTGGTAACCATATAGCCCTTGCAAATTCTGCCAAAAACCATTTCCTGAGCAGGAGGCGTTTGCCATAGCTGCATACACACGCAGCTGGTCTCTCAAGTTTATTACAGTGAAGAAATCAACCCTGAGAAAGTCTGTGGAGAAATGCAATCTTGGGTCAGAGAGAGACAGAGCGAAAGAGTGAGCACAGGCTTTGCACACAGGAGGTCCAGGTTCTATCTGCGGTATCTCATGTTCCCTGAACATTGCCAGGAGTAGAAATGAGTATCACTCAGGTGTGCCCCACCTACCCCCACATCCCCCCTTGAAAGAAAGAAGGAAGGAAGGAAGGAAGGAAGGAAGGAAGGAAGGAAGGAAGGAAGGAAGGAAGGAAGGAAGGAAGGAAGGAAGGAAGGAAGGAAGGAAGGAAGGAGAGAGGGAGGAAGAGAGAGAGAGACAGAGAGAGAGAGAGAGAGAGAGAGAGAGAGAGAGAGAGAGAGCGAGAGAGCGAAAATACACGTGTGACGTGTGTACTCGAAACTCCCAGGGCTCTTTCTCAAGCAGCGGGGTTAGAATGTCAGCTATGAAGCCCCATGGCAATCTGCTGGTGCCCAGGATGACACCATTGCCTGATGTAGCTTTCTTTTTTTCTAGACAGTCTGCTGCACTGTTGAACTGGACGCTGGCATGTGTACAAGGCCAAGCCTCTGTTGTTCAGAACTGCATCCTCACCCCCTAGCACACTGCTTAGTGCTCAACAAATATTTGTAGGATGTGGAAAGAAGCTTGGAAATTTCTCCACCCACTTGGAGGCTAGAGACAGTGTGACACTGAGCTGCACAGACCAGCCTGAGATGTGGCACATCCTTCCCAGTTCCCTCTCTCCTCTCAGAAGCTGGGAGGGTGAGGGGGAGGAGGCATATGAGTTGCTGAGAGGGTGACTAAAGCATGTATTCTCTCTGCACTTCATTCTGGGAAATGGATCTGCTTCTTATGGGGGTGAGGTCACAAGGTGAGGCTGCAGAAAGCTTTTCGGCACCAGAATAAGTAAATTCTTTTCTGAGAAACTTTTGCACACGTCTGAGTTGCAGAGATGTCAGCTAAGGGGCACTTCTGGTTTAACTCCTCTGATGGTATTTTAAAAGCAATTGCTGTTGTTCATGATTTCTCCAAGGAATTAGATTCTGTACCCAATGGCAAAAGTCAAAATTTTAGCCAGCTATTTTTGTTATTCAATTTTTTTACTGGGGCCCAAGAGACAGCACAGGAGTTAGGGTGTTTGCCTTGCATGTAGCCAGCCCTGGTTTTACCCCATTCACCCAGCCAGGGGTCATTCCTGAGCATAGAACCGGGAATTGTCCCTGAAAATCCCTGGGAGGACTGCCAAAAACCTAAAAGTTTATTGAAGTATCATGAATGCCATCATGTCACTATCCTTCCACCTCTGTTTCTTGGTCCTTCAGGGTTCTGTGCTGCTCGCACTACTGGCCTTGGTTCTGTCCATGGTATCGCAGTAGCCAACTATTCTTTGTTTTACTTTATTTGAGGAGAAAAACCCAGCAATGCTCAGGGCTTATTCCTGGATATGTGTTCAGGGTTCACCCTGGTGAGGCTCAGAGAACCATATGGAATGCCAGAGATTGAACCTGGGTCAGCTGTGTGCAAGCAAATACCTGAACCCCTATATTCTTTTTTGTCCTCTTCTTTATTGCTTACTAAGCAAACATGTTTTGAGCATGCAAGGGAAATCCTTTCCTGAGGCTTTCATACCTACTTCTCTCATCTCCTCAAATACTTGCAAAGTGCTCTGGAGAATAGTATTTAAACTTAACACTATACCCTTAAATCTTCCAGAGGAATAAGTGTGAAATGGTTAAGACAACTAACCAGCTATTGTTGATGGAAATAAGTTGTTGGCGAATGATGTTCAATGGCAGTCCAAACTTATCGCTGTCATCTGCATCATCTTCTCGCCAAAGCCTCTGGACATACTCCCGCTGACACTCTATCTAGAAAGTAGCATAAAAGCAAAAATTAGAAAAGCTAAACTTTCCCATGGATGTCAGACTTGAACCTTGGCAGAAGAACATCAGTTCTTTGCTCATGTCTCATCTTATGGGACCATCTTTCCATCACAGCCAAAAAAAAGAAAAGGCAATCAACTTCCTTTTTAAGAGGCAGAAGGAAACATTTCAGTGAAATATTTGACCACCAGAAAACAACTCTAACAGGCCTAAGGTAAATTTGCAGCAATTACTTTATCTTTTGGGCCTTTACCCCAAAGGACACATATTATGATCATCTCCTTCAGTGTCCTAGGAAAACTTGAACACAGAAATATGATTATGTATCTATATTAATGCACTGTAGCACTGTCGTCTCGTTGTTCATCGATTTGCTTGAGTGGGCACCAGTAATGTCTCCATTGTGAGACTTGTTGTTACTGTTTTGGCATATCAGATATGCCACAGGTAGCTTGCCAGGCTCTGCTGTGTTGGCAGTCTATTCTCAGTAGCTTGCTGGGCTCTCTGAGAGGGACAGAGGAATCAAACCCGGGTCGGCTGCATGCAAAGCAAATGTCCTACCCACTGTACTATTGCTTAAGTCCAATCCATTAATATAGACAGAATTTTATACATGAATGTCTTAAAAAAGGGGTCATGATTCATCCATTTTTTTTAGTGCAGATAAATGACTGTTTAGTGAAAATAACTCATAGATTCTCTGCTGACCAATAAATGCAATTAGGATGAGAGATCTTTCCTTTAAAACTGTATTTTGGACTGGAGAGATATGACAGGGGTCAAGATGCTTGTCTTGCACACTGCAGACCTGTTTCACATTTGGTCCCCCAAACTTTGCCAGGAGTGATTCCTGAGCACAGAGCCAGGAGTAAACCCTGAACACTCTCTAGTATGCCCTGCAGTTCTGCCCTCCCCTCCCCCCAATACACACACAGACACAGAGACACACACACAGAGTGCCAAAAACAAACAAGAAAGCTATACTGGCCATGTCACCCTAGCAAACCCTGATCTGATTCTGGACCACAATAAAAGGAAAACACAATTTTTCTTTGTACACGCAATCTTGTCCTGTGAATTTCTTGTCACCCAAGACCTGTTTGAAAGCCTGACTGTGCCCACCTGCTGGTTGAGGATGCCCCTCACGAGCTGCAGCATTAGCTGTAGGCAGGCCCGCTCATCCTGGTAAGCTCTGATGAAGTAGGAGTGGCGGAGATCAAACCTGGGGCGCCTGTGCATGACGTCGGTGATCACCTGTGCTAAGGCAGACCTCTCTTCTGGGTCCAGGGCGTGCTGGTAGGCTTCAAAGTAACAGTCAAGAAGCTGCAAACAAGGCAGAGAGTCAGGGGGTACAGAGGCCACTCTGGGCCCGGCAAAGAGAGCTGGGACGCCCCTCTGCTCCAGGCTCTGGAAGGGCCTTGGCCATCAGCTGAAGAAAGCCCAGGAAACCTTGCTGTCTATTCTGGGGCCGGTGATGGCAGCCCCACTTAAGCCAAATGCCAGCAGCATGAAGGAGGCTTAGACACAGCGCAGGACGGCAGGGAGGAACACTTGGTTTGCTTTGGTCCCTATTTTCCCTATCGAAAAATAGGGGTTATAGAGTTAAACTTTTTTTTATTATTTAAATTTATTTATTTTTTAATTAGTGAGTCACAGTGAGGGTACAGTTACAGATTCACACATTTTCGTGCTTGTTTTTCCCTCATGCAATGTTTGAGAGCCCATCCCTCCACCAGTGTCCATTCTCCACCACCAATGAACCCAGTATCCCTCCCACCCCCCAAATCCCGTCCCCCCCCCCCCGCCCCACCCCACCTCTGTGGCAGGGCATTCCAATTTGATATCTGTTATAGAGTCAAACTTTTGGAATGTGACTCAGTGGTAGAGCATTTGCCTTGTATGTTACGGCCCTAGATTCGCCCTTGGCATGGGGGTGGGGAGGGCCAGAGAGATAGTACAGGGAATTAAGGAATTAAGCACTTGCCTTCCACATAACCGACCCCAGTTCTATCTTTTGCACCCTGTATGGTCCCTGATTCCCTCCAGGAGTGAGTCCTGAGCTCAGAGCCAAGAATAAGCCCTGAGTACTACTGGCTGTGACTCAAAAAACGCTCGAGGGAGGAGTGTGTTTATATGTAATTATAATTTAATAATGATAAACTCTTGGAGGCACTCAATGACACTTTATGGAAGGCATTTACCTCCAACATCTCCACAGAACCCTTGCCCCTCTCCCACTAACTTCAACTCCAAAGGCTGGCGGGCTGCACCTTCCTCTTCCTCAGACCCTGAGTTCTGACCTCACTTCTTGAATAGTTTACCCAAACTTTATCCCTGCAGGAAGATGGGGTGGGGCTAGCATGCTGCGGGTGGGTGGTGGTGGGAAGAACCTCCCCCCAGGAAGGCATTTGGGAGACCATGAAGCAGGGCCTGGGTGTGACTCAAGGTATCATGGGAGTTTCTGATTTAGGGGAGTTGACGTCTTTTCTAAAATCCAAAGAAAACTGCCAGATACAGACCATTGACGAATGTGGAAGTTCAGAAAGAGATCCACTTCAGTTGCCCTTTATTTACATTTGCTGGTGAGCACTGGAATTTCTGTGGTGTGTGTAAGTGCTGATTGTGTGCAATTAGTCTCGGTGCTGATGAGAAAAAGCTTGCTGGGCTGGAATCCCCAGTGGGGGAGCCTAAGGGCCAGAAATCAGAAGTTCTGACCAACACAATTACTTGTTTCAGATTTGAAACCCTTAACATGCCTAAGATACTTTTGGAGACCCTGTTCCACACTGTACTAAAGGTATTGAAATGTATTTGCTTCTCAGTTAAATATTTTTCTGTAAAAAATTTAAAAATATTTATAGTTTTCCCTTTTAGATTATTTGACTGTGAGCAACACGCTTAATCGCTTAATAAATGATTGGCTATGATTTCTGGGCACTTTTATATATGGGGATTCTTATATTAAAAATAATCATATTTTTGTTTGTTTGTTTTTGGGCCACACCAGCATTGCTTAGGGCTTACTCCTGGCTCTCCACTCTGGAATTACTCCTGATGGTGCTTAGTACACCATATGGGGTACTGGGGATTGAACCTGGGTAGGTTACATGCAAGTCAAGCACCCTACCTGCTGAAATATTGCTATGGCTTCTTGCTTTTAGATGTTCAGTTAAAACAAAAATCATTACATCTCATAGACACATAATTTAGAATTTATTGATAGCTAGTTTTTATTTTTTTAAATTTTAGAGTAGTGCATTATTTTCTCTGAAAAAAAAATTTCCAGCCCTGAAACATTTGATGGCACATAAAAAGTTCTTTTCTTCCTTTTTTCCAGGTAACTAAAAAAAAAAACAACAACATTCTTGGGGCTGGAGCGATAGCACAGCACGTAGGGTGTTTGCCTTGCATGCAGCCAACCCGGGTTCGAATCCCAGCATCCCATACGGTCCCCCGAGCACTGCCAGAAGTAATTCCTGAGTGCAGAGCCAGGAGTAATCCCTGTGCATTGCCATGTACTAGATACTGAATTATGCAGAATTTCCTTTGACGAGCATGCTCTGAAGGGATCTTGGATCAGCCTTACAGATGAGAAGAAAAACACCCATGGGGCTAAAAAGCTCAGGACACAGAACGTGTACCACAGGTAAGAAACACACTTGCTGGGTGTGCGTGAGACCAAGGAAGGTTGTGGTCACTTTGCCTTTAAGTGAATCCAGGGTAAAAAGATGCAGATGGCGACCTAAGTTAGTGACTTCAATTTTTTTACATCTACACTTCGGTGGTGGAAAACCACAGACTGAAATAGCCTTGCTCGGTCTGCAGAGTTATGCTCTAGAATAACATTCAATGATTAAGTAATAGAAGACGAAGCAAAGAAAAAACAACCCAAAAACCATACAACACAACAAAAAACCCTAATCAAAACTAAACAAAACAAAAACCCCAAAACTGAAGCAGTGACTAGTTACAATAAGAATGGTGCCGCTCAAATGCCGTGAGGCAGATGAGGAAAGAACAATTACATCTCTAATTCAGTCTGGACTAGCATGAGTCTTTCTGGCTGGACCAGGCCAATCCGAGGAGCTGGGTTTTAGTATCTGTACTGCCGTGAGCTGTTTTTGTATAGAGCCCTATTGTTTGGTTTTTTGGCAGGGAAGATTCTCAGGGAGGACCTTGCTGCTGAGTACGATCTGCCAGTGCTGGGTGGCAGAAACGTCCATGCTTGCTTTTGTGGTGATTAGAGTTGATGAATTAAAAGGCAGATTGTCTAAACTAAGTCTGAAGCTCTGATCAACAGTGAAAACTTCTTTCGGTAGAGTGTCATAAGCACTCTCCTGCTTGACCTTGCAACCCTAGCTGTTAAGAAGAAGAAAAATAATGGCAACGGCTGTTCGAGCTTTGCTCTCAACATGGAAAAGCTCTCTACAGGACCCTGGCAGGATGTTTTTATAAATTCTTTCCCACCAGGGCGTAGGGCAACCCCACAGTCCTGATCTTTCTGCCTTGTGGATTCTATTTATTATCTATTTGCCAACTGGCCCATTTTCATTTCAATGTTAGGCTGGTATTTGCCTAAGAGGTCTTCCCAGCCTGTCAAATGTCATCTGTGTGTGTTAAGAACCAATTCTTTGGCCAAATAATACATGGTACATACTGACAGTTGACATTAAGTATTGGAGCAATGAGAGAAATTCAACCTTATCTTACATATATTCTTTTTACCACAAGCCTTTTAATTTTTGGAACTAAAAAATACCTTAAAATTCCATTTTGGGGAGTAAAGAGAAAGTATGGGGGTAAGGCACTCAGCAGACTCTGGTATGATCCCTGGTAACACATATGATTCCTGAGCACAAAGTTATGAGTAATCCCCTAGCACAGAGCCAGGAAAAAGCCCTAAGTACAGCTGGATGTGGCCCCCAAACAAACGAACTAAACATCCATTTTGAAATGTATTCATTTTATTTAATTTATTATTATTATTATTATTATTATTATTATTTTGCTTTTGGGGTCACATCTGGTGAGGCACAGGGCTCTGCACTCAGGAATTACTCCTGGCAGTGCTCAGGGGACGATATGGAATGCTGGGAATCGAACCCAGGTTGGCAACGTGCAAGGCAAACACCCTACTAGCTGTGCTATTGCTCCAGCCCCAAAATGTATTCATTTTAGGTCAAATGAAAGTGTACGCTATAAGTCACAAAAGCTGGCACAACTGTTCAAAGGAAAATGTCCTTTGGGAATCATGAAATTCTTGTGTTCAAGTGGCTCTGAGTTCATGTCCCCTGGTGGTGGTGGAGAGAGTTACCAGTTGATGCAAGTATAACTTAGGAGCTGAAAAGCTGATTGTTTTCTCTGAGTCCGAAATCTCTAGCTTCTTAAATTGTGAGTCATGTAACTGAATGTTGAGGTAATTAAATTTTTTTTGTGCTTTACAATCGGCAAATGTTTCGTTTGTATATCTATTTTATATACTTATGTACCTGGGGTCATGTAAAAATTTCTTAGGACTTCAAGATAACCCAATTCTTGTTTTTTTTTTTGAGGGAGGTATTTGGAGGCTTCACCCAGGGGTTCTCAGGACCTACTCCTGGCTTGGTCCTCAGGGATTTCTCCCAGTGATATTTGGGGTACAATGTGGTGTTGGGGATTGAACCTCTGCCTCCTGTATGCAAAGCATGCTTTGACCTCTCTCCAACTCCAAGATAATCCAATTCTATACTCTTATTACTCCAATATACTTAATAATAAAAAAAATCTGAGAATGTTGGCAGTAGAATCAGTACTGAAAATCTATTATGGTCCAGCTAAAAATCTGATTTGTCTATGAAACAGAGCTTACATGGAAGAGGAGGCAGGTCAGAAGGTGCCCTTGACACACTGGTGCAGGAAAGCAGGCATGCTGGGGATGGGTGTGGTGTGGGAATGACATATGCATGAAAAATATAATTAACAGTATCGTAAGTCCAAGTGCCTCACGAAAATGGTTCAAATAAAAGCTAGTTCTTATGTGATAGTGGCATTGGGTTATAGAATCCACATCTGTTTTTCCTAATTGCGTGCTAAAGAATGAGAAGTGAAATATCATAGTAGCCTCATTTTATTGAACTACTTAGCAATGAACAGAATTAATCTACCCATTTAAAAATCAATGAATCAGAAAGATGGCTCCATGGGCTGATGTGTGTGTGTTTTGCATACAGGAATCCCCATCTTTGATACCTTAAGGTTTGCCAACCACTGTGCCAAAAGTAGCCCCCCGAAGCACCATTCGATGAGGCCCAAAAGTAAGAAAAAAATTAAAAATTGATTTCAAGAACACTTCTTATCAGAAAGCCACAGTTTGGGCACAATAAGTTAGTTTCTACCGAACATTTACTCTTGAGGTAGAAAGAAGGGAGATACTTTAAAATATGATTCACATTCTCACATTAAAAAAATTTAATTTACCATATCAGAAACTATTGGTCAATCCTGCAAGCTTAGCACAGGCCAAAGTGTGGAGACATTGCCACCCACCTCAACACTCACCCCCGCCCCCACCCCAGTTCTCTTTGGCCTTCTAAGTTTTGGTTTTGCTAGAGTCTACTTAGGACCTCCATGGGTTGGGACTTGCAAACACAATGAGGGAAGAGGGGCAGCTTGGGTACAGAAAAGGGGGCTCTGCTGATGTTCCTGGGCAGTTATCTCAGGGATGGGGGTGGGGTGAGGGAAGGAACTGTCTTCAAAGCCCCAGGCTCATTCCTTTAAGTTCTGCCAATTGTTTTCAAACATAGGGTGATCTACATCTCCAGGAGTATCAGAACAGAGAGCAAGGGTAAACCATTAATTCTACTTGAGAAACAATTCAAAGAAAACATTTCTACTTCTCTTCTAACCCCATCACAGGTCACTGAGAAGTGGCTTCCTCCACCCTTGATTCTGACAGGACTGTGCAAAGCTGTCTGGCCCACCAAGTCATGGTGAGGGCTGGTTTGGAACACTCCCCCTTCCCTTTGTCTCTTGTCTCTCACTAGTCCTTCTTCCTCTTATGAATTCTTCCTGTTTGATTTTTGTTTGGGGGGCCACACCCAGAGGTGCTTAGGTTCTTACTCCCAGTTCAGTTCTTGGAGTGGGGGTGGCGGTCGCTCCTGGCAGTGCTCAGGGGACCATGCTGTGCTGGGGGATCAAACCTGTTCCTCCATGATGAAAATATGTGCTCAGCCCTCTGAGTTGTATCTCATGGATTCTTATTCTATCATCCTCTGTCCTTCAGTGGGTTACAGAGGCCCCATTTTAGGCATCTGTTTTTTTCCTCATCATTATGACTTTTCAGCTGCATTTCCCCATTTTCACTCATGCTCAGAAACAATCCTTAGTTCCAAACCCACTGCTTTCCCAAAGTCCACCCCCAACCCATCTTCTAGCAAACTCCTCAAAATATCATGCATGGAGGCCAGAGGAATAATACATCGAGTAGGACACTTGTCTTGTACACAACTGACCGGGGTTCAATCCCCTGCATCCCATATGGTTCCCCAAGATTTGCCAGAAGTGATTCCTGAGTGCAGAGCCATGAGTAAAGCATGAGCACCGCTGGGTGTGGCCCCCAAACAAAAACAATAGAATGCCTTGCATCCTAGACCCTAGGTTCTCTTTTCCTCTCTCTAGCCAGCCTCCTGCATTACTTCAGGTCATGGTTTCCTCTCTGACCCTGTACCAATCACTGGATTCCCACTCTCATTCTCTCTGCCCAGGAGACAACATTCAAAGCCCGCAGAGTCCCATTCCGCAGTATTCTCCAGCCTGCCAATTCTCTTTCCTCCTCACTGCCTGCCTTGTATAGATGCCCTCTTTGAACTTTTGGTTTATCTTGTAACAAAGGACACCTCTTTCCTCCAGGAGCTCTTCATGCCGATCAGTTTCTCACACTGATGCCCAAACAGCTGTTGAAAATAAAGCCTGGATCATGTTTCTCCTCCCCCACCCCAGCAATGGTTCTTCTTTTCATAAAAGAATAGTTCTAAACATAGCTCAGATCGGATCAGCAGGCCCTTCACAAGCTGCGTGCGGAACACGTGTTCAATTCCTCCCCAGGTGCCTTTCTGTCCCAATGCCAACCATCTTCTCTCTGTTCAAGCTTGCCGTTCCCAGTTTGCATCGCCTTGACATTACTGATGCTGCTTCCTCTGTTTAAGAACCTTTCCTTTGCTGCCAGACAACATCTTGATCATCTTTTAGTAAAGACAAAATGTGTTTGGGAAGACTAGCAACCATTTCCTTTACTCAGCAGGGCAAATCTTTCCCTACTGGATCTTGAATGTGTTCACTTGTAAGCTATTGGGTTAACATTTTTACTTAGAGATTGCATCAAATTTTATAGACTTAAAATTCCTTAAAGATTGAGCTCATCTTCTCTTATTTATTTATATGTCCTTCGTGTTTGGAGCAGTTCTTGGTACAGAGCAAATACTTCCTGTTGCATGAATCAGCTCTCAGCAACTGATTACTCAGGGGAATAATTCAGGCTAAGGACACAAATGAAGAGCCGTGCATCTACAGAGTTCCACTTATTATTGAGCCAGGAATTATTTAAAGATATGAAAATGTTGGAGACAGAAAAATAGTACAGGGCACTTGCCTGGCATGCAGCTGACCCCTGGTTGATCCCTGAACCACCTATGTTTCCCAAAGCACTGCCAGGAGTAATTCTTGAGCTCAGATTAAGGGGCATTTCCTGACCATTTCTAGGTATGGCCCAAACCCTTCCCAGGGTTTGGGATACACCAAAAAAATACACTTTAAAAATGTGCTATTTAACTGCTTTAAACTTACCTTGTATATTTTTGCTCTGAGAACTTTCCCAACTGCTTTCACCCACCCCCAAAGGTCATAGTAGGGTCAGACCACTTGTCTTGTCTTTCACAAAGTGAGACTCATCCCAGACTGGACTATGAATGTGGATGAGACCATCATTCATTCTTGAAAAGCATATTCCTTATCAGAAGGGCCAAGATTTTCCAGCCTTCTAACAAACCAGGCTCATCAGAGAAGAGGACCTTCTAATTTTGTGTGTGTGTGACAGGCAAGAAAATGAAATTTATTATTCACATCCTTGCAAATAGCTAGGTTAATTAAATGAGGTGATTATTTACTTGGTTGGTAGCCTCTTTGACAGACCCACTGGGCTTAAGAATCAACAGGGCCAAAAAGACACATGAAAAAATACTCCTCATCACTAATTATCAGGGACATGCAGATCAAAACAATAATGAGATATCATCTCACACCACAGAGACTGGCCCACCTCCAAAAGAACAAAAGCAATCAGTGTTGGCGCAGATGTGGGGAGAAAGGGACTCTCCTTCACTGCTGGTGGGAATGCCGACTGTTTCAGCCTTTTTGGAAAACAGTATGAACACCTCTCAAAAAATTAGAAATTGAGCTCCCATTTTGACCCAGCAATACCACTTCTGGGAATATATCCCAGAGATGTGAAAGAGTATAGTAGAAATGACATCTGTACATATATGCTCATTGCAGCACTGTTTACAATAGCCAGAATCTGGAAAAAACCTGAGTGCCTGAGAATAGATGACTGGTCAAAGAAACTTTGGTACATCTATACAATGGAATACTATGCAGCTGTTAGAAAAGATGAAGTCATGAAATTTGCATATAGGTGGATCAACATGGAAAGTATAATGTTAAGTGAAATGAGTAGAAAGAAAGGGATAGACATAGAAAAATTACACTCATTTGTGGAATATAAAGTAACAGAATGGGAGACTAACAATCAAGAACAGTAGAGATAAGTACCAGGAGTGGGCCTTGCATGCTGGGGGAAAAGGCAGCTCAGATAAAGAAGGGACCACCAAGAAAAGGGTGCTAAGAGGGCCTGTTCAGGATGGGAGATGTGGGCTGAAACTAGACTATAGACCGAACAAGATTGCCACTTAATACCTCTACTGCAAACCACAACACCCACAAAGGAGAGAGAGAGCAAAAGGGAATGCCCTGCCGCAGAAGCGCGATGGGGTCGGGGGGGAGGATGGGGTGGGGGTGGTAGGAGAGATGCTGGGACCATTAGTGGTGGAAAATGGGTGCTAGTGGAGGGATGGGCACTCGACCACTGTAAAACTAAAATGTACACATGAAAGTTTGTAAGTCCATAATTGTACCTTACAGTGATTCACTAATAGAAAATTTAAAAAAAAAGAATCAACAGGGCCAGAGTACAAAGGTTGAGATGGTCATGGCTCTGGCACTGATTCATATACCAGCACCATGTATGGTATCGAGCACTGACTCACATGGCCCCTGAGCACAGGCCAGGGTTGGCCTCTATGCACTGCCATATATAGCCCACAGACTAAGCAGCAAAAATGTTGTTAGAACACTTATCAGATGCTTTGTTTTCTTAGTTAAAAAAATACCTGGCGCTTTTTTTCTAGAAGAGCTGCCTCCCATGTCCACAGGTCCGTCAGCACAGCAAACCTGTCCACCTCCGCATGTGCCCATTTCCCGACAGCAGCAGATGCACTGTCACTTTTGTGACCTGGGAGAAGAGGAAAGGGACTGATCAGAGGGAGTCCTCTAAAGATGTTCCAGGAGAAAGGCGAGGTTGTCAGCTCCATCTCAGAAACGAAGGCTCAGAAATCAGTCACTGGGATTCTGAGAACCAGCTGAGGAGCCATGGACAAAGATTTGATACACAGCATCATACATGTTGATTCCTAGGTCAACAAGGGTTTAGTTTATCTTTTCTTTCTTAATTTAAGCAATATAGATGGATTTTAGAGATATAATTGAAATTCAGTTAACTTGAAACCATCATCACCATAATGTCCTTAAATCTATCATTTAACTATAAAACACACCTTTCCCCTTCTCTAATGGCAGATCCCTAATGAGTTAATGACAAAGCCGGTTTAACTCGTTTTTTCAATTGATCTTAGTCATGTCAAATACTGCCAGAGATGAAGATATTCCTTAATTAATTATGGTCATTACTAACTTAAGCAATACAGGTAATCATGATTATTGTTTAGCTGAACTATTTTCTTAATATATTCATGTCAATTTTTACTGTCAGCATTATTACACTTTAAGTTTGTGAATAGCCTTTTTCAGAAGAGAATATTAAAAAGAGATTTTCAGGCCAGAACACTGCTAAAGTGATGGTGCACAAACTTATCATTCCAAAGGCCCCGAGTTTGATCCTTGGTATCACCTTGTGGCCCTAAAGGCCCCAAACATCACAGGGGATATTACCAAGCAGTGAGCACCTCCTGGTGTGATGACTATTTTTAAAAGTTTAAGGGCCAGAGAGATGGTAAAGGTGTTAAAGCTCTTGCCTTGCATGTGGCTGACCCTGGTTTGATCCCTGGCACTACATGATCCCCTGAGCACAGGGTGTGGCCCCCAAATACCTCTCCCCAAAGAAAGATTTTCCCGGTACTATGAATTCGAGTTTAATAGTGATCACCTATATGATAGGAACAAAAGAAGGACTTTGATCAGGAGCCCCTTTAGCAGCACTTGGAAAACCATTTCACATCAGATGAGGGACTACTTCCTCACTCAGTGAGAAGGCAAACATGTGGGAAACGTAAGTGACCACCGAGTAAGTGTTCCAATCAAATGAAGTTCTTGGCAGCTGGAAATAGCATGGTGATATAAATTAACCTTAACAAAAATGAGGTGCCAGTGTGTAAGATGCACAGTAAAAGTGAAAGTGAAGAGCTGGGGGCCCGGAGAGATAGTACCGCGGGTGGGGCATTTGCCCTGCATGCAGCTGACCTGAGTTCAATTCCCAGCATCCCATATGGTCCCCCAAGCACCACCAGGAGTAATTCCTGAGTGCAGAACCAGGAGTAACCCCTGACCATCACTGGGTGTGACCCAGAAAACAAACAAACAAAAAAGTGATTATCTTGAGTGAAATGTCCTGAGACAGCACCCCAGAGCTCAGATCCCCACATCTGTGAAGATGACAGAGCTCCACTGAGATAAACTCTGTGACCTGAAAAGCTAATTGTCAAACATTCTCGGAGCAGCTCGGAGCAGCACTTTATAACAATATGAAGAGTAATTCTTCTGAATTAGTCTCCATTGTTTCAGAGTAGCACAAATCCTTGCCCAAGATTCTTTTAAGAATCACCATGTTGCTGGAAACTCTAAGGTCTCATGTTATCTAATTCCAAAATAAGAGTCCCGCTGTCTTACCTCACCTATTTCTAAAACTGGATAAATCTGGATGATGCAAAAAAGGAAGAGAGACAACACAGGATGGGTTATTGAATCACGCTGAGTAATGATTTCTCCCTTTGGGGCTCATCTAGCACTTTCTGGCCAGAATCTTTTCACATCCTTATAGTTTTTTTTTTGTTTTTTTTTGTTTTTTTTTTTACTAAGAACCCAAGAATGTCTCTACTTCCAAGTGTGGTTTCCCAAAGTCAATCACTATTTTGTGTGTGGATCACTTAAAGAAAAAATGACTCATGTTGGGGCTAGAGCACTGGTATAGCAGGTAGGGCTTTTGTCATGCACACTGCTGACCTGGGTTCTATCCCCAGCATCCCTTATGGTCCCCCTAGTACCACCAGGACCAGGAGTAATCCCTGAGTGCAGAGCCAGGAGTAACCCCTGAGCATTGCTGGGTGTGGCCCCAAAATAAAAACAAACAAACAAATAAAACACTTAAGCAGCAAGAACAGTAAGGAAGGCTGGAGGGGCAGACACCGTGTCCTAGAGAAGGGGGACAAGGAGTATGCCTGGGAAGCAGCATCTGCTCTAAAGTGACTGTGTTGAAGGTAGGATGTGCTTATTGAATTCTCTGATATCTTGTCTCTGCATTTATATTTGGGGAGTGCTAAAGAGAGTCCTTGTGCTTTTGTTTGGGCTACTTTTTTCTTTGTCTTTTATCTTGTTGGGGGCACACTCAGCAGCACTGTGGGGGAGTTTGGGGGACTCTCGGGGGGACCATGTGGTGCTGAGGATTGAACCTGTGCTTTGTAAGAGCTTGTGTGCCAGCTCTTACAGCTCTGAGCTATCACCCCGGCCCTTGACTGTTACCCACCCGCCATCTCCCAGGCCGACTCCTGACCTTTTTCTTTCTCGATGTAGTGGCTAGCGATGAGCAGCAGCTCTGTCTCCAGCTCCTGCAGGTCCCTCAAAGCCTGGTCATAAATGACATACACTCCTTGTGGGTCCTGGGTGTGGATGCAGCCTGCCTCCACACTGTAGTAGTCGTCCTGGTTCTCTACTTCGGAGAACTCCATGAAATGGGTGCCATGGACCTGAAGGAAGAAAATCCAGGGCAGAAGTTACTGGAAAAGAGAGAGTTCTATTTCATAGGCCCACTGAACCAAAGAGCGGGCTTCCGTTCCCACACTGCAGGCTGTCAGCATGGAGCTGCAGAAATTCTGGCTGCTTAAAACCTGGGTAGAGAAAAAGATATTGATAATGAATATTGGTGGGGGAAGGCACGTTTTTTATTTTTCATTTTTGCGTGTTTGGCTTGTGGCCCAGACCCCTGTGGGATGCAAGAACTGCTCTTGGCTCTGTGCTCGGGGCTTGCTTCCCAGCAGTGCTTGCTGGACTGAACCCAGCCTTTCACATACCAAGCATGTGCTTAGCCCTTGGACCATTTCCCCAGCCAGGAAGGGTAGCTTTGAGATTGCGAATGAGCTGGTAAAGGGTTGTTAACCTGGTTATCACAGGATTACTTGGGAAAAGGCAGACAGACAGTGGTACTGGGTGATAAAGGGCCTTTGAAGCCAGTGAGCCGGGCATCAGGTCCAGCCGCCAGGCTCACACCCCTGCCAAAGTAACTCAATGTCACTGGCCTGTTTCCTCATCTGTACCATGGGGGGCCACCACAGTTATGGGGTCAGTGGGGATGTCACAGGGTTGTGAGGGTCAGTGACACTATACCTAAGAGGCACTTGAACTCTCTAGACCTTGCAACTGCAATTTTAAAAAATTTAATTCTCTAAATATTTCTAAAAAGTATAGGCACAATCTCACTTCTTAGTAATATGCTATGTTGGATAATACCTGCCCCAAATTTATGTCCAACTGAACTAAATACAAGGAATGCTACTTTACTGCTGCAAATAGTCTTGGTAGGTGTGATCAGGTGAAGATAAGGAGATACTAGGAGGTAGCTGGTTCCAATGACTCCAGTGACTTTTTTTTTTTTAATTTTTAAAATTTTATTGAATCACCGTGAGATAGTTACAAGCTTTCATGTTTGGGTTACAATCTCACAATGATCAAAAACCCATCCTTCCACCATTCCCCACCACCAATATCCCGGGTATACCCCTCCTTTCCCACCCTCCCCCTGCCTCTAAGGCAGACAATTCCCCATACTCTCTCTACTTTTGGGCATTATAGCTTGCAACACAGACACTGAGAGGTCATCATGTTTGGTCCATTATCTACTTTCGACATGCATCTCCCATCCCAACTGGTTCCTCTAGCCATCATTTTCTTAGTGATCCCTTCTCTATTCCATCTGCCTTCTCCCCTCCGCTCATGCAGCAGCCTTCCAGCTATGGGGCAGTCCCCCTGGCCCTTGTATCTATGGTCCTTGGGTATGACTCCAATGACTTAAAAGAGGAAATTCAGGGGGTTGGGGGTGCTCAGAGAGCTCGATCAGCTGAGTTCCTGGCACTGCATGGTCCCCAAAGCACTGCTGGGAACAATCTCTGAGCACAGAGATAGGAGTAGATCCTGAGCACTGTCAGGTGAGGCCCCCAAACAAAGCAAAGAGAATCTTGGGGCCTGGAAGATAGGTCAAAGGGCTGGAGTGTACATTCCAGCATAAGACCCCGGGTTTGGTCCCTGGTACCACAGGACATCTGAGTCTGGACGGAGGTAGCCCTGGTGGCCTCCAGGGGCACTAGGGAAACAAACATGAAAAACAGAACAAATCAGAGACAGAGACCAGACACTCTTATTCTGCCTTTTTCCAAGGGCCTGTCCCTTGCCTCTCTCACCCACCCTGTCAATTTTGTCTCCAGGGCCAGCGGATTCCCCTGCCTCTCTCAAATCATCCAGGTCTTGTACCTTCAGCCCCCACCATATTCTTCTGGGCTGTTATTATCTGGACTGGTCTAGAGTCTCTCAAACGGGCCAAAATTCTTAATTGATCTAGCCACATTTCTTCTGGATTTTCCTTCCTTGCATTTCATGCATAGCTGTTAGAGAATCTTCTAGAAATGTAGTTTTTTATGCTTTGGAGGGGGGGCAGGGGAAGGAAGGGCTGGGTCACTCTTTGTAGTACTCAAGGGTTATTCATGGCTCTGTGCTCAGGAGTGACCCTCGGCAGTCCTGAGGGTACTTAAGCAGTGCTAGGGATCAAGCTAGGGTCAGCTGTGTGCAAGGCAAACACCTTACCTGATATACTATTTCTCCAGTGCAGTATTTGCATAATTTTTATATGAAATTTTGATCAGCTGAAGTAACTAGAAGTCATATACTTTGAGGAATGGGGAACTAAGCAACTGCTATTTCTGGCTCTGTGCTCAGGAGTGATGTCTGACAGTGCTCCAGAGAACAGGTGGTGTCAGGGATCAAACCAATAAGGAAAATAGAGCCCCACCCACATTTCAAACAGGCTGACATTTAAGAGCAAGAGATGCCCAGGGGCTATTGGTACAGTCCCTAACCTTACTCTTTTTCTGTCTAGAGCACAGGTAAACACAATTCACCCACTCAGATACATGGTTCATCTCTGGTATTCACACTTCTTTGGAGGAAGGGAGATAAACAGAACAGCAGCAGCAACAACAAAAACTCTGAGAAAAGTGTTGGGTGTGATTTGCTGCTACATGGTTGGAACTGGAGAATATCATGCTGAGTGAAGCTAGTCAGGGGAAGAGGAACAGACACAGAATGATCTCTCTTGTATGCAGGATATAAAAAAAACATAGTAAGGGAACAGAAATGAGGCAAAAGAAAACAAGATCTTGTCTATAGAACTGAGAGTACCAGGGAGGGTGCCAGGGGCTGGGGACAGTGGGATGGACACTGGAACTCTGCTGGAGGGTGTGATGTTGGAACACTTCATGCTAATAGTTTTTAACTATTTATTAGTCTCTAACTTCATGTTAATAGTCATTAACAGTGTTGTAATTCATAGTGTCTCAAAAACTTTTTAAAATAAAAATGATGTGTGTGTGTGTGTGTGTGTGTGTGTGTGTGTGTGTGTGTGTGTGTATGTGTGGTGTTGATCACACCCCAGCCTTGTTCAGCTCAGGGATCCTCCTGGTGGTGCTCAGGAAACTATACATGGCGTTGGGGAGGGGACTGGGGTTAGCCATGTTCAGGGCAAGTGCCTTACCCTTGGGACAATCTCTTTAGACCCTAAAAATGTCTTTGTGAGAGAAAACAGTAGAAAAGTTTAGCAACATTGGCCTATTTTTTATTACACAAAATAAAATTTTAAATCATACATCACATTATTTTTTTTATTTGGGGAAGCCACACCCAGCTATGTTCATGGATTACTCATAGCTCTGAGTTCATGGGTCATTCCTGGCAGGCTTGGGGACAGTAATGGGTGCCAGGGATCAAACCCAGGTCAGCATGTGTCAGGAAATTGCCTTACCCACTGTACTATCTTTACAGGCCTCATATATCACATTTTATTTTATTTTGTTATTGTTCTTGTTTATTTTTTGGGACACACCTGACAATGCTTTGGGGTTGCTACTCACTCTGCACTCAGAAATTACTCCTGGTGGTGCTCGGGGAACCATATGGGTTGCCAGGATCGAACTTGGGTCTGCTGTGTGCAAGGCAGACAGACACCTTACCTGCTGTACTATTGCTCCAGTCCCCCATATATCACATATTAATGGAAAAATACACCAGAACATTTATAGATACTTATCCATTTTAAACGTACAGTTCAGTGGCCTTAGACACTTTCACACTGTTGCACAAACATCACCACCAGTCAATCTTCCATTTTGCAAAGCTGAAACTTGATGCCCATTCAACTAAAACTCCCCATTCCTGCTCTTCCCTGCCCCTGGCAACCTCTGTTCTTTTATTGTCTCAGTGGTGTGACTACTCTAGATCCCTGTCAAAGTGGAATCCTACATTGTTTGGTCCTTTTGTATTAGTTCCTCGCACTTAGCATACTGCTTTCACCAGATGTGTGCGTGTATTGTATTTGCTCATCCAGCCAAGGACACTTGGATTGCTTTCATGTTTTGGCAGCTGGGAATAATGCTGTTATAAGCATAGGATAAAATATCTCTTCATATCCTTCTTTCAATTGTTTGGGTATATGCCCAGAAAATCTGAGTCATGTGGTCATTCTGTCTATAATTTTTGAGAAACCACCATTCTGTTTTACATAAACAGCAGAGCATTTTGCATTCCCATCAACAGTCTACTATGATTCCCATTTCTCTAGATGCTCACAAACACGGGTTATTATATATTATATCACGAATCACAAATTATGAAATCCCCCTTAATGGTTGATTTCTCGAGCGGGCTCAGTAACCTCTCCATTCGTCCTTTCCCTGAGATCTTAGAACTCTCTCTCTGCTTGGCCCTCTCAACGATGTCACACTGGAGGCTCTTTCAAGGGTCAGGGGAATGAGATCCAGCTTGTTACTGGATTTTGCATATGAATACACCATGGGAAGCTTGCAAGGCTGTCCCATGTGGGCAGGAAACTCTCAGAAGCTTGCCAGTTTCTCCCAGAGGGAGAAGTAGGCTACAAGATATCGTGCTGTGCGCTTTTGGGAGCTTGTTTTTAAGTCTCTGGGTGCTGACCATTGATGGAATTATACACACCTGTGTTCCTCTGCTAGTACCTTCATGAATGAGGCCTGTCCAAATGTGTGGAGAGGGGCCTCGAGCATGGCTGTAACTAGGTTCGGGTGGTCTTTGGCCACTGGGAGCTCTGCTCAGGGTGGGGAGGGAAGCTGGAGCCCATCCCCTTCGAGGGGCCCTGGGGAAGACAGCCAGGCATTGCGGGCAAGAGACTCTCTGTATATATGTATTATACATATATAATATATATAAAATTTTTGAGAAAATACGTTTTGGTGTGTGTCATTTAAAGTATAAAAACAAAGAGCCCACTCTTCTATCCCCAATTTATTTTCCTTATAGCATTGTACTTGGGTGAGTATGTAATTATTGGAAGAGATGTTAATGGTAAGGCATTTGCTTTGCATGTGGCTGATTTGGGGTTTAATTTCCAACACTGCATATGGTTCCCCTAAGTACTGTTAGGAGTGATCCTTGAATACAGAAACAGGAGTAATCTCTGAGCACTTATAGGTACGAGAACAACAACATCATTTTTTTTAAATAGAATCCATTTATTCTCTCTAAACAGTCATAATATCCTGGCTCTCAGCAGACATGCCATTTGATGTGTGTCTGTAATATTCTCCTCTGAAATCATTGCACACATAAAGATGATCATCTGCTTGGACAGTTAACTTGCCAGTATCAGAGTGTCAGTTGGGTGGGTACTATATGGGTCCTTTCAGTTCTCTGGTTCTGAATTTCTATGGATTGTTTTAAGTGCACTGCATGACAATAGGCTTAATTTCCTTGAAAGTTCTCTTCCTTCTCTCTTCTGCCCTCCTTTCCCCTCTGCTGTTAATGTGATGACTGGGCTTACACACAAGCTTGGTTGTGGTGCCTACACATCTGGTAGTGGTGTTCACCAGGGTCACTCTGTTCAATTGTGGTGCTCACACACATCCTTGCCAGGGAGTTGCATCCACAGTTGCCATGCTCACACATGGCTGGCTGGAATTTGCTGGCATTGCCAGGTCCTACACGGCTGAGCCATCAGGAGGGAGCATATACCAGGGATTGAAAACATGATGTCACTCTTGCAAACCAGAATTTATTAATTAACTAATTATCCTTATTGTAGTTGAGACCACAAGGTTACAATAGTGTTAGTGTTTTGGTTTTGATTTTGGTTTTTGTTTTGGTTTTACTGCACCATCTTCACCCTCCAAGTGCCCTAGACCCTCCACCCCCCACCATTCTTATGTCATCTTCTAGTCCACCTTCTCATTTACCCTACCAAGCCCCTCAATTTTGTCATCCAGGACCAAGAGTTTATAATCATTCATTATATTAAAAAACAAAGCTAAGGAACTGACTTTTTCAATATTTTGGTTAGAGTAGTAGTATGAAAAGGCAAGCAATAATTACTTCTTCAGCTAAAAAATAACCCAAACTTTGGAATGATTCATATATTTTTAAGTCTGAAAATTAACAGATGCCAAAATAACTATTTGAGAAAATATCATAACTACAGAAACATTGGTGACCACTTTTTCTACCTTATTGCGATCACCTGATGATATAAATTTTAGACCTTTTGGTAATGTAGTTAATAGTTTCCTCACTAGATTTAAAAAAAAAATCATCTGTTCAGAATTTCAGCTAAGGCCTTATCAAAATTTACTGAATGACTGACACTATCCATTGGCTTCAATCTTTCAATCTTTTTGCCTTTGGGTCAATGCATTGGCTCTCCTCAGACTCCTCTCCTACCACTGACTCACAACAGCTTTGCCACAGGCCTTCCAGAGGCCCAGAAAGGGATAGCGTGACCGTGCAGGGTAGTGAGTGCTTTGCTTCCTGGGTATTGTTGTCGAGTGAACAGATGTCATTGCTAGTCCTGCACTTCCTGCAGGGGATTAAACACACTGGGCCTAGGGAAGGGTCTTTCTCTTGGGACTTTTCCGAGGTCAGCTCCCTAGGGTGGCAATCCCAGTGACCTTACTCCCAGAAGCCTAGGCCCCCTCAACCTTATGGAACAACCCAACAAATGAACCTTTGTGTCTCCCATCACCCACATGAAGAAGAAACCCAGAATCAAGGATAGTCATGTTGGTTTAAACACTGACTAGGCTCCATACAGGGAGTGTGGCTCAACCACATGTCCTGTAAAAGCCCTGTTCAGGGTCAGCAAGAGAGCTCAGAGGTATGTCTGTGACCCCGAAAACACTCCACCCTCCCCACCACAAGGCCCTCAACACTGCCTGGCACTGCGGGGGTGGGGGAGTGGGGCTTCGTGTCTCCCAACAAATTTAACTAGGCCCCGGGCAGCACTAGGCCTGGGCAGCATTGCCACACCAGCCCCAGCAATAGCCACTGGCTAGGCACCCACAAATGTATTTAACAGTAAATAAAACCTCTGACCAAAGGTCACTTCTAGAGTTTCATTCATGAAAGCAGCAGCTTCCTGTGGCTTGTAAGAAGGTCCCCCAGTCACATTGTTTCTGAGAGCATGGGTTTGAGATCAAGATAATGTGTTCTTTCATGCACCTCTTCCTACATTTGATGGGGCAGGGTGAGATTTGTTTCCCTTTCTTCTTCTTTTTTTTTTTTTTTGGTGTTGGAGTCACACCTGAGCATTGCCAGGCCTTAGTCTTCGCTCTGTACTTTAGGGGTCACTCCTGGTTATGTTCAGGGACCCTGAGTAGTGTGGGGATAGAACCAGAGTCCACGACACGCAAGGCAATCACCTCACCTGCTGTACTGTCTCTCTGGATGCCTTCATTTTTACCTCCTACCTGCATCCCAGAACAAACAAAGGAGAGGGCTCATGGATAAGAAGCTTTTACAAATCTATTAACAGATAGCACACTGCTGATATGATATGAAGTAAACTAATTATTAGAGCCAGAAGGATTGGTTTTATAGGTGTGTTTGTTTCCGAAGTTTCTTAACCTTCTCCCTGCTCTGCCGAAAGGCATACTCGCCGGCTTCAGTGTGCTAAGCCAGGCCGGTTCTAGGGAGGAGGGCAGCGGGGGAGAGAGAGAGAGTCTCCTGCAGTGAATGGCTGGAGATGAGGAGGAGGAGGACACTCGCCAAGGAAGAAGAGCAAGCAGAACAAGGGGCCTTGGCTTCTGGTTGTGACTGTCATGGCCCGAAGCAGAGCTAGACCAGAACAGTGCTATATTGCCCACCTGAGCACTGAACCAACTGGCCTGGTGTGCGAGTATCACCAGGAATGTGCCCTCTTCCCCCGAGTCCTGCGTGGGGCCACCCACCACCTCTCCCAGATCAAAGCAGAATCCATCCATACCCTGTGCTCAGCAGGTGTCCTGTGGACATAGTGGTCAGATCCAAGACCGTGCAGAGTGCCCAAACCTCCTTTGGCCGCATTCACCCCAGAACTGTCTTCCAGGGTCGGGACCAGGTTCCCAGCAACCACAGTCAGGCCCGCAGTGTTGATGGTCAGTGTTCGCTCAACAGACCTGAAGTAGTTGAGAATTCCTAAGCAGATGCGCTGAAACAAAGAACAGAGTCAGAACTGTTTTCCACCCACCTCCAGCCCTGGGGAATAGCAAGGGGAGATCTGGACGGTGGCAGGAGAACCCGGCTGCTGAGAAAGGGAAATGCCAGAAAGGTGATGATTTCATGAAAATATCAGAACATGGAACAAAGTGGGCAAATATAACAGGCGTGGGACTGTCCCGGCGCAAAGTTTCTTTCTCAGCAACCCAACTTCCAGATGTCTGGGCCACCCCTGTACCTGCAGCTCCCTGATTCGCAGGTGACGTAGGTACAGAAAGGACAGGTAGGTCCCTCTCCTCAGGACAGGATTCCTGTCACTGGGTGCACACCCATCGTCCAGGCCCAACAGCTGTAAGGTCGTCACATAACTGTACCTTAGAGGCAGGAGAATTAAAACAAACACCCTTCAATGCCAAGTGATCAATAAATCAACTAACTCCACAGATCAAAAGTCATTTTTCTTGAGTTAAGGGAGCTTCATGGTAGTTACTATTTTTTTTAAATGCTTTTTTTTAAAAAAAATGCTTTCTTTAAGGAAGTTTTAACAAGATGATTAGTTTAGTGGTTTTTCTCTAGCAGTCTTGCTTTCATTTCATTCTTTTAAATTGCTTTGAAATTCATTGCTTTTAAATCTTTTTGAGTTAAGTGGTACCCGGTGTATATATCAGTTACTCAATGCTCACCCCTACCACCAGTGCTACATCTGTTTCCTTGAGTCAGTAATATAATATTTACCCTGTTTCTTTTCTCTGCTCTCCCAGTCCATCCACATGTAGACCGAGACTTGTTGGTGCCTGGTTGTTTCCATGCCCTTCCATTAGGAGATCTTCTTCCTTCAAAGTTTCATTCTATCAGGAGAGTAGCATTAGTTAGAGGGCACAAACATTCGCCATAGCTTTAACAAGGTCACTAGTGGATTTTCATAGAAGTGAACCTCATGATGAACATTTAGATGAACAAGTGGAAGAGTATCTTTCCCCTGCCCCCTTTTAAATTGAATCACAGTGATAAACAGTTACAAAGTTGTTCATGATTGGATTTAAGTCATATAGATAGATAGATAGATAGATAGATAGATAGATAGATAGATAGATAGATAGATAGATAGATAATATTCCAACACCCATCCCTTCACCAGTTTACTTTTCCCACCACCAATGGTCTCAGTTTTCCTCCTGCCTTCCTGCCCCTAATGCCTGACACTATGGCAGGTACTTTTCTTCTCTCTCTCTCTCTCACTTTCTCTCTCTCTCTCTCACACACACACACACACACTCTCTCTCTCTCATTCTCCCTCTCTATCTTTCTCCTTGACTCTCACTCTGTCTCTCTTTTGGAGTCTTATGATTTGAAAGATTATCAAGTATATCACTTTACCTACATTCAACACTCAGTTCCTGTCCAAAATGATCATTTTCAACTATTATTGTCATGTTGGTTCCTTCTCTGTCCTAACTTCCCTTGACCCCACACACTTGTGGCAAGCTAGAAGAGCATCTTAACCCATTTCACATGAACATCACTGTATCACTGTCATCCCGTTGCTCATCGATTTGCTCGAGCAGGCACCAGTAATGTCTCAAAATATGAAAATCCTGAGTTCTAAAATAAGTTGGGTTTCTCACTTGATTGATCATTGAATCTTTGCTTGATGAAAGCATTCATTTTATAAAAATCAGATAGTTTTTTGGGAGGAAGGGGGTATTTAAGCCACATGAAGACTCCTCAAGGACTATTCCTGGTTTTGTGCTGAGGGATCATTCCTGGTGGGGATCGGGGACCATAGGCAGTGCCAGGGATCAAATTGAAGTCATCAGCATGCAGAACCTTGACCCTCAGCCAATGCAGTCTTATTCCAGGCTGAGAGAGATCAGTGAATAAATGTCTCATTTTAAATTCTGAGCTATTTTATTTCATCATTGTAAGTCATTGGTCAGTTTTCATCTTTGTGAGATGGCATGAGAATAAAGAACAGTAGCCTGAGGTGAGGACAAGATGGTACAGTGGACATAAAGCCTGGTGACCAACACCTCACAGGTGTTCTCCCAGCAGCCACCCACGAATGCCTGTCCTGTCTGATCAACCGCAACATTCAACATGAACACTTGTTTCTCGGATGCCAGAAAAGGATGTGGGCATGTTATTTTTTGTTTTGTTTTTAATTTGGGGGGTGATACCTAAAGGTGCTTATGGGACTACTCTTGGCTCTGTGCTCAGGACTGATCACTGGCAGTTCTCCAGGGATCATGTATGGTGTTGGGGTATGAACCAGGGTCACAGGGATGATATTGGAGATACTGAGGATTTGGCTTGCTCTGATCTGCTGGTTAGCCCTTCTCTTAATTCCTTTCACAACCATACCTGGACCTACCCCTGATTCTTATGAGCCTATTCTTTCCTAAGGGCACAGATCCTCATTAAGATAGTGAGTGACCAGGTTGAAGGCTGAACCTCCCTTCTTTGAGTCACTATATTCTCACACTTCATTCTGACAATCCCAGCAGACCCTGATGGCAGACACTGTGGGGTGTATCCCAATGTCCAGTCCCCCCTCTTCCCACAGTAACCGAATACTTTCCCTGGCACATACTGCCCATGAAGAGGACATTTCCAGGAGCTGTAGAAAGCGCTCAGTGGGCTGAGCACAATGCAACCTGGCTTCCACCCCCAATACCCTGTGGACCCCCGACAGCCGCCAAGAACTACCCTGAGAACAAAAGCGGGGAATAGCCCCTGAATACCTCTAGGTATAGTCCAAAAGCAAACAAAAAGATATCTGGAATTTCTGGGACTCTCTTGAAGCCATGAATAGCAAGGGGCTACTAAGTTTTGCCCCATGAAGGTAAAACATGGTATGTGGCAGTTTCTTGATATTCCCCAGCTGAGGAGGCTTCCCCTTCCTGTCAGCCATGTTGCAACTCAGAATATGAATGGTGCCCCATGGCAGAGCTGGAATGGGTCCCTGGGGCAGAGACCATATTTGTTGGAATATGAGGAAGGGCGGAGTTGGGCCCCTGAGACCCTGTGGAACAGAGTCTCCAGACCAATGTTATGCTTCCACTCAGGAACTCTGGATCACAAAAAGAGAGAGAGAAAGAGAAACTCCCTCTTCTATAATTTCTGTTATTCTGTGTTTAATTATAACTAATAGCCAAGCCTAACCTTAACCAATATAGTCCCTGGAAGGAGAAGAATGAGAGCGGGGGTATGGGAGAGAGAGAGACAGACAGAGACAGAGAGAAAGAGACAGAGAGAATGAGAGAGTGAAAGAGTGTCGGAGAGAGAGGGAGAGGGGGAGAAAGGGATTGTCCATCTTGATGGCAGTGGGTAGGGTGGCAAAGGAGAATAGATGAAAGAAATTTACCTAACCAGAGATCATGTAGTGGCAGCCCCTCCTGCCCAAGGTAATTATTGGACTTTGTTCTGCGTATGTTTGCACATCAATGGGTTTCCCTGTAAACCGTCCACAACACCAGGATGGGAGCAGTGCCTGTACATTGCCCTATGCATCCTCTTTGCTGCACAGAAACACAAGTTCATCCTCCTCAAACAGAGAACCAGAGAGCTAGTACAGCAGGCAAGATGCCTGACTTGCACACAACTGATCCTGATTCAGTGCCCAGCACCCTTATGGTCCCTTGAGCTCCACTAGAAGTGATCCCTGAGGCAGAAGTAAGTCCCGGAGTACTGGTGTGTATGAACTCAAACACAAAATTGTTTTTCAAAAAGACAAAATAAAAGGAACAAGTTATTTTAGAAAAGTGTTAGCAGGGCCAGACAGATAGTTCAGGGGTTAAAGCTTATGTCTTGCATGTATTTGATCCCAGTTTTGTCTCCAGCACCATGTGGTCCTAGGAGCATCACAGATGCAGCCTAGGAGGCTCCTGAACACTGCTAGGTGTGACTCTGGAGGCCCCCAGAACTGCTGGGGGAGCCGGAGCTCCACAGCAGCATCTTCAGGCTCATGCATTGAACCCCTGACTTTATTGGCCAGAGCCCTGGGTAACCTGAGCTCCTCCTGGAAGCCTCCCCCAGCGCCCCCCACACCCCAAATCAGTAGAAATGCATATACCACAAGGGAGAGAGGAATTAAGATGGTTTCTATTTTATCCAGAATGGGGTTGCCAAGCTTCGCCTCTCTGTGCTCTCATGTAGAGGTCAGTGCTGCCACTGGAGGCTGTGGGCACCAGGCTAGAGCTGTGCCCTCCTGAGACTGGCCTGTGACTTTCTCCAATTGCTTCTCAATGACCCAGCGTCACAGACAACAAGACATCTGTGAGAGATGCTTTGAAAAATATGACGTAAAAACCATCAAGTGCTGCTAAAAGTCCATCTGCCAGGGAGCAAGGGAGGAGCCTGGCAAGGGACTCCACCACAGTGTCCCAGAAAGGGGCTGCTCAGACCAAAAGGCCCTGGGAGTGTGGTTCTGAGAGAAAGGGATGCTTCAAAACCCTCAGGCCTTCTGAGGATTCTTCTTCCTATCTCTGGGAGGTAAAGCCCCCTGATGCTGCCTTTCCCTGGGGACAGGGGCTTAACCAGCACAGAGGTGGTCCTCTATTTTATCAGCACTGAACTCACACTGATTGCAAATCATATTTTGTCTTGGGAAACTGGCAGGGGAAGTATGGAGTGGGAAATTTGGGGGGTAAGTTGAGGCAATGTACATTTCTCTCTTTTTAAAAAATAATGTAGGAGTACTACTATTTGTTCAGCCATTGATTAAGCTGATTGAATTGGGCATGAACTCCACATTACCTTTTTATTTTTAATTATATCACTGTGAGAGTTACAAAGCTTTCATGTTCAAGGTTCAGCCATACAATAATGGAACACCCATCTCCATCAGTGCACATTTCCACCACCCACATCCCAGTCCTCACCCTGCCTCTATGGCAGACAATTTCCCCAATACTCTCTCTCTAATTTGGGGCATTATGTTTTGCTCGAAATTTCCCACCACCTTTTAAGCCTATCTGCCAGGAGCAGACACTAGATAATTTATTTTTCATTGCTCATTTTGAATATCATGAGAGCTCACACAGCAGCAATTGTAAATGTAAATTTCTAGATTGTAAATGATTGGGTTCCAGAGACATCTCTGTATGGCACTAATCTGTTTTGGGATTCAATTGGGAGTCTCTGGGCCAGGGCTGTTGGTGCGCTAAGATGGTACCTGGAGGCAAATTGTTGGCATGACAGCCAATGTGTTAGGCGGGCAGGGACCTGACATGTTTCCTTCCCATTTCACTCCCAAAGACTTGATCCCGCCATCATAGAGCTTTTCAGGACTATAAGAATCTGTCCTAGAGCCTAGGCCAACAGGGAGACTAAGATAAGGGGCCCAAAAGCCCAGAACTATTTAGACCATTTAGACATCATTGCAATTTTCTGGCCCTTTTGTAAACACTTGCTAATTGATAAGGGATGCCAGAAGCCCTTAAAAAGGCCTTTACCAAACTCCCTTACCTTAACTTAGTCTTATACTAAGTTTCTTCCCACTCGGGGAGCTTCTTTTCTTTCCTCTTCTACTTTCCAATAAACTTTTCCATTTTCCAACTCTGAGTCTGAGCATCTTTATTATTCAATATTTTCATTCTTGAATGAATGAAATGTCCCTTCCATCTCAGGGACATCAAGAGAATCTGTCAACACTGGTGGAGGGACATTTATACTGGTGGAGGAATTGTGTTGAATTACTGTATGCCTAAAACACAGCTAAGGTAACTTTGTAAAGAATGGCTCTTTAATAAAAATAAATAAAATAAAAACAAAAATGATCTGCTTTTTAATTGACTTTATTTTATGGTTTTGGAATTCAATAAAGGTTTTAACAGACTAAAAGGAAAAGGGAGAAGGCAGGAAAGGGCATAGATTATAGGAGGGGTGTCCCTAAGTTGGATTCCCAAAAACATGTGGTTTTTTAAAAAATTGTCTGTTTGTTTTTGGACCATACCTGCAGATGCTCAGGGCTTTCTCTTGGCTCTGCCACCAGGGATCACTCCTGGCAGGTTTGGGGGACCATATGGGGTGTCAGGGATCAAGCCTGGGCTGGTGGCATGCAAGGCAAACACCCAATCTGCTGTACTATCTTGCTGGCTCCAGGACATGATCATTTTTAAATGCCCTATTAAATGGAATAGAGTCTCTTTTCCGCATGCCTGGCTGTCTTCCCTGGGACCCCTTGGAGGGGATGGGCTCCAGCCTCCCTCTCCACTCCGAGCAGAGCTCCCGGTGGCCGAAGACCACCGGAACCTAGTTGCGGCCATGCTCGAGGCCCCTCTCCACGCGTTTGGACGGACCTCACACATGAAGGTACTGGCAGAGGAACCCAGGTGTGTGTAATCCCATCAACGGCCAACATCCAGAGACTTAAAAGTGAGCAACCAGAGGCGAACGGCTGCTTTGCGGCCATGTGATACCTGGTAGCCTACTTACTTCTCCCTCTGGGAGAAACTGGCAAGCTTCTGAGAGTTTCCTGCCCACATGGGACAGCCTTGCAAGCTTCCCATAGAGTATTCATATGCTAAATCCAGTAATAAGCTGGATCCCATTCCCCTCACCTTGAAAGAGCCTCCAGTGTGACATCATTGGGAGGGCCGAGTCGGGAGAGACTTCTAAGATCTCAGGGGAAGGACGAATGGAGAGGTTACTGAGCCCGCTCAAGAAATCGATGATTAATGGGATTTTGTGATTGTGATCATGATTGAATGGAATGAAGGAAACCAAGGAAAGGGTCCTCTGTTTCCCTAGCCTTTGCACACTGAAGCATGGACAACACTTGATGCTTCTCGGGGACTGCTCCTGGCTGGGGGCTCAATGGTTGCTCCCGGCGGTGCCTGGGGACACTGTGGTGTCAAGACCAAGCCCCAACCTCCAGTGAACAGAGCCTGTGCTCAGCCCATCAGTGCTCTTGACTCATACTCATCCTGACATCTGACCTCTGGAACAGGAGGGAAGCAGTTGATGGGAGCAAGGCTGACTAGTCCAGATTCTCCTATGTGTGGCCAATGAGAAGAAGCAAAGGAGCAGGCAGAGAGCTGTGTTTCCTGCCACGTGACCCCTTTACATAGTCAAGAAGAATGGGCAACTCAAACCACTGCTTTAGAAGTATGATGGCCAATAATAATAGGACTTCGTGTCACACAAAACCATTTTATCTAATTATTGATGTATTTTTGCACCTGACATGTCAATACACCAATTTTCTCTTGGGAAATCGCACTCGACCCAGATAACTTAATAGTTGCTGGTATAGTGGGATCCACTCAGGGCTGGCTGGCCCATTCCTTCTAATGACAGTGGGTTTTTGCAAGAGAACACTCCCCACGTGCAGTCCATTTGGACCTGAGTTATCTCCTTCTAGTCAGACATGTCCATCAACCTACAATACAGCAGGATTCATGTTAAGGTGGATTTGGGAAAGCAGGTGATCTCATAAATTGCAAGTTGCAGGGGAAAATTGTTGGGCAGAATCTATGAAAAAGTAGAATTTTGTGTGTTCTGTGCCCACCCCAATTCACTGTTAAGTATATCATCCAAAAACTAACACGTGGGTAGCTGGAAAGGTAGTACAGCAGGTCGGGCACTTGCCTTGCACACAGCTGAACCAAGGTTTGATCCCTGCATCCTATATTGCTCCCTAACTCACCAGGAGTGATCCCTGAGCACAGAGCCAGGAGTAAGCCTTGTAAAACTTCTGGTATGGCCCCCAAACAAAACAGAAACAAAAGAATCACACAAGGGCACAAAGAGGCACGTATAAGAAAGTTCAGTAAGTCCTGATTTCTCAGGGGCTGGAGGAGGGGGCAGAGAGGTGGTCACGGTGCCCCCAGGTGTAGCTACAGGACACAGGGAGCTGGAACACAGCCTTCAAAGGAACAGCTGACAAAACTCTGAGACATACTGCTGGGTGGCCAGCCACAAGTGGCAGAAAGACCTTCGAAGAAATACATCACTCACAGAATTCCACTGTTGGCACTTCCGCAGTGCCACACATGCAGTGAAACACATGGAATGAGTCAGAGAAGTTTTGGAGCTCACCTCTGAGCAGGCAGAATGGAGGCCAGCAGAACCTGGGTGAAAGGGGTGACGGTGGTGGGCATGAAAAATTTGGTAATATTTGAAGTGTTTTTTTTCCAGGAGCAGGTATTTTTTTTTTTTTAAGTTCTGTGTTTGGGGGCCGTTCCCAGGACTCAGTCCTGGATCTGTGCTCAGGGATCACTCCTGGCTGGGTTCGAGGCATCGCCTAGAGTGCTGGGGATGTAATGACAGTTAACTGCATGCAAAGCAAATGCTTTGCTCACTGTACTATCTCACTGGTCCCTTAAAATTATTATTTTTTTAAAGTCTCAGCAACCAGTCTTTCTATTTTGAGCCCAGTGAAGGGTGGAAATTTTGGAGGCCAATGTGTATGCCTCTGTGGTGATGGATACTTTGCCAACCCTCAGAAGCAAGGTGGCTGCTGTGAGTCTAGCACTAACAGTAGCTCTGCAGTAACTGTAGGTTTTAATTGTCAGGAAACAAAGCAGGAGAGGAGAGCTTGAGAAGTGACAGGGAAGCTACAGGTCACACAAATCTGTGAACACCGCCAAGCTCAGTGGTGGCAAAACCTCAAAAATAAAAAAAAAGACATTTGAGACAATAGGCAGATGCAGAGTAAAAACCTCAACGACTGTATTTGTGACTCATTGACTAGTGGGTCATTTTTGTTTCTATTCTGTGGAAATTGTGAAGAATTCCAACAAAGGGTTTTAATGCATATTTTTGGAACCGATGCTGTTGATTACTAAATATAATAGTCTGGTCATGCGCCATCAAACACCACCAGCTCAACCCTGGTATCTCGTGGTACCTCAGTGATAAGTCAAGCCGAGAGACCAGCTAGAGATGGTCAGGGGCATATTAAAGAAAGGAAGTTAGTGAAACAAGTCACAGATCCTCAGAGATGGGAGACAGGCCGGACAGAGGTGGCAGATTGTGGAGGCAGCCTGCAGTGTGAAGAGGGCATTCTGGGAAAACTGGCTAATTCCAAACAAAGTACAGTTAACAGGAACATACCAAAGTCAGTTCCTTGCTTGTGACAAATGTTCTCAGGAACGGAATATGTTAAAATAGAAGAGTCTGTCTAAGAACACTTGGGAATCTCTTGTACTCTTTTTACAACTTTTCAGTAAATAGAAAACTATTTCAAAAAAAAATTCCAATGCAAGGGGTATTTTTTGTCCCTTGCCATCTTTGGGCTGATTAGCATAAAGAGTTTGATAAAATTCAGACTGGACTGCTACACGCTTGTAAGTAGGCCTTTCACCTGGGTCCTGCTGACCTCCATTCTGCCTCCTCAGAGGTGAGCTCTGAGAAGGCTCTAGCATGTTCCATGTGTTTCCATGCATGTGCGGCCCTGCCATAGCATCAACAGTGGAATTCTGTTAGTGATGTGTCACACCCTGTGAAGGTCGTTTTTTGTTACTTTCGGTGGAACCAAAAACAAACCAAAAAATGAGAGCTGGAGAGATGTTACAGGTTAAGCCACTTGCCTTGCCAGCAGCTGACCCTCGTACTGCATATGGGCCCCCAAACACCACCAGAAGGAACCCGCAATCATAGAGCCAGGGGTGCTCCTGAGCACTGTCAGATATGCAGCCCAATAAAACAAAACAAACTAAATAAATAAAATAAATCACTGTGTCACTGCCATCTCATGTTCATCTATTTGCTCGAGTGGGCACCAGTAACATCTTCATTTGTCCCAGCCCTGAGATTTTAGCAGTCTCTCCTTACTCATCTTTCCCAATGATTGGGGGCTCTTTCAGGGTCAGGGGAATGAGACCTGTTATTGTTACTGTATTTGGTATATCGAATACGCCACGGGGAGCTTGCCAGGCTCTGCCGTGTGGGTGGGATACTCTTGGTAGCTTGCCAGGCTCTCCGAGAGGGACAAAAAAATGTGTAATATGCCTCAGTGATAAATCGAGAATACAGTGATAAATCAGAGAATACAAGCAAGTATGTTAAAACCAAACACATGTGTGCTGCTTTAGGCACATCAGTGGGCTAGACTATAAGAGGTTGTGTGGCTGCACCAGGCTTTCTTCACTGGGTCCCCTCGGAGGGGGGTGGGTTGAGTTCCCCCCCGCCCCGTCCCAAGCAGAGCCCTGGATCCCAGTCACAGCCATGCTTAAGACCACTCTCCACGCACTCAGATGAATCTCACACATGAAGGAACCAGCAGAGGAATCCAGGCATGCGGGACCCAGGGCTGAGATCTTTAAGCCTGCTCGGATTGGGACTGGGCCTCCTCCACCCAGATCCCCCCATTTTCCAGTAGTTTGGCAGTGACACCCACAAACTATTCCCAGTGCCATATAATCCCAAAAATAGCCAAGATCCAAATAAAATAAATATTAAAAATTAAAATTAATAAATTTCAATTAATTGATTAACTAAGCAAATAAAACAGAGCTGTCCAGGCTATCTCTTTCATGTATCTCACTTGCTTGGCTCTAGATATCTTTGCTTGCTTATTTCCACTCTGAAGTAGCCCGTGTTCTCCCCTGAGCTCCTACTTCTCTCTTTCTCTCTCCTCATACCTTCCTAAATAAGCTTGAGTAAAAACGATCTTGCTTAGCAAAAACAAAAGCCAACCAACCAAACAAAACAAAAGTAAGATGGCAGCAGTCTAAAGGAAGGTTACTGATGGACAGACTCCACTAGCATTGAGAAACGATTCTGCAGCTGTTGCCATCGCTGGGCTTGCCTCGTTTCCTTGGAGCTGTCAAATGGATGGGGCCACTTGCCTTCATACAGAAAGCCCTGAAGACTATGTTCCATGGGATATTGTTTATCCCTTGCTACCTTTAGGCTGATCAGCACAAAGATGCAAAAATTCAGACTGGACTGTTACATGCTTACAAGTTCGTGACAGTACTAGCATTCCTCCCACATTCCTGCCACCTCTGCCAGTTGCTGCTTTTTCACTCCCTCATCATCTCACTGTGTTCTAGACAGAAGTAGGCTTCCTCTGTGCCTTGAAACTGCATAAAGGGACTCTTAGCCAAAGCAGAAATATTTGGGGAGGTCACAAAGTAGCATCTGTAGGAAACTATGGTGAGAATCTGCAAACTTGGTTGTTGCCTTATAGTGCCTTTCTGAGATCTAATGGTCTTAGGCTCCGTCTTGAAGGAGTTGTTATCCATCCCATTATCAGGGATGGCTTCTTCCCACTCATCCAGTTTCGGCTTCAGAGCCCTCCGTTCTGACAGGTCTTGGTCAGCCTCTCCTCTGGCCAACAGGCAATTATCTCTGTTACATTGCTCTCTCCTCCTGAGGTTATACTCATGACTGCTTCTTTCATCTTTACTCAGTCACATCCAGAGCCCAGTACAATCCTGGTACAAAGGCAGCATCCATTCAACATCCAGTGAGTGAATGAATGGGAAATAAAAAATTACAGAGAACCAACACTTCACAGTGTATGAGTTACACATTATTTCCCCTCCTGTTCCACCTTTGAAATCCAGGAGGTGTCTTTAAGGTCTGTCTGTCATAAATCAGCTTGAAAATACAACTCACATTTGTGTGACTTTGGCCAGTTCCAAGAATGGCATCTACACATCAGTAAATACTGAGAGAAAGCAGTTCTCATCCACATGACAGTGCTCAGGGCACCATGTGGTACTGGAGATGGATCCTGGGGTTCCCAGAGACAAAACCTGCACTACAGCCCACTGAATCAGCACCCTGAACTGGTCCAATGTTTTTTATCATCCACAAGTTATTTGAGGACTTCTGCAATGATTATGAATCCTTCAGCGAGAAGTGGCAATGGGATTGGGGAAGCATGGATCTTTTGCTCGAGTTTGCAGGATGCTTGCTGAGGTGCAGGTTGCTGATTGCAGGAATTCAAGACCCAGGAACTCCTTGCTCGGACTGGCTGCATCTGCTCCTGTGTGGCCATCTCATCGTTCTAGAGCCACTTTTCTTAACCAGAGACCACAGGGCCCCCTTGGGGCCCCCAGACTAGCCCAAAGTGAAAATTGATCAGTGTGGGATCAAAGTGTGGTAAGCAGCAAGGGAACAGGAAGAATACAGGATTGGAAGGAGATAGGGTCCAAAAAGGCTGAGAAACTCTGGTCTAGATTCTGGTCTAAAGAGACTGGAAATTTACTGGTGGTGGTGTGTGTGTGTGTGTGTGTGTGTGTGTGTGTGTGTGTGTGTGTGTCTGTGTGTGTCTGTGTGTCTGTGTGTCTGTGTACGCGCATGCATGCACATGCATGTTGTGCGTGTATGTGCATTTCTGTGCACGTGCATTTGTGTTCAGCTATGCTGACTCCTTAGACCCAATTTCAAGTTTCACTTCCCCCGTGGCCAGCCTGGGCAGGTGAAACAGGACAATGTTCCTCTCTCTTGCACACAGATGAACTTCTCCAAACTTTCAGGGAATTTTAGTTACTTGAAAAATATCTTTCAGAACGGGAGTAATACATTTTCATGCAGAATGGGCTGGCTGCAAATTCATGCCCTCTGAACTTAACCTGCGTCCGCTGGACCAGGCACTGGTATAGAAAGGTTGAAAACCACTGTTCTATATCACCTTTCTCTATCCATCTTGTTCTACCTAATTTGTCTGGACCAGGGCACAGGACAGTTGCTATCCACAGGTGTGAAAATGTTGAAGTGTGCTGCTCTGGACTAGACGGTCCTTCTTTCCTTATTGAGGAACTTGTGACCTTTCCCATAGCAACAAAACTCACATGGCACTTTTGCCTTCCACGTCACCAGCACAGACAACAACCTCCTCCAATCTTTCCTTCCTCCTCTTCCTTGACTTCCTCCCCACACCTTCTCTCTCCCTCTCTCTCCCCCCAACTACCCTCACACTTCCTCCCACTCCCATTCCCACCCCCCACTCTTTCCGGGACAATTCTCAAGTCCTTCCTGTATCTTACTGCTTTTTACACCTAAAAATTTCGTAGCTCTCTGTCACCTTTGCAAGGAACAAATGTCGTTCTCCATTCTTCGGTTCTCCCTTCTTTCCATGATCTCTTCACCCCACGACCCTGAATCCTGCTCTCCCTCATCAGAATCTGCTGTTACAAAATGGTTCTTTCGTATCTCTATCTCTTTTTTTTCCACCCTCCTTTCTCTCAGACTATAAACACATTTGGATCTTCCCATCTTAAACAATCCAGTGAAACAAACATTTCTCTTCAAGAATAAACAATACTTTATAACTTCAAAACGTAAGGGATGAAGAGATAGCACAGAGGTTAAGGCACTTGTCTTGCATGTGGTAGACTCCAGTTCAATCTCAAGCACCCCCAGTATCACCCAGAGTGATCCCTGAGGACAGAGTCAGGAGTAAGACCTGAGCACAACCGGCTGTGGCTCAAACACCCCCACCCTCCCTCTTTCAAAGTTAGGGTACCACTGTAAAGACAATGACCTGTTGGCTTTGTGTAGAAAGAATGTCCATTCAATGCCAAACTTCATGCCTCTCCTACCACCACAATCTCCTTCTTTTAATACAATAAACACCCAGTTACTACACTTATCTGCCTTTAAACTCCAGCTTTTATAATCAGGCAGGATAAAATAACAGCTTTGCACATATTACTTCCCGTACACACAAAGTACAAATTCCTTAACAAAGAGTTTATAGGCAATCACAGTTATGCTTCTTCCACTAAAACAAGTGGGATGATGGCTCAGAGCCCAAAGAGTAGCTTTGCATGCTGGAACCCCAGGTTGACTCCGGGTACACATGATTACCCCAGGCAGTGTGGGGAGCAGCCAGCAAGCACTGAGTCAGCGCTAGCCCTCAGCACAGCTCGGTGATCTCTCACCTCAAATTGTTTTTTCAAAGAGAACTTTCTTCACTGTATTTCCACACGAATCTCTACAAAATCAAAGCAGACGTCAACACTCTGTCTCCCCTGAACCACAGTTCATGCTTCTCTTCCTGAATTTACTTTCTACCACCTCCACGGCCACTTCCCTATGCCTTTGCTTCCTCTACATTAAGATCAATTTCCTCCTTCTCAAGACGTTTCCTCAATAGAACTCTCCCCACTGGAGGGAACTAGGGACGGGAACCATTTTCACTAAACCAGGGATGGGAACCATTTTTTTTCTGCCTAAGGTCATTTGGATATTTATAACATCATTTGTGGGTCACACAATACAGGAATCAGGGCCACAGGCAGCTGATGAGCAGCAGTTGTATTTATTCTGATATGTGCCAGGATCAGACCACAGGAGTTCACGGACCCCAGACTAGATGTTGCTCAACCCTGCTCTGAACACTCAGAACAACTGTCAGGCTCATTGATGTGAAGCTAGGTTGTACAACTCAACACTGATATTCACGTGTTCATGTCACGACAGAAACATTTTAATTTTATTTTGCATAATTATTATTATTGTTGGCAGTCTCTTGCCCCCGTGCCTGACTCTCTTCACTGGGGCCCCTCGGAGGGGGTGGGTTGAGTTTCCTTCCCCGCCCTGAGCAGAGAGCTGGCAGTCGAAGACCTCTGGAACCCAGCCACAGCCATGCTCGAGGTCCCTCTCCACATGTTCCGACGAGCCTCACGCATGAGGGAACTGGCAGAGGAACCCAGGTGTGAGGGACTCGGGCTGAGATCTCCAAGCCTGCTCAGATGGGAACTGAGCCTCTTCCGCCCAGATCTTTCATTTTCCAGTAGCTAGGTGGTCACACCCAGAAACTGCCCCTGGTGCCGTGTAATCAGCGGCCAACATCCAGAGACTATAAAACCAAGCTCCTGGAAGCTCACAGCCAATACGAGAACCTGGCAAACTACCGAGAGTTTCCTGCCTGAATGGGAGAGCCTGGCAAGCTCCTCTTGGCGTATTCATATGCCAAAACCAGTAACAATGATGGGTCTCATTCCCTGACCCTGAAAGAGCCTCCAATGTGGCACTGTTGGGAAGGACAAGTAAAGAGAAGCTGCTAAAATCTCAGGGCTTAGGATGAATGGAGATGGTACTGAGACTGCTCGAGAAAATTGACAATCAACGGGATGATGATGAAGATGATGATGATGATGATGATGATGATGATGATGATGATGATAATGATTGTTATTATTAGCTTTGGGGCCACAGCAGGCAGTGCTCAGGACTTAATCCTGGCTCTCTGCTCAGGAATCACTCCTGCAGGTGCTCATTATGATGTAGGCAGGTAGATAGGGAAAGGCCCTTGGCAATGAAAATTGAGATTTAACAGAGTCTCTGGGAAGGGGACTCTTAAGATGTGCAGATTCAAGAAAACAAAAGACCCGGAAGAAACCATCAGCAGACCCTGAGGATAATGGACCCCTCCCCAGGGGGTTCCCCAAAGAAGGCCATCACCACTCCCAACCTCCCTGGTAACCTCCTTAGCAACGGACTTTTACCTGGGAAGAAGCCCCCACGTGGGGGCAGGTTGGAGAAACCCTATAAAGGCCACCTTGAACAAAGGAAGTGCGCGCATATGCTGCCTGAGCCCATGTGCTGCTTGTGCCATGTGGCCGAGCACATGTGTCGCCCGCATCTCCCCCCTTGAGATGTGTACTTTTATGCTTTCGTGTCCAGTGCTAGGATGTGTGTAGAGCTCTCTCCATCTTTGGAGGAGCCCGTGTTCTTTGTTGAGCGCGTTACTCCTACTGGTTTTCCTTTTCCACTTATCCCTTCCTCCTTCCCTAAGACCTTCTAAATAAAGTCTGTTACTTCACTGCTTGTCTACTCCTGAAATTCTTTTCCGAGAGCGAGACAAGAACCCAGTAACCCTGGGTCCCGGGTGTTTGAGGTGGTTGGAGAGAAAGTGACCGTCTTTCTCCTCCCCGCTTCACGAAAGTCACCCGTGGGGCCCACCGACATCAATTAGACCATATGTGGTACTGAGAATCGAACTGGGGTTGGCCTCAAGTGCCTACCTGCTGAATGTCTCTCCAGCTCAATTTTCCTCTTCTTAATTATCATTTAATTTTTAAACACATTCCTGTTTGTTTGGGGGCCATACTTAGCAATGTTCAAGGGTTACTTCTTACTGTGCACTCTTTAATTGCTACTGGAAGGGCTCGGGGAACTATATGGGTTGCCAGGGATCAAACCCGATCAGCCGAGTGCAAAGCAAGCACCCTCCCAGCTGTGCTATCTCTTCAGCCTCTTTATGTAAAAATTTTCTGCATAAGGGAAATAAATCTAGCTAGGTAATAGCTTTCTGAAGGGAGGGGAAAGGATCACTGAAAAACCATCAAAGTAAATTTCTAAGGGCTAAGCATAGGTAATGTGTAGAGCAGAGAAGCATATTAATTATTTCTTCTTTTTTACCTTGTACAGGTTGATGTTGCTGTAAATATTCTCCCATATTTGGTCATAATTGTCCTGGTACAGACCTTGGGAAGCCGCAGAAGTTGAGTGGGAGGGGGCCAGCAAGAGTGTCTTTGCAGCATGAGCTTGGAGTACTTGCATTACTCGCTCAGGCTGGGAAATCTCAAGTAGAGGAACAGAAAGAAGAAATGGTAGGAAAAGAGTTATTCCCCTCTCTCAGAAAAATTAGGTCATTAGGGCAAGAACCAGAAAGAAGCCCCAGGCAGGACATTATGCATTGAAACATATTTTACTTTCCTGTAGGGATGTACATCCAATGCAGTAAGTATCCAAATATTCTTTGCAATTCATTTAAAATTCTGAGGTAAGGGACTGGAGCTATAGTACAGTGGGTAGGGCATTTGCCTTTCATGCAGCTGACCCGGGTTAGATCCCCAGAATCCCATATGATCCTCTGAGCACCACCAGGACTAATTCCTGAGTGCAGACACAGGAGAAACCCCAGTGCATTGCCAGGTGAGGCCCAAAAAGCAAAACTAAAATAAAATAAAATTCTGAGATAAGTCCCGAGACATAATAGCTGGTAGTACGCCTACAAAGGGTGCCACCAGTGAAACAATGTTTGCTTAGTTTTGTACAGTCTGCTATTAGGGGCTTTGGGAGATGGAAGAGGAAACTGTCGTGTCGTGTTAGGTAGGCAATATTTGAATACTGAGTTTTCCCACTGGGCAGACAAGTCTTGCTCCCAGGAGCACTTCATAGAGTCTATCCCAGTATTGCTTCAAGAAAACTGGCCTGGAATGGGTGGTGAATAACTCTTCATTCTCTACATCTAAAAATTAAGAATGGAATTATAGTCCCAGAGCTGAAAATCTTTCATTTCAGTGATACACATATTACTGTATTTTAATCCCTGTAATATGATAAGAAGCATCAAAGACCATTCATACAAATTCCTATCAAAAGTCTCAATGGTAATTTCTGCAGAAATAGAAAAATGAATTCTAAAATTCCTATTGAGCTTCAGGGGACTCCCCCCAAGTCTTCTGAAAGCAGAGAATAGTATTAAGGAACTCACACTTCAAAATGAGGCAGTGATATTTCAGTCATGTAGACTGATGGAATAGGATAGAAAATCTAGAAATATACCTTTGAGTACATAGTCAAATCACAATCCCTCAGTGGAGAACGGACAGTCCTTCAACAAAAGATGCCAGGAAAATTAGATATACACACGCAATATAATATATTTGAGCCAAATCCTAAACCATATGCAATACTTAACTTAAAATGAGCTGAAGGTTTAAAATAGGACATAAAATTATTATAAATTTCTTCATTAAATTTCTTGGATGTCATATCAAAAACACAGACAAGGGGCTGGTGTGATAGCACAGTGGGTAGGGTGTTTGCCTTGCACGCGGCTGACCCGGGTTCGATTCCCAGCATTCCATATGGTCCCATAAGCACCGCCAGGGGTAATTCCTGAGTGTAGAGCCAGAGTGACCCCTGTGCATTGCTGGGTGTGACCCCCCCAAAAGGACACAGACAAAAAGGAAGAATGGGCAAAAATAAACTAATGTGACTACTTTATACTTAAAAGCTCCTGTGCCTCAAAGGGCAGAACTCAAAGATTAAAAAGGCAACCTACAGAATGAGAAAGCATTTCAAAATCATATTCTGATATATATATATTTTTTGCTTTTTGGGTCACACCCGGCGATGCTCAGGAGTTACTCCTGGCTCTGCACTAAGGAATTACTTCTGGCGGTGATCGGCTGAACCATATATAGAGGATGCTGGGAATTGAACCCAGGTTGGATGCATGCAAGGCAAATGCCTTGCCTGCTGTGTTATCGCTCCAGCCCCTGATATGGTTTTAATATCTAAGATATAGAAAGATCTTCTACAACTTTAAAAAAATCAAATAACCCAATTTGAAAATGGCCAAAGAAATTTACTAGGCATTCTTCAAATATGATATGCAAATGTCCAGTGAGATATCACCTCATCCCCACTTAGGATTGCTAATGTAGAAAAAAGAAAAGGAAATGGTAGGGGTTTTTTTTGAAGATGTAGAGAAATGGGTGCCTTTGTACTCTGTTAGTGGAATTGTAAAATGAAGTACCTGTTATTGTAGGAGACTAACACCCAAGAATAGTAGAAATAAGTATCAGGAGGTTGACTCCATGGCTTGGAAGCTGGCCTCACATTCTGGGAAAAAGGCAGCTCAGATAGAGAAGGGAACACCAATCAAAATGTGGTTGGAGGCCACTCGGGGGAAGGGTGAAACATGCTGAATGTAGACTAGAGACTGAACACAATGGCCACTGAACACCTTTATTGCAAACCACAACACCTAATTAGAGAGAGAGAACAAAAGGGAATACCCTGCCACAGTGGCAGGGGAGGGTGGGGGGAGATGGGATTGGGTGGGTGGGAGGGATGCTGGGTTTATTTGTGGTGGAGAATGGGCACTGGTGAAGGGATGGGTTCTCGAACTTTGTATGAGGGAAACATGAGCACGAAAATGTATAAATCTGTACCTGTACCCTCACTGTGACTCACTAATAAATAAATTTTAAAAAATGAAGTACCTGTTATATAGAAATTCCTTCAGAAGATAATAGAATTACCTTATTATTATCTGTAGATCCAACAAATCTACACCTAGGTATATATAAAAAGTAGGGGACAGAGAGATAGTATATTGGGTAGAGTGTTTGCGTGCCTTACATGGGGTCATCCCAGGTTTGATCCTTAGCATCCCATATGGTCCCCTGAACATTGACAGAAATAATTTCTGAGTTCAGAGCCAGGAGTAAGTCCTTAGCATAACTAAATGTGGTCCAAAAGCCAGAGAAAGAGAGAGGGTGAGAGAGAGAGAGAGAAGAAACTGAAAGCAGATTTTTGAAAAGGTACTTATAGATTTATGATCTGAGTACTATTATTCACAACAGTCATGAGGTGGATGCAATTCAAATGCCCATGAAAAAGTGAGTCAGTAAGTAAAATGTTTTGAGTACTTACAAGACAATAATATTCAGCTTTAGAAAGGGAAGGAGATTCTGGTTTATTTTCAAACCTGGATAATACTTGGGGATATTGTGGTGGGTGATATAAGCTACTCTTTAAAAGAACACATATTGCAAGACTCCACTGAGAGTGATCACGGTCATAAGGATGGATAGGAGAACATGGGCTGGAAGGAGGGTAGAAGGGGATAGTGTGCCTCTGGGTGAAATTTCAGTGTGCCAGGTGGGTAGTTTCAAGGTCACACCACACTGAGGATGTGCTATGATTACTCCCGGAGAGCTTGGAAGACTATATGTAGTGTCATGGGGATAGAACTCAGGTATTCCACATGCAAGGCAAGCACCCTACCCACTGTACTATTGCTCTGGCCCCAACCTTAAAGATACAATGCTAAGCGAAAGAATCCAGTTACAAGTGTCTGGAGAGATAGCATGAAAAGCTTAACTTTTTCAAAATCCTGTTTCTAGTTTCCTCTCCCTCTCTCTCTCCTTCTCTCTCTCTATCTCTCTGTCTGTCTATCTCTCTCTTTCTCTTTGCCTTTGGCCACATTTAGCTATGCTTAGGACTTACTTCTGGCTCTGCACTCAACCATGCTTGTGGCTGAACCCAGTTTCATTCTTAGCACCACATATGGTTCCCCAAGACCACTAGGAGTGGTCTGAGCACTGCTGGGTGTGGCCCGAATCTCCCTACCATCCCCACCCACACCCCAAAAAGAACCCAGTTACAGAGCTGGGAGATGGCTGAGAGGAGCAGAGCACATATCTGGCAGGGGTGCACCCCGGGCTCGATTCCAGCTCCTCAGGCCTCCCGAGTGGTGCCAGATGGTCAGAACTGTCAATCCCAGACATTGATAGGGAAACTTCAAAACAACAAAACCAAACAAAAAATGAATCCAATTATAAAGCTGGAATATAATCAAATATAAAGCTGTATGTGTCCCCCTACAATCCAGGTATAAAAAAGTAGTCAGAGTCATAGAAATAAAGCATATAAGTAGGTGCTAGATTGTTGGAGGGTGAAAAAAAAAGGAAGGTTGTTATTCTTAAGGTCTGCTTTATAACAGGATGAATAGAAAAACACCACTGACCAGAACACTTAATAGATAATAAGGTAAATTTTATGCTTTTTCTTAAATCACAATAAATGTAGGTTAGTTCAGCATTTTTGTTTCACAAATGAAGAAACTAAAGCTCAAGGAGATTGTGTGATGGATGATGGATCACAGAAAAGCTTAGTTCTAAAGCCAGACTTTTGACAAATGTTATTCCACTGAAAGTTAATAAGGATTTAAAAAATTTGGCAATGATATTAGAAAGTTTCAAATAAATCCTTCATAGTGAATCCACGAACCTATTTTTTGGAAAGAGAAAGAAAACTGAATTTTCTGAGAATGGTTAGTAAGAATTTTATTTGCAAGGGAACAAGGTACACTCTTACCTTCAGAAATTTTGCTTGGAGTTGCATTAATACATCTATCCTTTTCCGTTCTTTTAGTTTAGTCAAAAGCTTCTTTTGCCAAGGATCACATTTTGGTTTAATCTGGTGGGCAAACATATGCATGGGTAGTTACCATATAACAGCAAAGTTGTTGCAAAAGGATTTAAGGACCTTTTTCAATGCGGGAGGTGGGGAACTCAGGGCTAGGAAGTTTGCTGGCCAGAGCAGACTTGGTGAGGGTCTACATATCTCAGACTCATCTCAGCCACACATGTCATATCCAGTCACTTCCTCTGATCTATACTTAGAAACTATAACAATTTGAAACAACGGGGGCCAGAACCATGGTATAGAGGGCAAGAGGTGCTTGCCTTACATGCAGCTAACCCAGGTTTGATCCTTGGCATCCTTTATGGTCCCCCAAGCCCAACAGGAGTAATTCCTGGTAAAGCCAGGAGTAAGCCCTGAGCACCACTGGGTGGGTGTGCCCCCAAAACCAATCTTTAAAAAAAATAAATAAGAAAGTGATTCACCATATGCCCACCAGCTATTGCTCAAGTTCTCCAATATGGAGTAATCTTTGATGGTTTTCCTTTTTTTCTGTCCACCTTTATCACATAAAACTCTGTGTGTGAGTGAGTGTGTGTGTGTGTGTATGTGTGTGTGCATGTGTGTTGCCAGTTTCTCATACATACAAAGCTATAAGGCACATGCTGTACCACTGAATCACTTCCCGAGCCTCTTTCACAGAAGACTTTTCTTTCTATCCTCAAATAGTGATTCCCATGATTCATGGGATTAGTTGATGTTATTGTGTTTACCTATTCCCAAATACTTACCTGCAACTTCCAAATCAGTCCTGAGGGACCCAGAAATAGGGCTGGAGTACATGGTTGGCTGGAGTACTGGTGTCTGAATTCAGACACCAGTATCACATCTACCAGCACTGCCAAGTCAAGAACCCGAACAACCAAACCCACATTTATGGGCCAGGTATAACTAGGAGTGTCCCTCCCAACCCAAACACGGCTGGGAAGGCCTCCCTCCCAAAATGGAGAGAATAAAATGTGTCAGTGTAGGAGGAGTTTGGGGGTGTGGCCAAACAGATTGGAGAGGCACAACTCCGCCTTCTCAACTAAAGACATCAGGCAACATTCTGCCTTCTGTTTTCCACTCTTATCCTACAAACAGAGATCCTGTGGGTGGTCTGTTTAGTGCTACGCTTATGCATTTGTGCTTTCTGTTGGAGATTTTCACTGCTTCGAATGGCCCTGAAGGGCTGGGAAAATGACCCAGTAGTTGAAAACTTGTGTGAGATCCTGGGTTCCAGCTGTGACACAGAGGGTTGTTGTTGTTAGTGGTGGGACATCTAAAGAAGAACCCCAAGGTCATGGGGAAGTGCCTGCCATCCCCAAGCACTGGAAGGCTTAGAGATGAAACTGCGTGTTTGAAAAACTTCCTTTGGACAAGAGCTATTATGCAGGGGGTCAGAGTTTTGACACTACTGAACCAACAGCACACACTCAACAAAGTGTCTTAAAACAGAAACACAGAAAATAGGGCTCTGTAACTCATCATGAACCCAACCCCATATTGCCTCTCTGAATAATGATTTAGTGTTAGTTAATTCAGTGACCACTTTATAAAACGTAACTACTCTATTTCCCAGTCATCAGAACAGGCTGCTCTTGCTTCTTCCTCTGCTGTCTCATCCTCTCCCTTGAGCAGCAGAGTCTGTGGATAGGCCAGTAGGTGGATAGGCCTGTCAACAGAGACCAGAGGAAGGGTGGGGAGACACAGTGCACAAGGTCAGGTGCTCTGGTTCTTTTCTGAAGTTTGCGGGAAGCTCTCCTAGGTCCAAGGGAACAATTTTCTAAGGAATTGAAGGAGAATGGGGACAAAAGAGATACGGCAAGTTTCTATGCACTTTTGGAAGTCCTTGGGACACTGCTAGTACAACAGACAGGTGACTGTCACTACTTGTCTCCTTACCTTAATAAAGGAAGTCCAATTGGCTCTCTTCTTCAAGGCCATGCCTCTTACGGCCGAACCCAAAGTCCCCCCTTTGGCCATTGCAGAATCATAGTCGGGAAATGTTCTCATTTTCTGTTGCTCCATGAAGAGGCTTGGGAATTTTTGGGAAACCTAAATGGGATCAAGAAGAGAGATACAGGGGGCTGGAGCAATAGCACAGTGAGTAGGGCGTTTGCCTTGCACACGGCCGACCCAGGTTCGATTCCCAGCATCCCATATGGTCCCCTGAGCACCGCCAGGAGTAATTCCTGAGTGCAGAGCCAGGAGTAATCCCTGTGCATCACCAGGTGTGACCCAAAAAGAAAAGAAAAAAAGAGAGAGAGAGAGAGATACAGACCACCCCCACCCCAAATAAAGAAGTTTCAGATTGGAGACAAATTCAAGGAACAGCTATTGATTTCCTTTGAATTGTTTTTTTGGGAGGAGGAGTAGGGGAACACCCAGGGGTGCTCAGAGGCTATTTCCAGCTCAGTGCACAGGGACCACTGCAGTTGTGCTTGGGATACTATGTGGTGCCAGGGATGGAACCTGATCAAGTCTCCTGTATGCAAAGCATGTGCTCAGCCCGTTGAACTATCTCTCCAGCCCCGATTGCCTTTGACACAGTTTTGGTATCGAACTAAGTCCTAAGACATGGCTCTGGAATAGTGCCAGGCCTTCAATAAATAAACCTGTGAGGCATATGTGCACATTTCCTTAACATGGCTGTGTGAGTGTGTGTGTGTGTGTGTGTGTGTGTGTGTGTGTGTGTGTTCTGTGTTCTCAATAATCTGCTCTGAAGACTAGGACTATTTGTAATATACATTTGCATGTAAATTTTGAACTGGGCTCTAAAGGGGAAATGAACTGTCAACCTTGGGAAATGTATCATTTCCCCACCACCTACCCCATCATTTGATAAACAAATAAATGGTAGGTGTAGATAAATTTTGCTCCTGGCAACCTAAGCAGGAAGTTGTTAGAGAGAAGAATCTGAATGCTGGAACCTGTGAGGCCACTTCTGGGTATCTCACTTCCTGCCTGTCTCACTGCCAGGCTGAGGCTACCGCTGCCTTCTGTGAAATGTCTCCCGCTATCAGGATGCCTAAAGCATTTTTCTCCTCCTTCTTCAAAGCTGGCCAGGCCTCCTGAGCTTGTGGTAGCACTTTGGGTACACGGGCCACTTGGGGTAATGAGGTCCTCAGTACTCAGTGAGCCTCTTGAGGCCACATGCTATGAAATAAATGTGCCCACTCCACTCCTGATACCTGGAGAACACACACTTAGGAGAGGATTAAGAGGCACGTCTTAAATCCCGTGTACTACACCTGCCATGTATACCGTTGGCTCCAGGGACCTTCAGGAAACTGTGCTGTTGACCAAGAGACATCATTCTGGTAGGACGACGTTGGAAAATGCAATGAATGGGGGAATGAAAGAGATACAGAGGCTCCTTCTCACCCAGCTGGCATGAGAAAGCACTCGGGTTTACTTTTCTGCTTGTGTGGCTCTATCCTTTTATTGTGTTCACCTAACTAAATATCCTCTTGCAAAGATTATACAGCATGAACTAGAAGAATATCTTCATCGTGGGAACTGCTGAAATTGTGGTTTGAGCAAATCTAATGTTCTCAGTTCTACTTTCCAGTTTGAGATAAATTTTAATATAATTTAAAAAACTAATCATGAAGAAACTGAAGAGATAGTATAAGAGATTAAGCACTTGCCTTGCATGAGGCTATTCAAACCCTAATTTTAATCACTGGCACTACATATGGTGACTTGAGAACCCCTGGGGTCACTTCTGAGCAAAAAGTCAGGCTAGCCCTGAGCACTTCTAGGGCCCAGCCCTCTCCCCCAGCCCCAACCTGCCATGAAAAAATATCCTGGGTTTTTTTTTTTGGAAGAAGTGCAGCAGGAGCTGGAGTGATAGCTCCAGCAGGTAGGACGTTTGCCTTGCATGTGGTCAACCCGGGTTCGATTACCAGCATCCCGTATGGTCCCCTGAGCACCGCCAGGGAGTAATTCCTGAGTGAGGCAGGAGTAACCCCTGTGCATCGCTGGGTGTGACCCAAAAAAGAAAAAAAAAGTGCAGCAATTCAGTGTAGCACTGTGTGGCTTTAGACATTACTGCACAATGGACACTATATTGAATTAAAAGCACAATTTTGCCACCATAACAGTCTCAGAATCAAAAAACTTTACACATTTGACAACCCCACCTTGCAAATCTGTCCAATCTCAGTGACATTTTTATCATTTTGAAAATTTCAATAGCACTGCACTGTAGCACTGTTGTCCCATTGTTCATCGATTTTCTCACAATGGTACATTACTGGTACCCGCTCAAGCAAATTGATGAACAAATCGATGAAAATTTCAATATTTTGAAAAAACTCGAACCTACCCCCTTTTCCTAAATTCTGCAGAAAAGCATCTTGTGATCCCTGAGATGACTATTCTAGAGTCCCATCATCCTTACAGAGAGGGGTTTCAGGTGCTAATCTAAATCTCCCCAATCAGTTTTAGATATTATACCCCTAGAACCTATGATGAGAGTACAAATATCTACCTTTGGGGCAAAATATAGGTATTTTCTTTCATGAACATCTAAGTTTGTATAGGAAAGAGTCAACAAAGTACCAAGGAGAAAAGTTCCATTTCCTTAGCGGAGTCCCCGAGCTCGTCCACATTGTACGGAATATGGAAATGGCAGAGCAGGAGCCTCAGCTGAGGTTTCAGATCTTCTGTTTCCGTTGTGTGTTGCGGCAGGACAAAAGTAACCGCTGTTTTTATGGACTCTGTAGAAACACAAGAGCAAGAATATTAAGACCAATGATAACTAGGGTTCTTGTGTTGACTAGTAGTAGGACCTTCTCTTCTGACAGGAGGGCCTGTCTGAGCCCTGCCCAGCCTTCTCCTCCTGGGATGCTTCCATTAAGCCAGCTCTGTCTGACAAATCCTTCATTCATGCTGGCTTTCTCCAGGAGGTAGTAGCAATGTCCTTTCTTTATAGACACAGGAAGACAGTTAATGCTATGCTTTTGTAACATGGGAGTTAATTTACTCCAAATAATATTAACTCTGGAACATCTGTCATATTTACTTAAGCCTCAGTTGCCCTTAGATTGACTTTAGTTCCTAGTGTCCTAAAAAGTGGGTCCTGCTAAGAACCCAGGGCAAGCCATAGCTACCCTGGCTTCAAAAAGGGACAGCTAAGTGCCATAAGAGGTATGATAAATTAAGAGCACGTTCATGAACAAACTCTGTCATGACCCAAAAAGAAGTAACTGAACTTTTTAATAACCTGTTGGGGTTATTAAAAAGTAACCTGGACTGAGTACTGTAGTCTGGGAAATATAGCAAGGTGTCCCCAGGAAAAGTCACTCTTGAAGCGTAATCTAAAGTATAGATGAAAAATAAAAGCCTATATCTCTTACTGTGTTTATACTAAATTATTAGAAATATTTTTAGGAAGTAAATTTAATATGATTGTTTAAATGGACTACCAGCAAAGGGAAGGAAAAAGCAATATGCCTCTAGATGGAATTCCACCCTTGGGCAGATGTCCTAGTAGGAATCTGGAGTGCTGGAGTCCTTAGATGATATTCTGTCCTTGGGTGGATCTACTTGAAGAATTTACCCTGAAAGTAGCTGAAGTGGAGCTTTATATCTGTTTATTGTTTATGTTAATGTTCAACCACACCTAAGTGTAATTGCTGCCCCCTAACCCTTCATGATTCCTCTATAATAACACTGACAGATTTGAATAAATGGCTACTGATTACCAACCACTAATAACCAACCTGTGGCCCCATTCCTTCATCCGTCAGCTGGGGGGCAGGGGACCCTGGTCAACATAGGACAGTGGCAATGACAAAACATAAAACAAAATGGAGGGACTCATGTTAATACATGACAACCAAAGCAAGGAGGAGAGACACACCTTGGTGTAGCCAATCAGAACGTGAGAACAAGGAATGGCCAACAACCCTTGTTGGTCAGCCAGATAAGAGAGACACTGGTCCCTTGATAGAGTCTGGAGTAATGGATAATAGTCTAGGGTATTTGATAAAGGTTCAGGGTCCACCCAGAAGTGTAAATGAAGGGAGAAGAATTCAGAACATTAACAGAGATGACCTCTGCAGCCCTCTCCAATGTATCAGTGCTCACAAGCAATGTACTCCAGAACCCAGGGACCATTCTGTGTGCAACCTGATCCTCTCTCCTCTCCAGCCAATGGCTGCATCATGGAGTCCCCTTAAGCTGTTGTAAGGCCAGAAGCATCTCAGTATTTGCTCCCAGCTTGAACTTTGGGTATCTTGGACTCTGATACTAAGTGTGGGCTGATCCTGACTTAAGTGTCTGGGAAGCTATATGAATCAGAACCTGAGTGATAGACTTTGTGTGATAAATTAGATCTTATATGGATTTATGGGTGTTCTATAGTGTGAAGGGTAATAAATAATGTTAAAAGGTATATGCATAGTTGTATTGAATCCTGTTTCTAGGGAACTGCTCACTACACTTATTAGAGGCAACAATGCCCTTAGTCCTTTCTGATAAAAAAGGAAGTTGATTTATCAATGAAACAACACATTTAGGAGAGGCGTTATTCTTTTCCTTCTTCCCCCTAGCTCCCTCCACCTCTCATGACCCCTGTTTGGATTCTAACCCCACAGTGAGGTTCTGTCTGGATTTCTTTCTTTCTTTTTTTTTTTTTTTGTGATCCATTCTCTATCCCAGCTGCCTTCTCCCCCAGCTCATGAGGGAGGCTTCCAACCACAGAGCAATAGTCCTAGCCCTTGTCTCTACTGTCCTTGGGTATTAATCTCATAATATGTTATTTTCTATTCCACAAATGAGTGCAGCTCTTCTATGTCTGTCCCTCTCTTTTTTTTTTCTTTTTGGGTCACACCCGGTGATGCACAGGGGTTACTCCTGGCTCATGCACTCAGAAATTACTCCAGGTGGTGCTGGGGGGACCATATGGGATGCTGGGAATAGAACCCCTGTCTGGATTTCTTACAGGCATATCATGTACTTACCCCAAGGAAATATGTCTCAGAGTAGAAATCGAATTAAGTTCCATAGATGTTTCTAACCCAAGGAAGGTAAGGACAGGAAGTCTATTATGTTAGTTCAGATTAAATAATGTAATATTTAAATTTAAGGGATTTTAGAGATTATTTCATCTGAGCAGTTCACTTGGAGATAAGTAAATTGAGGCCTACAGAGATGAAATTATTGGCTTGCTCATCCAAGCCTTTAATTCTCCCTTAAACCTTTTCCTCTTTTGTTTTATTTCCACTCTAGAGAAGTCTGTGTACTTTCTTGAACAAATATTCCTCTCATTCTATCCTTCATGTATTTCTAAGCGAATTTTGTTAAAAAAAATTATGTTGCTTCACTTAAAAAAAAGAAACCCAGGAGACGACATGACTGAAACATGCTAATCTACATGAGGCCACTATAGGAATAGATCAATATTCCTGACTTCAACTTTCGTTGCTTCTTAATTTGCTAGTTTTAAAGGCGAAGATAATCCTGTGTAAGGAAGTAATTATTATTCATTTCCCATCAGAAAATATAAAATTAACAGTTGTTCATTAAGATGATATAACACTTAGGTAGCACTGTAGCACTGTAACACTGTCATCCCGTTGTTCATCAAAATTCTGGCTAACACATTCGCCCCATCCCCTGCACTCCCACCACTGGAAAACCCAACAGCCCCCGCCCATACCTGTCAGCTTGCTGGCAGACAAATAACTGATTCTGAACATAACATGACTTGGCTGAATCTTCCCAGGCAGACTGGTCTGGACTGAGAACTCTGGGGCCTTCTGGAATGGGGGCCGGCAGATTCCCCTTTCTGCCTAAAGGCACAGCAGCCCACACCTGACACCCTCCAACATAGAAAGGGCCTGGCTCTACAACTGAACCTCATCAAACTGCCAAGCCACCAAATCGTTCCAGATCTGTAAGTCCTGGGCCTCATGGCCTCATATGGCAGCGACACAACACTTCCAAATTTCATAGCACTGTCAGCCCAATAGGATCACAGCAATTCTGATGGAAAAGTTGTATAGAAGACCCCCAAGTTTGATGAGCAAAAGAAAGAGTAGAGAAGGCTCAACTAGCACCAACCAGCTTAGTAAATTCTCAGATAATGACTTTAGTAACACCATTGAGAGATACAACAATTGATATTTCCATTTGCCTTTGTGTATGAGTTAAATTTGTTTGTGTCTGCTATGGGAGCAGGCTAGAATAGTAGGTGGGAAACTGAGGGCATTGGTGGAGGGAAGGTCACATTAGTGGCGAGACTGGTATTGGAGCATTTGATGCCTGAAACAACTATATGATAAACAATTTGGTAAAACACAGTGTTATTATAATTTTTTTTTAAATTTAAAAAGAAAAATTTTCAAGGACTGGGGCAATAGTGCAATGGGTAGGGTGCTAGGGTGCCTACCTTACACATAGGCCACCCAAATTTGATCCCCAGCATCCCATATGGTCTCCTGAGCATGCTAAGAGTGATTTCTGAGTGTAGAGCTAGGAGTGACCCCTGAGCACCACTAGGTATGCCCCCCCCAAAAAATAAAATAAAGAACAAGGGGGAAATCTTTTCAAGCATGAGAATGAAACAAAAAAACACACGTGTGTGTAAAAGTCACTCTTCTTTTCTCCTCATTATCCTAGGGGAAAGAGTCTCTTTTCTTACCTGAAATGCTGTCATCGGTAAGGCTGACAGATTCAGGACCCTGGGTGCTGGGGTCCATGTGACTGACCTGCTCCTTTTCCTGACCTTCCTCAGACACTTTGTCAACAGTGATGCTCAGAATCTGGGACATGGGTAAGAATTGGAGGGCCTGGAGAAGAACACAATCAGGAAGATGTATATCAACCTCATTCTCACAGAAGCTTCCAGATCTATATGTAGGAGTGTCTTTGACCACTTTAACAGAGGAGGAAGTTGGCCTTGAGAACATTCCCAGTCATGACAGGCTAAATACAAAGCCAAGAGACTAATTCTAGTGTTCTTACCTGGAGCCAGGTCTGTACTGATAAAACAACCAGAGGAAAGGCTTTGTGTGAAGTACTCAGGCTAATAGGATGAATAAGACATGCATCCAACACAGCTTGTTCTACTGTGACTGGAAAGGTAGACCCCCATTTTGAATGATCAGGAGAGGGAGGAAGTGAAAATGATGTTCATGTTGTCTCTGGTTTGGGTAATCCATCATTCACTTTACGGATGGTGTCACATTGAGATAAAAAGTGGAGGAATAGGAAAGATTGTTTTGGCAAAACAATTATCTTCTTGATTTGGGGTGTTGCTTTGTTTTGTTTTTGAGCACCTAGAGGTACTCAGGGCTGACTGCTGGCTCTATACTCAGGAATCACTCCTGGCAGTGCTGGGGGAATATATGTGGTGTTGGGATTGGAACCAGGGCCAGCCACATGAAGCAAGCATACTAATCCCTGAATGTCTCTCCAGCCACAATCATCTTTCTAAAGTGTATATGTGATCGTGTCATTCCTTTCTGATACCTCTAATCTAGGTGTGGGCATGCCTTTGGACTCTCTTTATCCTTATTGTTTTCTTTTTATTCTTATGTCATTGTTTTTAAGTGAACTGAAATTTGTTTACTCTTCTTCCTCCTAATATGGGCATATGTTAACTTTTCACAGCAAAGATTATACTTTTTACAAATTTGTCAAAGACATGCACACAACATATTAGATCCCATAAGATATTCTGGAATGAAAAAGTGAATCTATATTGAGGACTATGGATACTGAATCAGATAACAAAAATAAGAACTTCACAAGCTGACTATGAATTCATCTAACAGACACATCTCTGAGAAAACTGAATTAGTGGAGCAATTTCACTAAAGCAAGTTTCCAAAATGTGCTCATTTCAATAGAAAATCTAGTGAGCCATTACTTCCTGTCATAAGTAAAAGCAGCTGAAATGCAGAAACTCACAATCAAAAGCTTGTAGATAGGTGTGAGGAAGCAATGGATTAACCATGGTGGGACAGTTGTCATGTGACTATGCTTTACATACCTGCAGGTAATGGTGAATAGTCTTGAGTGAATGCAGGTGACACACTAACCATTTTGTGTAAATAGTCAGGTCTTGCTGTGTAACCAAGTTCGGAGGGTTGTTTTTCCCCATAAGGAAGTTTTCTCGAGCAACAGACAATCTTTCAGCTCTCTGAAGGGCATCATTGTATTCCCGCATAATGTAGGCAATTTGTTTCTGTTGAGAGAGATGCAAAGACAGAACTTGGTGATTGCATGCCTTGTTCTTTTCTGTCGTTTGTTTCCAAGCATAGAGCTATGTCATTTGGGGGTCACATAAGAGTTCTTAGAATACCACAATGCATTCATATTCTGAATTTTGCAAAGTTGGATCTGTCTGACTGACAGGGCAAGTTCTTAGGACTTGAAAGAAAATCTAGCAAAGAATCAGGGCAGAAGTATTTTTTGTAGCTGGCTGGGGTCAGCTTCTTAACTTTTACCAAGAGCAAAAGAGGTCCAGTCTTCAAAGGAGGGCATATTTCCCCTCATATACCTCTTCCTTCAAATCTCATTCTTAAAAATAGGGATATTGTCTTCTACCACAAGCATAACTAGCCAATAGGTACATCCACTAGTTTTGCTGCTACCTTTAGCTGTGACTTAATATTTTTTTATGAGTTATGTACTGTGGTGGGAATGTAAGTTGATGCAGTTATTTCTAAAAACATACAGAGATTCCTCAAAAAATAGAACTGTCATATGATCCAGCAAGCCCTCTTCTGTATATATATATGTATATGTGTATATACACATTATTATATATGTGTGCATCACTGCCACTGACAGTGACAGTAACACACACATATATATGAAATTAAATCATTGTCTTGAAGAGCTAGCTGGATTCTCATGCCTATTGCAACATTATTCACAATAGTCAATTTAACAGTCAGTTGGTGGATGAGTGGATAAAGATGTGGTGTACACAATGGAATACTATGCAGCTGTTAGGTAAAATGAAGTTATGAAATTTGCCTATAAGTGGATGGACATAGAGAATGAAATGAGCCAAAATGAGAGGAAAAGATATAGAACGATTTCATTCATTTGTGGTATATTAAAAATATATATAGTAGAAGACTAATATCCATGGCCAAGGAAAACAGGGGCTAGGAGGATTGATCAATGGTTGGAACTAACCACAAGTGTGTGTGGGGGCTGAGAGTAGGTAAGATAGAGAAGATACCAGTATTACAATAATAATAATAATAATAATAGCAGGGAATGATCATGATGGACAAGATCTGAGTGTTAAAAGTAGGTAAAGGGATATTCTTGATAACCTTACAGTATCAATATTGTAAACCAAAATACCTGAAAGGAAAGAATGAGAGAGAGAGAGAGAGAAAGTACCTGCCATAGAGGCAGGCAGGGGATGGGGGGTGGGGGGATGGGAGGGTACCTGGGGACACTGGTGCTGGGAAATGTACACTGGTACACTGGTGGAGGGAGGAGAGATGGGTGCTGGAATACTCTATGACTGAAATCCAATCATGAACAGCTTTATAGTAAAGGTCTATCTTACAGTGAGTCAATAAAAAAAGGTAAAAAATAATAACATTTTTAAAAGATGTGGTGTATATTTCTATATACATACACACATACAAAGACCTTCCAGATCTTCTTTATTCATTTATAAAATTCAAATTATGATCTGACAATTATCCAATTGCTCAAGTTACATTATTCCATTACCCACTCATAATATCCCATATGTGTATACACACAGGCACATACACACAATAGAATAATATTCATTAATGAGAGAGAAGGAAATTTTGCCACTTCCACTATTATGGCTGATCCTAGAGGACATTATGCTAAATGACATAGACCAGACAAAAAAATCAATACCATAAGATCTCATGATCTCATTGATACTTGGAATATTAAAAAAAAAATAGTGGATCGGCTTGGAAGCTGCCCTCACATGCTGGGGGAAAGGGCAGCTCAGACAGAGAAGGGAACACCAACTAAAGTGTAGTGGAGTATCCACTCAGGATGGGAGAGGCAGGTTGAAAGCAGACTATAGATTGAACATGATAGCCACCCAGTATCTCTATACCCAAAAGGAGAGAGAGAACAATAAGGAATTCCCTGTCTCGGGGAGGGGGGCGAGAGGGACAGCACAGGGGAGGGAAGGGACACTGGGGCCATCGGTGGAGGAGAATGGGCACTGGTGGAGGGATGGGTATTCAAGTATTGTATAACTGTAGCACAGGCATGAAACTCTGTAACTGTACCCTCATGGTGACTCATTAATAAAAAATTTAATTAAAAAATAGTGGATCTCATAAAAGCAGAGAATAGAACAGTGATTATCAGGGTATGGGGTGGAAGTGGAGGATGAAGAGATATTGGTCAAAGGGTATCACTGTAGCACTGTCATCCCATTGTTCATCGAGTTGCTCGAGTAGGCACCAGTAACGTCTCCATCGTGAGACTTGTTGTTACTGTTTTTGGCATATCGAATATGCCACGGGGAGCTTGCCAGGCTCTGCCATGTGGGCAGGATACTCTTGGTAGCTGTCAGGCTCTCCAAGATGGACAGAGAAATCGAACCCTAGTCAACCGCGTGCAAGGCAAAAGCCCTACCCGCTGTGCAGACTACCCGCTTCAGTCTGGTCAAAGGGTACAGTCTGCATAAGGTGAGTAAGTCTAGATAAGTAATCAGAGGCATGATGACTATACTTGGGAATAGTGTATGAACAAGCTTATCACTATTTTGATTCATTGGGAGAAACAACCCACAGTTTCTGTTCACAGGTTTCCTACCTTGTAAACAGGATAAAGTTGCTCCATGATCTTACTGTGCTGGCAAAACCTCTTCCACCTAAGCATGTGTAGATACTTACAGTGGGCCAGCTGGGTGGTTCTCTCTGTGTAATACTGAACAGCAAAAGAAATAATTAACCCTTAGCATAGAATAAGAAGACTGAATTAAGTCTGAAGAACGGCACCAACAGGAAAACCCATCTCTGGTTATTTGGAAAGGGAGGTTTCTTCAAATGAAGATCGTGGCATTGAGAAACCTGGCTTAATGTGCCATTCACATTTGAATGAAGCAAGTATGTAGTCGTGAATCCACCTGCTCTGTTGCCAGTTGTGCTGACTGTAGGTTCCTGTCGCAGTTCACCAGCAATTTTAGCAATGGCATAAAAGTACAAAATTGTCTAAAGCTGAGCTTAAATTTTCTGAGAAACCAAAGTTCTGAAAATTATAAGTCGAAGACTGAAACACATTTGTTTTAAACCTTAGAATCAAGAATTTTATTTTTTCTTAAAGAGGTACAGGAGGTGGTTAAAAAGTTGCAGGAGAGATAGCTCGGTGGGCTGGAACACATGCCCCACGTGCAAGAGCACCACATGGTCTCAGGAGCATCACCAGGAGTAACTCTTAAGCAACAAGCCAGAAGTAGCCCTAGAGTATAGCCAAGCGTGGCCCCCAAATAAGCGAACAAATAAATGCATGTACTCTTTTAAAAAATGTTTTGTTTCTGAGAGAAATAACACTGGCTATGATGGAATAAATAAGATCACCTCCATCAAAAAGAGCAGAAAACAGAATTAAATACTCTAGGAAACTATTTTCTGACCGCAAGCAAAAGGTCTCATGGTCCTTGAGAGAAAGGAAACCAACAGAATGAGCCCTCCTTCCCTACAGGTTCTGCCTGAGGGAGGCAAGTTCTGGCTCCCAGTAGGGAAATGGGAAGCCTGAGCAGAGCAGGAAGGTCTCTGAGTAAAAGAGAAAGTGGTCTGAATTCTGCTGAGTCTGCAGAGCAGAGTACTAAAAGGGAAGACATAGAAAGCTCCAGAAATCTGCAGAGGGGTGCCTTCGGGGTGTTTAATAAACACTTAATCATGCTCACAGAGGGTGGAACTCTGCAAGACTGTGCAAAGGCTAACAGGCAAGGGACTTGCAAATATAGAAGGTCTCAGGTTCGAACATGGCTCAAACATGTTCACCTTCCGAAGAGAGCAGCTACTCTACAGTTACCCTAAGCACGCTTCGACAGAAATTAACAAACCCAAGGAAAGTGTAAAGCTGATCTGCAAGTAATATGATTGCCTACTAGGATAAAGTTCAACATTCGTTAAAAGAATTTTTTAAAATCAATATTCAATAAGGTGAAATTGGTAACATTGCAGTGAGGTGGGGGTCCTGGTGGTGTAAATTGGGGAAGATGCTATGTCTTCAATCGAAAACCGGTCAAGAGTCATGAGGGCCTTTGAAACATAACATCTGAGAAGCCCCTTTAAGATGCAGAATTCCAGGCTCAGCATGGCTAGAAATCCTGGGAGGAGGGACTCCAACTAGGAGCAAAGACCATGTAAGAACATCAAATAAAACCACCAACACTTCCAAATGATCCCCCCCCTGAAAACATCTTAGCACAGACTTCAGGGGTGGAAGGAAAAATCGGGAAAACTATATCCAAACTAACTTTTCAGGGAGAGAGGTACATATTTCTCTATTCTTGGTGTGTGTGGGGGGGAGGGGTGAGAGGAGGCGGGGCGGGAATCTCTACCTGAGATGTGTCCTCACTTTCTTTTATTTTATGGCATGCTTTCTTGGGATTCTCCCACAGCTCAGCTTAGTATGTGTAACTGACTCTTCTCTGGAGCAGCCAAGTTCTAGCCAGTAGGGCGTTTGCTTTGCATGTGGCCAACCCGGGTTCGATTCTTTGGTCCCTCTCGGAGAGCCCAGCAAGCTACCGAGAGTATCCCACCCGCACAGCTATCCCTGGTGTATTTGATCCCGCCCGCACAGCTATCCCCGGAGTATCCAATATGCCAAAAACAGTAATAACAATTCTCACAATGGAGACGTTACTGGTGCCCACTCAGAGCAAATCAATGAACAACAGAAGACAGTGCTACAGTGCTACTTCCCAAAGAAGCTTATCTTATTTCACTATTCACTATTTCACTATTCATGTATGAAGAACTAAGAAAATATGGCAAAAGAGAAACGAAGAAAAACTAACTCAGAAATGCCATTGGAAATGAAATGAGCAAACAAGAACATCAAAAGAGCTATTAATATGCTTGGCATATTCAAAAATTGAGAGAACGTGAACATATGAGAGTCATTTTAAAATATCCAAAACAAAAAAAACCAAATAAACAAACAAACAAACAAAAGGTATAATATAGGAATGAAAATATTCATCGGATAGCATCAACCACTGGTTAGACTACAGAGGAAGAGATTAGGAAAGTACAGGGGTAATGAGGCCAGAGAGATGACCCGGAGTGAAGGATACATGTGTAGGACCCCAAGTTCAATCCATGGCACCATGTGACCCTCCCCCAAGCACCACCAGGTATAGTCTTAGAAGGGCCCAAGCACTGCTGGGTGGCCTGGTGACCCCTAGCATTGGGGACTCAAACAGCACCACAGAGCTTGGATCCAAGTGCTGATCCAAACAGCCTCAATGGCAGAGTATGGCTGGGGCAGGTGACCTTAGGGTCCCTCCCAGAACCACTGCTTGAAAGATCCCAAGAAAACAAAACAAACAAAAAAATAACAATTGAAAAGATGGAAAATGGAGCATTGACAGAAAAGACTTAAACAATTTAACTGCCTCTGTGACAGGCTAATAGGACGCAATTTAACGTATGTGTAAATGGAATGCTGGAAAGGATGAGGATAGAAAATACATTTGAAGAAACAATGGTTGGGAGAAAAAAATGCTTAAATGATGAAAATAATAAAACCACAATCTAAGATTTCAGCCAATTTGAAGTAAGGGAAACAAGGGAATAGCCCCATCAAAGACTGTCATTATCAAACAGCTTAAAGCCATTAGGAAGAAATCTTAAAAGCTACCCTGAACAAAAGGAGACATTGTAGTAGAAAATGGAAACTGCTAGCCAGAAGATAATGGAATGTCTTTTAGCATGATAAAAGAGAAAAACTATTAACTGAGAATTCTACAGTGAAAAAAAAAAAACATCTTTCAAAAACACTTTCAAAACAAACAACAGAGATTGAGAGTGTTTGCCCCTGGCAGATATGAGAAGTGTTAGAGTAAGTTCTTTAGGCAGAAGATAAATAGTATATGGAAATTTAGACTATACCAAGATATTTAACCTAAACACTCCTGACATTTGGAAGCAGATAATGAGAATGGAGGGGCATAGGGTGCTATCATGTGCACTATAGAATATTTAATAGCATCCCTGAATATTTAGCAGTGACCTATCAGAAGCCAGTAGCAATCTACCCCACTCCCCAAATTATGACAAAAGCCTCCAGACATTGTCCAGAGCCCTTCTCGCCAGTGAGAATCACCAAGATACACAAAGAAATGAAGAGTGCCAAAAAAGGAAAGAGAATCCTGGATGAAAATAATAACAGCAGTTTGACTTGCAGGTAGAATCTCAACCCCTTTTGTTTCTTTGGGATTAATTTATTAGTAAATTGCCAACAAGCTAATTTGTGTGCAGAGTGAGCTCATAAGATTCAAAGAACAAAGAATTTAAGAAATCAGAACAATAAATGTTATCGTAGGAAATAATAGCAACATGGGCTGGAAAAATTGTACAACAGAAAATAAGGTGCTTGCCTTGCGTGTGGCTGACCCAGGTTTAAGCCCCAGCACTATCTATGACCCCCAAGTACTACCAGGGGTTACTCCTGAGTACAGAGAAGGAAACCCTCGAGCAAACCAGGTGTGGCCCAACAACCTCTCTCCACTCCCCAGAAAAAAGGGAAAAAAACGATATTAAAAACACATCAAAGTAAAAAGTAGAAATTCATAATCAGTCCTCCAAAGACAATGATCACTGTCATTTTGGCCTCTGTCTTTCCAAGTGAATTTTCTCTATATTACATAACCGTTATTGTGATAAAGTTTCTGTCACGTACAGCAATGCTTTTTCTTAACACTCTCTCCTACTGTTAGCTATTTAGGCAATTCCACTCTTTTTTCACAATCATTACAATGATGCAATAGCAATGTCCATGCAAAATTTCCCTACCCCTGATGTTTTGCATTCTTGTCTTTTGGTTTGGGGGGCCCTCCACGTAGTGCTCAGAGTTTACTCCTGGCTCTGTGCTCATATATCACTCCTGGTGGGCTCAGGGAACCATATGTGCTGACTGGGATTGAACCTGGTGTGCCATATGCAAAGCAACCGCCCTATCCGCCACATTATTGCTTCAGCCCTGCACTATTTTCTTAAAAGAGATTTCTTAAGAGAAATATCTTTCCTTCAGTGGGGCAACAGCAGGTGGAAGACTGCAACTTGGTCAGTGACATATTGCCTCATAAACACCAGCCCAGGAGCAATTAGTCGTCAATTGTTTAGTAACTAAACAGAACCAAACTGCAACGTGGGACTCTTAACAAAGAATCTTAACAAAGAATGTTCAGCAAAGGATGTGCATAGTCTGTAGATACATAAGTGGACAGAGAATACACGAGTTTTGTTCGTATACACAGGTTTCCAGATCTGTTCTGCCAACTGCTAAAGGCCCCTTACCTGCAACAGAAGCAAAGGTAGGTTTTCAGGTGTGTACTCTCTTCTTAAGCAGCTCTCGAGCTCCCTCTGCAGGGAATCTGCTTGAATAACAAGGGGCTTTGACTCTGCAACCTGAACCCAGACAAAAGAACAGGATCAGTGTTCATGTAAATAGAGTAACCAGACCAAGGAGAGGAAGGGATGGAATGATCACAAACTCTTGGTCCTGGATTACAGAAAGTAGAACATCAAGGGGAGTGGGGTGGGAGTGAGGGGTGATTTGGTGGACTGGAAATACATTAGGACAATGCTCCAGGATCTTTGACACTTCAGTAAAGTCAAGTTGAAGTAACTGTGTACATCAAAATCATAAGAATCAGCACTATTGTAAGCAAATGATCCAAGCTATAATAATTAAAATATAAAAATCAGTTTGCTAAGGAGGCAGAGTGGCAGGTGAAAGATCTTGGGGCCCAGGTGGAGGGAAGCCGATAGTGGTGGATTTGGAGCTGAAATAGTCTATACCTGAAACTTATTAGCAAACAATTTTGTAAATATGTTGCATAACTGAAAGTTAAAAATTAAAAACGAGTGTTTATGGTAGACCTGGAAATGTTCAGGTGTTACTCCTGGCTCTGCACTCAGGAACTACTGCTGGCAGTGCTCCAGGAACCATGTGGACATCAGGGATCAAACTCGGTCAGTCGGCAAGGCCCTGCCCGCTGTACTATCACTCCAGCCCCACAATGACAGCTTTCTACAGGATCCTCTTATCCCAAAGTCTCCAAGGGGCACGAGTTCACATCACAAATGAAAGAGCCGTGAAACTGAAGAAATCACAAAAATCAAATATGTTTAAGGAAGTTGTACTGGTTTGGATGTGGCAGTGAGATGAATATTGGAAGATTTTGTTCTTGCAACCATTAGATGTTCGTGTGCAAGCATAAACTTTTTCCTGCTGAAAATTTCCAACAAGGCAGAAAAATCTAACTTATTATGTCATGGGCACAGCCATTCTCCTACTCACCTGTAAAGCTTTCTTGAGTGCCAGTTCCCTTTCTCTTCTGAAGTAAGAAATGTCCTTTGGCATTCGAACTGAGCTGCAGAAAGTTTGTGCAACGAAACACTGATTATAGAAGCGACATGGAATCAGATGATCAATGGCGCCCTAGGAAGGCTGGCTTCTCCATGAGACTGTACTACAGTGGGTTGCTATGGGCAGGGAAGGGCCCAGGCTTTTGTCTTGGTCAGAGTCTCTCTGATGTCAACATCATGCTCACTACTCCTCTCCCTGCACCCTTTTCCTCTCCTCCTCCCAGGCAACCGTCAGAGTGCTCTCTCTATTCAGGCTCCAGTGCACAAGGAGATGTATCATGGTAAACGTTTTTATGCCCCCTCCCCTGGGCCCAGTATTTTCTCTAGTATCCTCGTTTCTAAGGACTTCTTTTGCTTTTCAGATGTGTATGTGAACTTCACTGACACAAAATCAACACTTTGTTCCTCTTTCTTCTCTTCCTCCTCCTCCTTTTCCTCCTTTTCTTCCTCCTCCTCTCCCTCCTCCTCCTCCCCTTCTTTTTTTTTCTTTGTTTGTTGTGGGGCCACAGTCAGCAATGCTCAGGAATTACTCCTGTCAGTTTCAAGAGACCATATGGAGTGCCATATGGTCCAGGTCAGCCGTGTGCAAGGCAAATGCCCTACCTGTTGTACTATCTTTCCAGCCCCTTTTTCCCATCTTCTCACACATGCAAAGCCATATGCTCTACTACACCACATTCCCAGCCCCAGCTCACAAAAACCAGGACCTGACTAAAATGTTTTGTTTGTTTTTAAAAAATAAATAAATTTTTTTAAAAAAATTCTATGCAGTTATCAGGGAGGTGGAAATGGGCCTTGCGTATCAAACATGACATGCTTTGGGGAAAGGCTCAGTGGGAGTTCCTGCCTCAGGAAACAGCATTTCTCCCTGGGAGAAATGGGAGCACAGCTGCCTGCTCCACCCTGCTGCTCCGTGGGAGATGCATCCGCCCTGGACTCCAACATGAGGAAGCTCAGGCAATGCTGCTGGGCCTGGTGAAAAGGTGGGACCCTGGGTGAGGAAGAGGAGCACTCTCCCCACTTGGTGTCAGAGACACCCCCAGAGCTTGAAAACTTGAGGAATATCGAGGACTGACAACCCTGGGGCAGATAATCACTTTTTTCAAGTTTGGGATTTGCAACTCAGTTAGAAAGCCACCGAAGATAGTTCTGGAACTCATGTGAGAAATCACTAGTGACTGGAGGGATGCTGTAGGCAATAAAATTCAGGTTAATGTTACTGATCTGATCCAGTACATTTCCATGGACTAAGGTGTGGTTATCCATTTTCATTTTGGTTTTGGTTTTAGAGACACACCCAGCAGTAGCTAGGGCTTACTCCAGAGTGGTTCTGTGCTCAGGTCTTACACCTGGTGTGGCTCAGGGGACCCTATGGGATGCTGGGGATAAAACCTGGGTCGGCTGTGTGCAAGACAAGCGTCTTATCCTATGTACTATCCTCTCTGCATCCCTCCACTCCACTACCCCAGTAGATAAGATTGAGGGAGGATTGCAACAGACCATGAGTGTGTATACTGCCGCAGTCCCTGGAGGCAGTGGTCTAGTGGACACCAGGCTGAGCATCAGGAGCATCGGGATTGTCCCATCCCAGAGCCCTGTGATCCTAAGCAGCTCATTGAGCCATTTGCATGACTCCCCACCCCCATCTGTGTTGCGGCAAGGGGCTCCCTAATCTCAGATCATTGTTTTGATGGGGGAGGAGGAAAGGAAGCTCTGAAAGCACGTTGGGAGTAAACAGACTCATCAATCAAAGGTCTGATTTTCAGCACTCTAGTACTGCTCCTGGACATAGAAAGCAGTGGCGAACTGAAAACAGGATCTGCCTGGGGCTCACTGACCAGATCCTTTCTTATTTAGATCACATTGTTCCTCCCAGAGAATCTCAAGTGATCTCTAAACAGCTGGAAGGAGACTGGTGAGCATAAATGGTCTTAAGCACTAAAGCGTAAGCACATCAGTCCACAAAAACAGTTCGCAATCACCATTCACCAAGCATTGTTCACTTAATATTCATTCAATAAGCATTTATGAGATATTTAGCCATCTCAAAGACCAGGCTTATAGGAGTAAGACAAACAAATGAGAGACATAGAGACATAGACTGAGAGAGAGGGTGGGGGGATAGAGAGAGTATAGGTACTCTCCGGTTTTTAGTAGATGTTCTGTCTGGGGAAAATTAGAAAGCTCAAGTGATGATTGGGACCTTTCCATTTCTCTGTTCATCAGCACATGGCCAACCAAAAGTGCTCTGTAAGTATTTGTTGGATTAATAATCAGATTTTCCCAGGGGCCATGTTTAGGTGTTGGAAGTTAGAAAAACAGGTGTAGCCATAGATCTTATCACTCTGTCCTGGAAGGGACTTCAGGGAACCTTTCTCAGAGGCTAGTCTGGCACTTGGCATTTCAGTGCCAGCATCAACACTTATCTGAACAAGGTGTTCTCTAGTTTTCAGAGAATTGTAACATGCATGATTTCACTTGATGCTTAAGAGACAGGCATCTATCTCAAAGCCTATCTCAAAGATATATCTCAAACCTGGCTTTTAGAAGAAAGGTTTTCCTTTCAAAGAAAGGAAATGACATGGAGAGCAAATATAACTTGTAGAGTTCCATTACCTTTCTATGTCTTTATACAATCCTCGCTTTGCTTCATACATGCAAGAGCTATACAAAATAAACTAAAAAATACATCAAATACTGGTTCTTTAGAATCATGTGTAGAAGGCAGTACAAATGCATCTATGCTCACTCCTGCTTCTGCTCTTCAGCCCTCATCACCCACATTGTGCTTTCCCAGCTCCTCTGTCTAACAGTGACCTCAACTTTTTTCCTCTTGATCAATTGTGGCAGCAACAAGACAGAGGGATAGGAATGTCCTAGCATGTACTACTTAGGGCTGATCTGATTCCCTGTTGCTCTAAAACATAAATAAATAAATAAATAAATAAATAAATAAATAAATAAATAAATAAATGGGATTCCTATCACTGGCAGCACTTACCACATCCTAGAGAAAGTCATTTTGCGGAATCCATTACCAAATTCCTAGGGCCACCAGAGTGATAGTGAAGTGGATGGGCCATTGACCTTGCATGCAGCCAATCTGGATTGGATTCCCAGCACCCGATATGGTCCCCAGAGCCCACCAGGGGTGATCCCTGAGTGCAGAGTCAGGAGAAAACTCTGAGAACCACTGGATGTGGCCACCAAAACAGAAACAAACAAAAAGAAAACTAGAACAAATTCTTAGCATCATTTGTTTGGGAATTTTTCATCAACACCAAGGTCAGGGCTAGAAAGACACTCAATGGGTGAGTACATGCTTTGTATATCAGAGGCTCAGGTTCAATCCTAGGTACCCTGTGACCCCCCCTTACCCCTAACTTCCCCAAGCTCCGCCAGGAGTGACTCCTTATCACAGAGCCAGGAGTAGCCTTTGAATACTGGCGAATGTGACCCCCCAAAAGATAAAAACACCCTCCCTCCCCAAATCAAGGTCAAATTCAATTAGAATAACATAGGATACTCTGAGTCAGATTTGTTTGGTAGCTTATAGAATTTTAAGACCATGGTATTTCTAAAATATAGGAGCACTTTCCCATTTTCTCTGATAGGACACTGCCTCTGAATGCCCTGACAACTCCTTGACAGGGGCATCAATCAAGTCTGAGCTTGAGACGATGCTATTATTTACGCAAAAAAAAAGAATGGAAAAGAGTTGGGGTGCCACTGGTGACTATGGGGCAAGTGCAGGCTGTGGCCCTTGCGCTGCTCCTCTTCTGCTATGAATTTCACCTGTGAAATGCCTGAGTGGTCTCCTGGAGGGTTCCCTGAGCCTCTAGCTCCGTCTTCAGTTCACTCAGTTGCATGGCCAGTTCTTTCTCCAGCAGCTGGACCCTTTCTGTGGAAGCCATCTTATAAATGTCATCCATAGTTTGTGCTGACTCTTCCTGAAAAATAAGAATACAGAGCTGGGGACTGACTTCTTGGTGACCATTACCTCACCAATTGGACTTTGTCTCTCCTCACCCAAGCAGCTGCATGGACTTTATAGAAATATGTGCTTCTGCAATTTGAAAAGCAACCAGATGAGATGATTATTGCTTTGATTTAACCACCCCCTGCACACAAGGGATAAATGAGGCTAGACTCTCTGTTGACTGGGTCTTTGCTCAGCCCAAATACTTTCAAATATGCTTCTGCTGCAGATTGGACTGTGGGCTTTTCAAAAGGAGAATCCATCACTCAACTTCTGCTGTTCTAGAAAGCCTAATGGGGATTATCTACGAAATAGCTCAGAGGGTTTTGATCATTAGGAACAAATGGTCGGTGAGTGCAGGATCATTTTTGGTTCCTAGAGTATTTCTCCATAAGCCCTTCTGACCACATGGGATTCTGACTCAGGAGCGTAAAACCATTGTGCGTCTAACATGAACTTGCTCCTTGCTCTTTTAAGTTTGGAAGAAAATCAGACCAATGCATTTGAGTTATGTCATTCTGCCTTCAAAATATTTTAAAGATAATTACTTATAGGGGTTATTGAGTACACAGGAAGATTGTGTGTCGTGCAAGGGATTTGAACTAGGGTCACAGCTGGTGTGACTGAATGCAAGGCAAATGACTTACTTCCTGTACCATCTTTGTAGTCCATCCTCTAGATTGAATGCTTATATTCTGCATACCGCTTTCATCAGTAAATGAACTTGCTGATACTGCCCCCCCTCCACCAACAACCAGTTCATAGCTTACAACATTCAACATGGTTTTTGCTAAGTGCATAGTGTCAGTAGTCTAGGTTAACATAATACCCAGAAGTCCTAGGACTCCCACTTTGCAGCGGGTTCAGATGGAGCCTGTGGCCTGGGCTCCCACTACCTTTTCCTGCCCAGGCTGGTAGAGATATGGTGACATGAAGGCTCCAGTAGAGAGGTTTGCAACACTTAAACCTTCCCTTTCCCCTTTAACATTTCTAGATTCTCCTTTTCTCTTTCAGAGATATCTCATGCTCTCAAATTAATCTCATATAGTTTCAGCAAATACTTAAGCTATGGAGATATTTTATTAAGCAGCCTCCTTTGGGAGCCTGTTGCTTCTTTTAGAACTATTAATAATGAAGCTGGAGGTAGTAGAGGGCTTAAGGTGCTTCCTGGATTGTGGCCTACCCCACTTCAAACTTGCTATGTCGGGGCTGGAGCAGTAGTACAGCGGGTAGGGCATTTGCTTTGCATGCACCGACCCAGATTCTATTCCTAGCATCCCATATGGTCCCCTGAGCACTGCCACGAGTAATTCCTGTGTGCAAAGCTAGGAGTAACCCTTGTGCATCACTGGGTGTGACCCAAAAAGCAAACAACAACAACAAACTTGCTATGTCAATTCAAATCTCCAGCACCACATATTATCTCCAGAGCACCTCAAGGAATGATCCCTGAGCACAAAGCCAGGACTGAGCCTTGAACACAGGTGAGCACGACCCACAAACTACCTCCTCTAAAAAGGAGAGATGAGAAGCATTTAAAATGGTAACGAGGGGGCTGGAGTGATAGTACAGCAGGTAGAGTACTTGCTTTGCATGCACCTGACATGGGCTCAATCCCCAACATCTCATATGGTTCCCTAAGCACAGTCAGGAGTGATTCCTGGGTATAGAGCCAGAAGTAACCCCTGAGCGTTGCCAGGTGTGGCCCCCAAACCAAAATAAATAAATAAATAAATAAATGCCGATGAACTTCCAGTGAAGCTGGTCTGTGACCCTACAGATAGCCGCATCACTTGGGTCTTGCCCACCGCTGGGACTTTGCCGAACCACTTGGCTGTGGCTCTTTGAAAATGAAAATGTTGCTTTCAGGTTGCAGCAAATTGCATAATTTCTTATTCCTTACAGCTATATAGTATTCCATTGTGTCTGCACGCCACACCTTCACAATCAATTCATCTGTTATTGGACACCCAGGTTGATTCCATATCTTAGCTATTGTATGAGAGCAGCAATGAATACTGGTGTGCAGACATGAAGTCAGAAGAAGGACAAACACAGAATGATCTAACTTATCTGTGGTATATAGAAAAATTGGATGAGGAAATTCAATATAGTAAAGTGGGGATGCCTAGATTACCTTCGGCCCCAGAGTATAGGAGAAGGAGGACAGAAAAGGAAAGAAACTGAGGGGGTAAGGAAGAAGATGAAAAAGGAAAGTAATGGGGGAACAGGGGTTACTGGCCTCAGGTATACCGGAAATGTGTGAGAGCGGTAAAGCTATGTATTCAAACTGAAGACTAACACCGAAAACATGAAATCTAAACAACAACCACAACCCCTTAAAATGTACCTGTCAAGGTGGCAGGTGTGGAGGTACCTCATAGGCGGGTGGGAGCATGGGAACACCAATGGAGGGAAGTTGAAAAGGTGGTGGGATTTGGTGCTAGAACATTATATACCTAAAACTCAATTATCAATAACTTTGTAAATAATCATTCTTAATTAAATAAAAAATAAATTAAAATATTAAAAAAGAAAAATGTAGTCGCATGTCCTCTCCTAGAAGGGAGCATAACGTAACACTTGTCATAGCCATGCCTCTGGACCCTGCACCAGACTGTTTCATTCGGGGCACCCCTGAGGGGAGTGGGTAAGACCCTTCCCCACCCCAAGGAACCCAGCCCTGGCAGCCGGAAACCTCCAGAACTCAGTTGCCACCATGCTCAACTGCCACTCTCCACATGCTCTGGCTGAGCCTCACCCACGAGTGAACCTATTCCTGGACCTCATGGCAGCGACACTTCATATCACACACCCTGCCCATACTCCAAGAGTACCGCACCACATTTGATGGGGTTCAAAGTAGGAGCAATCAATCTTAGAGGGAAATATTTTTTTACATATACATATATGTATGTGAGTATGTCTATATGTATAAGCACACAAGGCTCAACCTTTAACAACATGTTAGTGATCTCTTATAGAAGGGTTTAATGGCTCCTCAGTGAAATACAACAATCTTCACACTTTCCTCTAAGGAAACATTTTTGTAGCATTTTCAGAAGCTGAGTGGGCACCAGCAACATCTTCATTTGTCCCTGTCACATGCTAGTGTAGCTCAATGGCATCTGCTTGCTCCAGGAACAGGAAGACCATGTTGTTGTTACTGTTACTGCTTTTGGCATATCAAATACCTGACGGGTAGCGTGCCAGGCTGTGGTGTGTGGTTGGGATACTCTTGGTAGCTTGCCAGGCTCTGAGAGGGACGGAGGCTTTTGGGGAGGCCTCTAATCATCCTTACGGGTCCTTACTCTTCCAGGAGCTTTGTTTCATAAGAAACAAAACAAAATAAATTATTTCAGTTTTGGTCTGGGGCAGGGGTTTGGGTTCAAGATGGAAACATCTGAAATATGGTGGTGGGAAGGTGTAATGGTGGTGGTGGAATTGGTGTTTGAATATAAGTGTAATCAACTATTGTGAGCTATTTTATAAAATAAAAATATTAAAAAGAAAAGAGCAAAGAAAATTGTTTCATGAAACAGATTTGCTTCTTGTCAGTGTCTTTTCAAGTTGTGCAGAGTTAAACAGCTGCCTTAACAGCTGCATTTCAACCACTGCCAAGAGCAGAGGCAGCCTGGACTGGTGGATCCCTCTCCCCAAGGATGCATGTTCTGCTTCATTTCCTGCTGACTCCACAGCTCAGAAAGGAGAAGACGTCCTCCCGCATGGGGTAGGGCTATACGTAGCCAGGTACAGTATTCAGAAAGCATGGAGTGGTGAGTCTAGGGCAGGGTCTACGCGGAGGATCAGCCTGGAGGCACCCATGGCCATGCTCAGCATTATAAAGATGTAATCTATTCATGGAGGATCTGGAATATGTGTGTTGGGGGTGGGGGTCAGAGTGTATGTGTGTATGGGGAGAGATAGATGGGGGAGGGAATATGCTCACTTTCATTTCACTGTGAGTCAAAGAGGCACTGGGCCCTCATTTTAAAATTTTTTGGACTGGACCAGAACTGTCTTTATATAAATATTTTTAGTGGAGACACTGTAATGTCCAAAGTTATTCATGATTGAGTTTCAGGCATACAATGTTCCAACACCAATTCCTTCACCAATGTCCACTTCCCTCCACCAATGTCCCAGTTTCCTTCCCCCGTGCTTCATCCTGTCTCTGTGGGAGGCCTTTTTTTTTTGGTCTTTAGGCACTCTGGTTACAATACTGATGCCAGCTGTCAGCTGAATGCAAGGCAAGTGCCTTAACCTCTGTACTACTCCCTGATCACTTGGTTTATTTTATATCCCAGCACTCTGCAAATAACTAAGGCGTGCTTCTGACTTCCTTGGAGTCAAATCTGTCATGTTTGGATCCATGACAATCAAAACTCTCTGAGCTGCTTTTGCCAGAACCAGACTCATTAATTGTGCCCGAAGAAAGCAAAGAGCAGAGAGATGATCAGTCCACTGAGCAGGGCTCTTCCTTTTGGAATTCTTGATGCATGTAGTCCTTGTTGTACTTGTAACTTCCCAACAGATGCCTCTTTCTGCCTGAGGGGAGGCACAGCCTTTTCACTAGCTCCTGCAAGTGAAGCAGACATTTCAGCACTCCTTGATGAGTACCACACAACATGCTTTGGGCAGCCAGGGACGTGCCTCATGTGCTCAAGGCATGTTTGGCATGCAGAGGTCCTGGCTTTGATTCCTGGCACTGAGTGAATCCTGAGCAACTGCTAGGCGTGGCGCCCCAAACAGCAACTACAATCCTAACAGCAATAGGAGAAAAAAAGGTACTCTGACATTTTCTACCCGGTTCCATGAAAAGCAAACTTTGGGCCACATCCCACTAATCAACGAGAGGTACCATCGTGGATTACAATGAGTATTTTGAGAAAAACTCAATAGCTCTCTAGGGGAAACCAAGGTCTGTTTATAAAAGGAGGCTCATCTGAGGTATTTGGAGTCAGAGAACCACACTCCTCTTCTATTTCTGTTTTCCTCTTCCTCAGCTCAGCAGGGTTGTTTTTGTTGTTGCTGTTTTTTTTTTTTTTTAAATCTATTGTACCTAGATCTAAAGAGTGTAATTCTGTCTGCAGGGCTCCAGGGCTGACAAAGTGAGCTTTGTAGCTACTGAACGCCTCACTGAAAGGCCTTGCAAATTCAGTTTTGTTGTACTGCTTTTCTCTTTTGTTTTCTCAGTCAAATGTTTGAAAATTAAGATAGCTGACAACATTTTATTAATTTTGAGTATGTGAAATACAATATCAGAATTTTGTAGGGGCTTCACCTGATGGTGACTGGGGGAAGTCATGTGGTGCCGGGAATTGCACAGAGACCCCTAACACTGGGCATTGCTCTGCCACTGGAGCAATCTTATTGCCTCCTCGTATCAATTTTTGATGATTTTTCCATAGTCTTTTTTTTTTACTTTAAGTAAAAAAAAATAATTGCTCAGTATTTGCTTATGAAAGGATTTTTTATTTATGCCACATCTTCTGATGCTCAGGGGTTACTCCTGGTTCTGCACTCAGGGATCACCCCTAGCAGTGCTTGGGGGACCATTTGGAGTAGTAGGGATCGGATATGGGTCAGCCATGTACAAGGCAAGTGGCTTTTCCTATATGCTATCGCTCTGGCCCCAAGGATTTTTTTTTAAATAGGTGCCTCCTAGAGGTGCTAGGGTGTGTGTGTCTGGGATCCACTCCTGGCAGCGGGGTCTGACTGTGTTATCATCCCAGTGATGCTCGGTGCTGACGGGGGCAGGTCATGCCTCGGATCAAAGCCAAAGACTCGTTTGTGCAAGGCATGGGCCTCCAGCCCTTTGTTTGAAGTCCCTGGCTGTTTGAAAGAATCAGTAACTACCAAAGACCAACAGAAGCCACTGTGGGAGCAGAGCTGACACGGAGCTCTGCTGAGATCACCAGCATGCATGCCGGATGCCACAGTCAGGAAATAGAACAGCTGCATCCTGATAGAAAGAAAACCAAAACAGGGCACTGTGCTTAGTTCAAGTTCCCAAAATAAAAGAATCTGTAAGCCTTGTTGATAAAGAAATGATTTCTTCAGAAAAGCAGTACTAGGACCACAGAGACAGACAGACAGACAGACAGACAGACAGACAGATAGATAGATAAAGAGAGAGAGAGAGAGAGAGAGAGAGAGAGAGAGAGAGAGAAAGAGAGAGAGAGACATAGAGACAAGGAGACAGAGAGACAGAGACAGAGAGACAGAGACAGCAGGAGGTGCTGTGGTTGCCTTGCAGGTAGCTGATCCAGTTAGATCCCTGTACCACATATAGGGAAGATTGGCAGAAGTGATCCCTGAAGATTGGCAGGAGTGATCCCTGAGCATCCCCAGGTGTGGCCCAAAAACGAAAGCCAAAAACAGAAAGTCAATGCCATAACCAACCTTTGCAGAGTGGACAGACCCATAAACACCTCCAAGACCAAGACGACATGTGATTCCTCATGGATTCCTTATGCTTCCTTTCCACAGTGAACAGAAAAATGACAACATTGGTGTGGAGGGAGGGGCTTTTTTTTAGATGCTGATTTGTTTTGTTTTGTTGGGCAGTGCTCAGGGGTTATTCCTATCCTTGTGGGTTACATGCTGAGTGCCACTTGGAGGACAAGTCAATTAAGAGTGATTTGGGTTGACCCAGTAAGCAGGGCATATATCTGCAGGGCACCAGGCTCTGGCTGAGCAGGGGTCTTCCCCTGGGGTGATGGGGATCTTTCGTTGCCCTGAGCATATTTTGCAGAAGTGTGACACATTATTGGCTATTGCAGTCACAACCTTGTGATATCTTGTAGGTTGAGGACAGGAGTGCAAATATATCTGACAAGGCACTTGAGAACCTTCTTCAGCACAAAGTTTCCTGCTCAAAATGTCAGTAATATGAATTTGAGAACCCATACTCTGCTGGAAAATTGGGCTATAAGGTCCCTTAAGCATAATTGAATTTATTATTTGTTGACTTACAGAAACCAAAAAAAAAAAAAGAGAACTCAAAAATTTTATTTATTTTGCATTTGGACCACACCCAGAAATGATTAGGGATTACTTTTGGCTCTGCACTTAGGGATCATTCCTGGAGAGCTCAGGGAACTGAATGGGATGCTGGGAATCAAATAGAGTTTAGCCACTGAACTATCTCTTTGGCCGTAGAAATCAAGGATATTTAAAAAATAAATGAACTGTTGCGGCCGCGCGAGCTCATATATTCTTCACTCTCAGCAATGGAAAACAAATTATCAAATGATGCCTTTTAAGCAGGTTTGATTGTTCAGGGAAAATTCTAAATAACAATAGTGAGTTCTCTGTTGAAATATTGAGTGTACTCAAAGTATAGAGAGTAAAGTGAAGATCATTAGCCACTCAGGTGTGGGGGGTGTGGGAGGGGGGTATATTGGGGTTCTTGGTGGTGGAACATGTGCACTGGTGAAGGAATGGGGGTTTGATTATTATATGACTGAGACTTAAACCTGAAAGCTTTGTAATTTTTTCACGGTGATTCAATAAAATAAAAATTAAAACTCAAAATGAATGAATGAATAAATAAATAAATAAATGAAGGCCAGAGAGAAAGATCAACTGGCCAAAGTGTGTGCTTTGCATCAGGAGACCTACATTTGATCCCTGGCACCACATAGCTCCCAGAGCACTGAAGAAGTAACCCCAGAGCACAGAACTTAAAGTAGTTCATGAGCACTGCCAAGTGAGCCCTTCCAAAAATAAGACAGGAAATATTGAACTTTCATTGCTTTAAGTTCAATGACTCATCTCTTACATGCACAAGAAAAACACTTAGCTATGAGGTAATTTTTTGCAAATTGTTTGCAAATTGACAAGTAATGAAATGCAAATTGAAAGCAGAGAAGAAAACTTCACTATTTTTAAACAAAATTGAAAGGCATTTATTTTGTGTGACTAATAGAATGGTTCAAATACTCATATTGCTTATCCAGGTGAATTACTGAACAAATTAGACTGCTTGAATAATTCTGTTTGAAATCGATGTTGTATATTGACTGGAGGTGATGGTTCAAAGGGTTGAACACATGCTGTGTATGCAGAAACACTGAAATGGACCCTGGCCCCATATATCTGGCCCCCCTACCTCTGGCACTGCTGGGTATAGTCCTGAGAGCCTGTCACAGGCCTCCCAGCACTGAATGCTTGTGACATTCAGCACTGAATCCGTGCAGACCTCCTGCAAGCAAAGCATGTGCTCAGCCTGCTGAGCTATCTTTCCAGCCCTAGAATTTGGATTTTCCTGTTGACAAATTTATCTTTGAGTTTATATCTACACTGAACAAGGCCACTGAGAGGTAGTTTGTGTCCAATACAAGAGGTATGTTATGTTGTCAAGATTTTCGCGAGACCTTAACATTTTGTACTTTGACAGTACTTTGTACAGTGACTGAAGTCCCTCACCTTTGAAAAACTTCCTAGTAAATATCATTACGGGATACTTACATTTTATTTTATAAATCCGTGTTTGCTGAAGTATCACATTTTTCCATAGTACTGATATAACTTTATAATACTTGAAGGGCTGCTTTAACCACCCCAGGGTCAAGAATGCTTGGTTCATTTTATTTTTATTTTATTTTTATTTTTATTGCTTTTTGGGTCACAGCCAGCACTGCACAAGAGTCACTCCTGGCTCTACACTCAGGAATTACTCCTGGTGATGCTCAGGGGACCATATGGGATGCTGGGAATCGAACCCGGGTCAGCCATATGCAAGACAAACACCCTACCCGTTGTGCTATCATTCCAGCCCACTTAGTTCATTTTAAGTGTCACCAATCATCCTTTTTATGGAGTCATTTTACTCATATCTTCTCTCCTCTGAAAACTTTTTTTGATATTGCAGTTCCCGATTCATTCCAAAATTCAGAACAACAAACTATGTGCTTCACACCAATATTATCTGTGGGGCTTCCATACAGCTGTTCGGTAGCCACAGCTGTTTTGTAATTTATCCCATAAAAGGGCAGGTGCCAAAAATAACCAGAGATGGTGGTGGTGCACTCCAGATTATTCATTAGCTTAAAATCACTGTCAAAGTCATCCTGTTTATCAGGGTCTCAGTGTGAGAAGAATTACATAACAATAGAGGTTCCGTTTAGGTTAATGACTAGTAAAATGTAGTAGTATAAAAATAAAGATATCAGCAGTTGTGTGGCTTTCAGGCTGGACAGAAGCATACTTATGTCAAAATACAAAGACTGGCAAAACCAAGTGCTAAAAAATTATTATTTTTTTGAAAGGGAATATTTTGTGCTGAGAAGATAACTTCAAGGGCTGGCCCTCAGGAGAGCTAACACAGAGCTCAGTCCCTGGCGCCTCAGTTCTTCCAGGCCTGAGGGTAGCAGAGTGTCTTCCTGAGCACTGATGTGAGGCCTGCAGAGCTGCCCCAAGTGCTGCTGGGGCCCCCATTCCTGAGCACTTCTTTGGAGCACTCCATCCTCAACAAAAGGCACATTTTGCTTTCCGGTGACAATTTTTCATATGAGATTTTAGAAATTAAAAGAATCTGGAGACTACTAATGTCTACTCTACCCATAAATTATTTTTAATGGGTATGGGGGAGGCGCAGAGAGGGAGAATGTTTCTGTTGGGCAGAGTGCCTGTCTTGCTGGCAGGAGGTGGGAAGTTGACTTGAACCCAGAGAGACTCTACATGCCCATGTACTGAGTTTTGTCAGATCCTGGTGGCACTCCTGTTTATGATCCCCAGCGCTACAGCAATATAATACTATTTCCATAATACTGTTTCCCTCTCGGTATAATTATTGGCTAACAACACATTACTTCTGTAATCAGGACCATACTTCAAGTCACATTAAATGAAGCAGGGCAAGCCCACTACTAAACAATGATCTAGAAACTTGATTCACATGAACTGGATAGTTCTTGGTTCCTCACCTCAGCTTACAAGCCGGTAAGAGCAATAGCTTACATAGCAAAGATCTCCCTTTAGACTTCAAAATCTCCAAGACTAACTCTAAATTTGTATATTGCATGGTTCCGCTTTCACTAACCAGATTGTGAGTAAGCATCACTTTTAAATCATACCTATAAAACAAAGTTGACCAAATAAAACATCAAAACATCAAAATATCAAAATACCAAAAATAAAACATCAAAAATAATGATGTGGAAGCAGAATATCATTAATCAAATTTATGTGCTCAAAACCATGCTTTGTGGGCACATATGTGAACACCACAACCAAGTGTATGACCATACACAAGTCCTGGAACCAAAATTGCATGTGAGCACCATAGTTAAAGATGTGCACCCTGATGAGCATATGTGATGGCACTGCGACCGAGAGCATGAGCCCTGACGACAACCTCTGAGTATCACAGCAGCAGCAACCACAAAGGGAAGGCGACAACAATGACAAAATGCCTTAGGAGGCAATTTGGAGGGAAATTTTGATACTTAGATGTCATGATGGGTAAGCAATGCAGTGCAATGCCAGAGGTAGAAAGGCAAAACAACACGTATAGTCAAGTGTTGGGGAACAGTCCTCCCTACCCAACGGTGCCCAGACACTTTACACACTGGGTCCGGGCAGATGTGGGGCGAAGGATGATGGGTACGTGGAGAAACACCCTTCAGGAGCAGTTGATGACTGTTCACTTTACTGCCAAACACACACACACATATTTTATAGAGGGTCTTGGCTTATAAGAAAGTCCGATCACATGAATCTCAGCATTATTGGCCTAACACTGTTCCATCACTGTTATGCCCTGTCTAATCCCAGTCAATGCTAAATGCTGCAGTTAGGATAACTTGTTAAGCATAAGTAACAGTTTCTGTGTCTAGGGATCATATGACTAGGAGATCAAGTGAGGCTCAAGACCGAACATCCGGTGTTGGCTGACACCCTGTTCTTGCCAATTTTGGCCCGATACTCCCTCTTGTGGGGCTTTGCTTCTGGGCCCCTTTGCAAGGTCAGGTCTTGTCTGCACCAGTGTCTGTCACCATGCTCCACAGTCAAGGGTTCCCACATGCACGATTTGTCATACAAACCACTCATATTCTAAGGACTTCGCTCTTGCCAGTTTCTAAGCCCTTGCTGTACCCCATTACCCAGTAAGAATGTTTCTGTTGGATAGTATTCCATTGTGTAAACTAAGCAGCTATTAGGAAAAATTAAGTCATAAAATTTGCTTATAAATTGATGTTCATGGAGAGTATCATGCTGGGTGAAATGAGTCAGAAGGAGAGGGAGAGATATAGAATGACTGCATTCATTTGTGGCACATTAGAAAAATAGTATGAGACTAATATCCAAGGCCAGAGAAAACAGGGGCCAGGAATACTGGTCAATAGTTGGAAGCTTGCCAGAAGGATGTGTGTGGGGCAAACAGCAGTTAGGATAGAGAAGGGTCCAGTATGATAATAATAATTGGAAATGGTAATCTTGGATAAGAACTGAGTGTTGAAAGTAGGCAAAGTAGGTAAAGAAATATACACGATAACCTTTCAGTATCTATATTGAAAACCATAATGCCCAAGAGAGGGTGAGGAGAGAGAGAGAGATAGAGAGAGAGAGAGAGAAAGAGAAAAAAAGTACCTGCCATAGAAGTGGGGTGAGGTAGGTGGGAGGGAAACTGGGGACATTGGTGGTGGGAAACATATACGGTGAAGGGATGGGTGTTGGAACATTATATGATTGAAATGACTGAAACTAATCATGAACAATCGTATAACTGTGTATCTTACTGTGATTCAATTTAAAAAATTATTTTTAAATTGGGAAAAGAAAAAGAATGTTTCTGTTGGGCAAGGGGTTGGCTCAGTGGCAGAGCGCCTGTCTTGCTGGAGGAGTGTAGAAGTTGAGTTGAATCCCAGAATGGCACCACATGCCCATGTGCTGAGTGCTGTCAGATCCTGGTGGCACTGCTGTTTGGGATCCCTGGTGCTACAACATTCTCTCTAGTGGACTGCAATCAAGTGTGTGTGACCACCACGACGAAAGTCTGCAACTCCTAGTGAGCACCAGTCTCATGTGTGAGCCCGTCCTCACAAGAGAGGGAGGGAAATGAAGGAGAAGGGGAAAAATAGCGGATGTTTTTGGGAGTGCTTAGGTCAGGCCAGCTGGTCAGTGCCAGCCACATGATTAATGGTGGGGACCTTGAGCCTGTGTGCTATCTGTTGATCTCTGGAGCTGAGGACTGAAGTTCAGCCAGATGGCTGTCAGCTGTGCCTGTGTGACCTGCCACAAGAAAAGCGTGGACACTGTTGTTTGGAGGCCCTCGCCTGCTTGGCAGTGCTCCAGGTGTCTCATCAGACACTGCTGCTGGGGAAATTAAGTGCACGACTTCCCTGGAGAAAGACAATCCAGCTTCTGCCAGTGCCTCCTGGACTTTGCCCTATGCCAAAGTTGCTAGTTTAAATCTGTTTCCATTTTGCTGTAATAAGCCATAACCATGAGAAGTAACCTGAGTTCATTCTGAGGTCTGTATAGCCTTTAAATGAGAAACTGAACCACTGCAAAGATGGTCTGGAGAATCCCTGAAAACAAACTTTGCAACCCCGAGCAAAAGTAACACCAGCAAAAACACTCACCTTGTCTGGTTCTCAGTCCCTAAGGAAGTGAAAATTGTGTGCTTAAATGACACTACTAAAAAGGACTTTATCCCTTATTTTGATGATGCTGATGTCTAAAGATACATGACGACCTCTTTGAATGGGAAATTTTAAGATAAGGGGTAGACACACAAAAAAAGTGGTAGAATGCTTGTTTTCATATGTGGGACTTACAGATGCAAACATGGTAGCAACAGTTTGCCAAAGGAAGTACAATAAGAGAACTGATCCACACAACTGAGTTGGGGGAGGTGTTGAAAGAGAGGAACACTGGGGTCCTTGGCAGAGGGAGGTTAATACCGTAGTGATGGGTATGGTGTTGGAATTAGGTATATATCTATTAACAATACTGTACATCATAGAAACTCAATAATAATAAAAAAAATACTTAGGATTTAACAGAAAACAACAACAAATCAAAAAAAAACAAACTAAATAAACAATCCAGCTACAAATAGACCCAACTCAGCATCCACCCAAAGAACACTTCCAGCCCCTCCTGGGCGTATCCCCTCAATTCAACCCTGAGTCTGCACAGCCTGAGACACTTTCCTCTCCTCCTGGTGCAGGGCCTGACCAGATGGGCCTCTCCTTTACCTAATCACCAAGTTCCCCCCTCCTCTGACTAGAAAATATTCCTCCATTTTGTGGAAACTTTCAAAACTTTCTTCTTGGTGAAAAGTTCGTGAACCCTTTAGTAAAGCCAATTAGATCTCTAAAATTTTGTTTTTGTTTCACACCCGGGGTTCTCAGGGCTTACCCCTGGCTCTGCACTCAAGGATTACTCCTGGCACACTTGGGGAACTTTTATGGGGTTCTGGGGATCAACCCTGGGTCAGCTGTGTGCAAGACAACCTGATTCATTATGCTCTCGTTCTGGCCTTAGGTCTCTAAATTTGTGAATTTTGCTTTTTAAACTGATATGAAAGACAACCGTTTCCACTATGAAGAGAGTAAATGTGGAGGGGGGCTCTTTCGGTGTCAGGCAAATGAGGCCCATTGTTGTTACTGTGGAGGGAGGCCTTGGTAATTGTATTGGTTGCTTTTTTTCTTTTAAATATTTGTTGGGTCTTATTAATGGGCCCACACCATAGCTCCTCAACTTCTGCTTGTTGCTCCATCATGCGGGATGCTTGTCTTTGGCTGTATCCCTGGGCCTACTCTGGAATGGGAGGCAAAAGCTAACTCTTCAGCTAAGTCCCAGCAGGCTCCACACCATATTAATGGGCCCACACCACGGATCCTGAAGTGTGCCTCTACAGTAGGCTTACTTAGCGAATTGCATGCTGCTCGTAATTTTACTTCCGGTCATTTGGTGAAGTCAGGCAGAGAAGGAAGAGAGCAATCCCCAGCCTAATCCCTCAACATCTTCCAGGATGTCCCCCTAACACAGCAAGAACACTGTACACCAGCAGGGGAAACATGGAGAAGCCCACCAAGCTCAACGAATGAAAACAAGACATAGGATGACTGCACTCATTTGTGGAATAAAAAATAACATAATATGAGACTGACACCCAAGAACAGTACAGACAAGGGCCAGGAAGATTGCTCCATAGTTGGAAGCCTGCCTCATGAGCTGGGGGAAACGACAGCTGGAATAGAGAAGGGATCACTGTCAATGATGGCTGGAGGGAATCATTTGGGATGGGAGATGTGTGCTGAAAGTAGATAAAGGCCCAAACGCGATAGCCTCTCAGTATCTGTATTGCAAACCATAATGCCCAAAAGTAGAGAGAGAGTATGGGAGAGACTGTCTGCCATAGAGGAAAGGGGAGGGCTGGGAAAGTGTGTGTGTGAAGCGGGGGGTACTAGGGGCATTGGTGGTAGAACATGTGCACTGGTGGAGGGATGGATGTTCAATCATTGTACGATAGAAACTCAAACATGAAAGCTTTGTAACTGTTTCTCACGGTGATTCAATAAAAAATTTTTTTAAAAAATTGTCTTGCAAAAAAAAATGGATGAAAACAGAAGGCACAAATGACACCAACCAGCTCATTGCATCCCAGACTTCAGTGGCATCAGATGAGGATGTTTAAAGAGCTCAAAGAAATGATAGCACAGTTAGCAAAGCACAAGAATGTATGAGTCAAAATGAAAAAACTACTACAATCAGAAATGACAGAAATGGTAGGTGATACAAAAACTCAACAGGGAGCTGGAATAATAGTACATCAGGATAGGACTATTGCCTGATATGTGGCTGACCCGGGTTCGATCTTGGCATGCTATACGGTGCCCCCTACTACCCCAGTACTGCCAGGAGTGATCCCTGAGTGCAGAGCCAAAGTCTTAAGCCTGTGCACTGCTGGATGTGACCCACACCCCCTTCCCATCCAAAAGCAAACAAACAAACAAACAAACAAAACCTCACCAGAAACTCTGAACAGCAAAAAACCAGAAGCTGAGCAAAAAAGATCAAGGAGCTACAAGAGGCAGGAGGAAACTACTAGGAAACAACCGAAAGTGGAAAATAGTCTGAAAAGAAATAAACAGCATACTAGAGAAGTATCAATGAGTTCAGGAAGAGCAATATAAGAATTATTGGAGTCCTCGAAGAACAAAAAGATAAATTTGATGAAGAAACAATAGTACTGCATTGCCACGCTGTTGTCCTGTTGTTCATCGATTTGCTTGAGCAGGCACCAGTAACGTCTCCATTGTGAGACCTGTTACTGTTTTTGGCATATCGAATACACCACGGGTAGCTTGCCAGGCTCTGCTGTGTGGGCGGGTTACTCTCGGTAAATTGCCAGGCTCTCTGAGAGGGAGAGAGGAATCGAACTCGGGTGAGCCGCATGCAGGCAAACACCCTAGATAGTTAAGGAAATCATTGATAAAATTTTCCAGAGTTGAATACAGGCACTGAGATCCAAGAGTCCCCAAAAGTTCCAGCAAAAAATACTCAACTAGGAAAACTCCAAGAAACACTGTACTGAATATGACAAAATCTAAAGATAGATACAGAATACTGAAAGCAGCAAAATCAAAAAAGGTATTTACATACAAAGGAAAGCCTGTAAGACTCAGATCAGTTTTATAAAATGAGACACTACAAGCCAGAGGGATATAACAAAAACTCCATGAAATGAACACCTTACCATGAATACTCTATCCAGCTAGATTATTGTTTAGATTTGAAGGAATGATACAGAGCTTCAGGAACAGGCAACAGCTTAGGGAATTCACACCCTGAAGCCATTATTTCTTTCTTTTTAAGTCACACCTAGAGATGCACAGGGGTTACTCCTGGCGGTGCTCAGGGGACTATATGGGATGCTGGGGATTGAACCAGGGTAAGCATTGAGTATTGGAACTTACTCATGGTGTTTATGGTTGCCATCTACTAGGTTAAGAAAGATACATACTCCTCACTTGTCAAGGGATTCTATACATTTTCAATAATAAAATAATGAATTCTCACTTATACTGACAGTTCTCTGATCAGATTTTTAACATCTGTTGAGATTTTTTAATTGAAATCTTTTACTTAATGCACTCAAACAGCATCTATAACATTTTCTAATATAAAACTTACTGGCGCCCGCTCGAGCAAAGCTACTGGAAGATGGGGAATCTGGGCAGAAGAGGCCCAGAACCGTTCCAAGCAGGCTTGGAGGTCTCAGTCCCCACACACCTGGATTCCTCTGCCAGTTCCTTCATGCCTAAGGCTCCTCTGAACGTGTGGAGAGGGGCCTTGACAAGCATGGCTGTGGCTAGGCTCCGGAGGTCTTCGGCTGAGGAAGCTCTGCTCCGGGCAGGGGGGAAACTGAAGCCCACCCCTCCGAGGAGCCCCGGGGAAGACAGCCAGGCTCAAGGCCCCTCTCCACACGTTCGGATGAGCCTCCCACATGAAGGAACCGGCAAAGGAAGCCAGGTTGTGTGGGACCCAGGGCTGGGACCTCCAAGCCTGCTTGGATTGGGACTGGGCCTTTTCCGCCCAGATTCCCCATCTTCCAGTAGCTAGGAGGTCACACCCAGGGACTGCACCGGGCGCTGTGTAATCCAACCAAAGGCCAACATCCAGAGACTTTAAAACCAAGCTCTCAGAAGCGAGCGAGGAAAAGAGTCTCTTGCCCCTGAGCGTGGCTGTCTTTCCCCGGGCTCCTCAAAGGGGTGGGCTTCAGTTTCCCTCCCCGTCCCCGAGCAGAGTTTCTGCAACCAAAGACCTCTGGAGCCTAGTCACAGACTGCTGGATTTATTTACATAGGTTAAAATCATATAATAATCAATCAGCACCAATTGACTTATGGATTTATCTTATGATAGTTTTATTTGCTATTTCTTTTTGTTAGAACAAGTAATATAAATAATTTTTTATGAGATCTGTGGGCATTGGTGGTGGGATTAGTTTTGGAATATTGTATGACTAAAACAACTCTATTATGAACAACTTTGTAAATCATGGTGTCTTAATAAAAATTAAAAGAAAAAATACTTATATTTTTAATTGGATAAGGCTGTCTTTGGACTTCCTTGAAAATCTTCTTCACATATAAGCTTTTATTTTATTCCCCTCGAAGTGGATCAGTCTCTGAGTTTCTGCTTTATTCCGGAGGGTGGTTGTTTGAATCAACAAATATATTTTGGTATACTGGAATCATTCCACTTTTGTTGGTGGCATGTCTATAGGAATGCTCAGAAGAGGTTTTTAGAAATAAACTGACAGGCAAATATCCTACCAAAATCCTAAAGACACAGCTCTCCCTCTCCTTGAGGTCGCAAGTGTGAAAGAGCAAAAAAGAAAATGATGCTCTTTGAAAATTTAGCGTTGATGCCCAATATTTATTTATTTATTTATTTTTATCTATAGTTTTATTTATTTATTTATTTATTTATTTATTTTTATTTTTTATTTTTTTAATTTATTTATTTTTAATTAGAGAATCACCGTGAGGGTACAGTTACAGATTTATACACTTTTGTGCTTATACTTCCCTCATACAAAGTTTGGAACCCATCCCTTCACCAGTGCCCATTCTCCACCACCCGTAAACCCAGTGTCCCTCCCACCCTCCCCAATCCCATCTCCCCCCCACCCCACCCTGCCACTGTGGCAAGGCATTCCCTTCTGTTTTCTCTCTCTAATTAGCTGTTGTGGTTTGCAATAAAGGTGTTGAGTGGCCGCTGTGCTCAGTCTCTAGCCCTCATTCAGCCCGCAACTCCCTTCCCCCACATGGCCTTCGACTACAATGTAGTTGGTGATCGCTTCTCTGAGTTGACCTTTCCCCGGAACGTGAGGCCAGCCTCGAAGCCATGGAGTCAACCTCCTGGTACTTATTTCTACAGTTCTTGGGTGTTAGTCTCCCACTCTGTTATTCTATATACCATAGATGAGTGCAATCTTTCTATGTCTGTCTCTCTCTTTCTGACTCATTTCACTCAGCATGAAACTTTTCATGCCCATCCACTTGACTACAAAATTCTTGACCTCCTTTTTTCTAACAGCTGCATAGTATTCCATTGTATAGATGTACCAAAGTTTCCTCAACCAGTCATCCGTTCTGGGGCATTCGGGTTTTTTCCAGATTCTGGCTATTGTAAACAGTGCTGCGATGAACATACATGTGCAGATGTTGTTTCGATTGTACTTTTTTGCCTCTCTGGGATATATTCCCAGCAGTGGTATTGCTGGGTCAAATGGATGCCCAATATTTAAATCACGTCACAAGCTCAAAATGAAAGCTTTGTAATTGTATCTCACAGTGAATCAACAAAAAAAAGGGGGGGGGCGAAAAGAATAATAATAAAATAATAAAATAAAATTAACATTCTGAATTAAAAAAAAAGTAATATGGAGTTCATGCCCAATGCAATCACCTTAATCAATGACTGAATAGCAGTACTCTTACATTATTAAAAAAAAATCATGTCACAAGAGTTAAAGTTTGTAATACTAATATAAATTCTTTCTAGTTTATCAAAGAAAGGAAACATACATAAAATCTTAGAATAAGTGTTTATTATTTGTTTTTTTTTTGGGGGGATTGCATCTGGAGGCATTTAGGACTTACTCCTGGGTCTGTGCTCAGGGATTGCTCCTGGTAGTACTCAGGAAAAAGGCAACTTTTGAGGTTAAAGAAAATGCAGAATTTCTTTTTTCTCTTTTTTTTTTTTGCTTTTTGGGTCACACCCAGCAATGCACAGGGGTCACTCCTGGCTCATGCACTCAGGAATCACCCCTGGCAGTGCTCAGGGGACCATATGGGATGCTGGGATTTGAATCCGGGTCGGCTGTGTGCAAGGCAAACGCCCTACCCGCTGTGCTATCACTCCAGCCCCAGAAAATGCAGAATTTCTTAACCCTGGAAATAACTTCAACTCTACTACTGAATTATCCGACTTAAAAATTTATAGTTGTAGAGCCAGAGTGGTAGTTAAGCAGGTAGGGCATTTTCCTAGCATGAAGCTGATCTGGGTTTGATCTCCGGCATCCCGTATGGTACCCTGAGCACCACCAAGAGTAACTACTGAGTGCAGAGCCAAGAATAAACCGTGAGTGTCACAGGGTGTGGCCCCAAAACAAAGAAAAGATCATAGTTCATTTTTTTGGAAAACAAAGTAATGCTTTATATATGTATTCAATCATTTAATATTTAAGATAACAGTACTATGCATTATATAGCATATATTGCATATTTTTAGCTTTTGTTTGCAGTGAAAATATTAAATATACCTTTACTAGAAATTATAAGCTATAAAACCATAAATGTTCTATGGAATTCTCAGCCATATTTTAAATTTAAATGAATTTCCTGTATACCAGTGTGATTTATGTTTTAAAGAACACTTTTTTAAAGTGAAAAGGACCTACAGTAATAAAAGTGAAAATATTTTCCAATTCAGCAAGAAGATTCTGGACAACTGCCCTGTAAACATCAGTTTTATATTTCAGGCAAGAAATTATTCACATTCTGTACTAGTTCACTAAATAGGTTTTTCTGAGAACTAATCCCGTAATGTACCATACATTTAGCTTTAAGGTAACCAAAAATACCTTCCAATGATTTTCAGAACTTAAAGAGTCATTAATCTAATTAGATTAAGCAAAATTAGGTCAAAAGTATGTATATATTTTTCAAAGTTATTTCAAAATTATGAAAAGTATATTTTAACTAGCCCTAGGTCAAGTTCATCTTACAATTTCTATAAAAATTTCTTTAATTACTTAAGCAACTTTAGTAATTTAGTAATTCTAACAGTGAAGAATCTTTTACAAGTGGGTAGAATTCCATTATAGTGACACATAATGGAATTCTAACATTCATGCCCTTACAGCATTTTTTCCATTTTCTGACCATAGCCCGGAACAAAATGGCTTTGCTGATATGGCCACTAAGAAATAGGTTGAACCGGATATCAAGTGTGTGAGTCAGAAATAGTTACCTTATGCAGTCTCTCTGTCAGAAGTAGTTGCTCTATTTAGTGAAGCCATTTTTGGGGTCAGATTTTAAATTTCCTACTCATTCATTTAAAACATACTTGATTATGTCCAATAAAAGGATATTTTTTACAGAAGCTGAAGGTATAGCCAGTGTTTTTAATACTGCTGACCATAGGTGATTAGACAAATAGTGTTTGACCAGGGAATTTCAGATATGAGACATGAAAATAGTTCTCTTCCCACAAACAACATTTTTATGATTAAAAACTATCTCAAGAACTTGTAGAACAAATTTCTTTCCTAACCATAAGACCATGCTTGGTTCGTCTACACAGAGGCAGTTGGTTACTAGATGGCAACAATGGTTGAAGAACAGGGGTCAGTGATTCATTTTGAATATATCTGTCTCTACACTAGAAAAGCAAAACTTCTCCAATATAAACTGGCTATTGTTTAAGAATATTCTATGGACCAGGAAATGTATTGATTAAAATGGAACTTTTATCTGTAAAACATACTAAGGATTTATAATGGTTTTTCTGAAATAAACAGTAGATTGCCACAAGTCAAAGTAGGGCATTTGGAAGTACTATTCTTTTAATTTTCTAATCTCATTCTTTTATTGCTTTAAAATGCAATCCAGGGGCTGAGAGATAGTATAGAGGGCAAAGCACTTGCCTTGTACATGGCTGATCTGGGTTCAGTCCCCAGCTTCCCATATCGTCCCCTGTACAAAGCCAGGAGTAATTCCTGAGTGCAGAGCCAGAAGTAAACATTAAAAGCATTGCCGGCCCCAGAACAAACAAACAAACAAACAAACAAAATGCAATCCATTTGAACCGTTATGAAGAGTTGAATTTTACATCCCCAATAATATTTAAGACTAAAATTTTCATTTCAATCTATCACAAGGTTTCACAAAACATTGGCTACTTTCTATATGTATGATACACTGTAATGTTTTTAATGGTACATCATTTTTTAAAATGCTGAACTTGAACCACTAAATTGATTTCACAATCCATTAATAGGATATGACCTTCACTTAGAAAAACATTGACTTAGGTTCAACCAATGAGAAACTGAAGAATGAGGAAACAGGGCTGCTGACATTCTTAAGGAAAGTGACTAGAAGTAAATTTTATAATTTGTCCAAGTTAATAATTGATATATAAAATATAACTTTTTAATTTTTTTCATTTGTCATTATTGCTGATTGCCCCCACCCCACCCCAACATAGCCATTTTTTGCTTAGGCTCTTGAACACTAAGAAAGAAGCTACAAATCGGGGGCTGGAGTGATAGCACAGTGGGTAGGGTGTTTGCCTTGCACACAGCCGACCCGGGTTCAAATCCCAGCATTCCATATGGTCCCCTGAGCACTGCCAGGGGTGATTCCTGAGTGCATGAGCCAGGAGTGACCCCTGTGCATTGCTGGGTGTGACCCAAAAAGCAAAAAAAAAAGAAAAAAAAAGAAAAACAAGAAAGAAAAAAGAAAGAAGCTACAAATAAACACAGAGGAATGGGAGCACTGTAACGGGAGTAACCCAGTAAACCTAAACTACCTGAGGCTATGTTATATTACAGACAGTATTTGTTTGAAATTAATAGGTGCAATAGTATCTTCAATCAACAGGACTAATGAAAATTATACCCAAACTGGGATGGGGTGAAAAAGCTGGTGAAAGCTAAAGATAAAGAAGAACTACAGACAGGTCAACTTTATTAAAATAAACCAAGATTTAGTAGAAAAATCTTACTATTTTTTTGTTTTGGGACCACACTTCATTGCACCAATCTCTCAATAGTACAGACTGTTAACTGGTCATTAACAAGTTACATACAGTCAAGAAACTGCCTCGAGCATAAGGCAACAAGCAATGTATTTGCTTCTCCATATTCTTCAAAAACTGTTAAACATACAGGTATAAAATGCACAATGCATATATGGTACAAAACAAATGTTTTCAGAGGTAGGATACTAATTTATAATCTTAATGATTACCTATGGTATCCAGTAAGATTTTGCACCAAAAGAGAATTTAGTAACTAAAAAAATTTCATAAAAAATACTTGATTCTTTAGTAAATGACAGCGATAATAAAATTCTGCATAGACAATATCTTAAAATTTTAACTTTATGATTTTTTTATGTTTAATTCTTCTCATATAGCAAAATACCCCCAAAAAGAATTAAGAGTTCCATGAGAAAAAAACTAACAATAACAAAGTATAAGGACAAAAAGGCTGAGGTATTGGCAAGGTATATTTAATTACCAAGAAGTAAATTGTATTTTCTTCAGATCAAAATCAATCCACTAAATAAATTATTTTCATTTCACTTTTTCATTAAAAAGGGCCATGACACTAACGGGAAGGTTTTTTTTTTAAGTGAAGCAAAATGATTTTTATTGAAAGAAATTTTGAGAGAGAGAAGTGAAGGGAAAGAGTAATACACGTCCAAGAGAGAACACAGGCTTCTCCAGAGGGAAAAGTCCTGAAAGCTCTGATTTTAAATAAGTAAATCTCACAGATGCTTTTGTGCTGTAGAAAGAGACTTGTCTTATTCATCTGGGAACTGACCTGTACTTATCTAAACTTTACTACAATGTAATGTTCTCAGTAGGTACAGCTTTAGTTACAGCTGAATAGAGTTCCCAGAAACCCCATTAACTGTTCCACTATTTACTCTACACCAACAATGGCAGCTGGTACCCTTGTGGCCAGTGAACATGCATCCTTCTTCCACTGCATATGACCAGTCAGCCGTTCCCCTTTGGTCTGATTTCTCGCAGTACATGTCAAATTTTTATTTGACTTCTTGATAAGAAGTACATGACTTCTTATCATGTACTATGGATTTTACTTTTTAGTTAAAACTGCATTTTCAGGGCCAGCGAAAGATAATACAGGGGATAAGGCACGTGTCTAGCACTCAGCCAACCTGGATTGGAGCCCTGGCACTGCATACGGTCCTTTGAGCACTGCCAGGGATGATTCCTGAGCACAGAGCCAGGAGTTTAGCGCTGAGCTCTATTGGTTGTGGTCCAAAAAACCAACCCCCACCCCCCAAAACCCCCCAGAGTATTTTCAAAGAAAGAAGACCACAAACATCTCAAAAATAAATTACAAGTATGTCATACAAGTCAGCTAGCTAGCTCACTTGATACTAAGCATCGCTCACTGATCCTTCTATCTTTAGCAACAATATAATAAAAATGGTTGGGTTACCATAATCCCCACAAATATAGTTAATTCAGGATTCTAATTTCCATTTCCAGAATTAGAATTGTCACAATACCTGCAGCTTCAAACACTCCAATTTTCTAGTTTCACCAAAGTTGACACACCTGCTGAGCTGGAAAGTTCCACTTTAGTTTTTTGGTATTTGATTTAAAAACAAAACAAAACAAAAACAAAAACAAAAAACCAAAAACCTATTTTTCACTTAAGTGAACAAAATCAATGGCACGGTGCTGAGCTTCTGCTCGGCAGCGAGGAGCCATGGGGTTGCTACAGCAACTCCTGTACACTGACCATAGACGGTCTGTTTAGAAAGGAAACAGTCTGCTCCACCCCCAGAGGAGTCAAAGGCTAGGAGAGCTGCAATCGGAGAACAGCCACATTTTCAGTTCAGTAGCTGTGATGGAGCAATAAGAGACCTTTATTGTCTCCCCATTCTTGTCATTCCAAGAACCCCAAACCACACTGCTATGTAGGATAAGCCTGAACATTCATTGAGTTTTTACTCAGTGCCAACTTTGCTGTGGGGGGCTTTGGCATGTTATTTTATTTACTCCTCACAACAACCCCGTGAGGTATGTGGTAATATAAGTGGCACTACACACTCACACACACATACACATACACACACACATACATATATATATGTATATATGGGCTGGAGTGATAGCACAGCGGGTAGGGCATTTGCCTTGCATGTGGCTGACCCAGGTTTGATTCCTCCATCCCTCTCTGAGAGCCCAGCAAGCTACTGAGAGTATCCCGCCTGCATGGCAGAGCCTGGAAAGCTACCGTAGCATATTCGATATGCCAAAAACAGTAACAAGTCTCACAATGGAGACATTACATTGGTGCCCGCTTGAGCAAATTGATGAACAACACGATGACAGTGCTACAGTGCTATATGTAGTACCACTAACTACATATATATATGTTTTATATATATATATATTTTACACTTTACATATAAGAAGCTCTAGAAAGTTATCTTATTGTACAAGGAACTAGATGGCAGAGTCAGAATTTGAATGATTCTGTTCTTATTATTTTCTTTTTACTAATAAACTGACTTTAAAAGCAAGTTTTCAATTTTTTATTTTGAGGTTGTGGGATGGGGAGGGGAGGGCCTCGGGAACACTCCCAGAGATACTCAGCCAAGCAGGCTGGACAGTTCAATACTGGCAATATAATGTTGTTGGGCTCAGCTGTACTGGGCGACCACCTAGTGGTGTTTGGGAGCCATAAGGTGCTAATGACTGAACTGGGGTCCTTGTGCATCTAAGGTATGACCCTGATCCCTGAGTTATCTCCTGGGCCTGCCAATTTTCAATCCCTTTGTTGTTGTTGCTTGATCCACACCCATTAGTGTTCAGGGCTTACTCTTAGCTCTGCACTCAGGGACCACTCCTGGCAATGCTCAGAGTACCATATGGAGTAAAGGGACTGAACCTAGGTTGGCTGTGTACAAGGCAAGTGCCCTCCCCACTGTATTAGTATTATCACTCTGGTCCAATTTTCAATTTCTTTTTTCTACTTGGGTCACACCCGGCGATGCACAGGGGATACTCCTGGCTCATGCACTCAGGAATTATTCCTGTTGGTACTTGAGGAACCTTATGGAATTCTGGGAACCGAACCTGGGTCAGTCACGTGCAAGGCAAATGCCCTACCCACTGTCCTATCACTCCAACCCCCAACTTTCAATTCTTAACTGAAAAGTTCAAGCATTTCTAAATTGATATCAATTATATTTTTTAATAATATATTTTCAGAAGCAATAATTCATTATTGATAAACTGAATATATTCAGCCACCTTTTTAAGTTCATAGAAAACAAAGACAGAAAGATAGGACCACTTGAAGGTCCTGGTGAGTTTTTGTTGAGTAGAAACTCGACATCTCACATTCTAATGGAGTGAAGACAAAGTGGAGAGCTGGAAAGATAACTCAACAGGCTGGGAGGTCACGGTTTGAAGCTCAGCACTGCATGGTCCCTGCAGCACTGCCAAGAGCAACCTCTTGGAATGTTTAAGGTGCTCAAAGAAACAATGGGACTGACTACCAGATTTCATCCCTGGCACTGTATGATTTCCCTGAGTACCACTGGGAATGGCCCTAAGCACAGAGTTAGGAGTAGTCTGAGTACTGTGGAGTACATGCCCCCTCCATCCCCAAGTTTTTTTCCTTCTAACTTCTTCAAGTCCTGCCCTAAAAATTCTTTCATATCTAGAGCTTGAACATTCCCCTAATTGTGGATTCAGGAAATTCATTAAGAATATAAAGGAACAAAGGGATTAGACGTTCCCAAATGAAAACAAACTCAGACATAACCAACATAATCAACGAAGGCAGCCAAGGGTGGGGGTGGGAGGTGGACAGGGAAGGGGCAGTGAGAGGAAAGTGGAAGGATCTTAAGACCACCGGTGAATGGATTGGTGTCGTATCTCTGCAACTAAACACAATGACTTCAACACTAATGCAACTATGACATCGAAAATAAAGAGGCGGGGGTTGGAGAGATGGTACAATGGGTAAGGCACTTACCGTGCATACTGCTGACCCAAATTTGACCCCTAACACTATATATGGTCTCCTGAGCACTGAAAGGATTAACCTCTGAGCATGGGTGTGCCCCCCGCCCCTCCTCAAATCAACCTGGTTATGTGGCTCACAACTTAAAAGTATTAGATTCCTTTTGGAGAGCGGTCCACATGGCAGCATGGCACCTCCTAGAACTTGAAAAAAAAATTTGTCGGGCTTCTCTTGATGCTGAGTGGCTACCAGATCTACATCTAGAGGTGCTTTGGGAAGTCAGATGCAGCAGAGATCAAACTCAAGGCCTTATGCATGCTAAGGCAATATGCCTGTCCTATACATTGCTTTGTTTGTTTGACCCATACCCATCTGTTCTCAGGGCTTATTCTTAGCTCTGTGCTTAGGGATCCCCCTCCTATCCCCCTCTGGTGATGCTTGGGAGACCATATGTGGTGCCAGGGATTGAACCCAGTCAGTTTTATGTAAGGTTAGAGTCGTACCTGCTGTACTATTTCTTTGTCCCCTATACATTTGCTTTTAAAGTTACAAGTCTGCTAAATGAAAAAGTGAAATGGTACCTGTAACTCTAATTTTACTTAACTTTTAGTATCATTAATCCAGTATACATTTAGAATTTTAGTTTGAAATATCTGTAAAGTGAACAATAATCCTAAAGTATGAGATTAGGCATTTTAAGTCAATAAGAAAAACAAAAATGCAATCATTTATTATTATTTGGAACTCTAGGGAGGTCATTAGGCATTAATTTTAAAATACTACAACTTAGCACTTTATAGAAGCTAAAAACATAATTCAAAATTTCATAAAGGTATATTAAATTAAGTCAAAGTATCAGAGACTGAAAGAATTTCAAAATTGGCAGCATTCATTTAAGGTGACAGCTTTGTGAATGTTTTACTGTTCCCACATGATATCATCTCTTCTTAATTTCATTTGAAGATTTTGGACTCGTACTGGATGAGAGTTCTTCTGAGGAGAGTTAGTTAATGAGCATTTTCTAGGGCTAATTTTAATGTTCTTTGATCCTTTAGGGTTACTATCTCTTTGTTGAATATCTGAAGTTGCAATCATCATTGAATTTTGAACTTTTTGCTGTAGTTTATGGACCTGGCGAGGACAAAAAAAAAATCAACATTTTAGTTGATTAGGCTACACTAAAATGTAGCCTAAGGTGAATATATATATAATAATATATACATATATTATATCACTTAATTTGTTAAATTTTAACAAATTAAAATTTAATTTAACAAATTAATATTCAACATCTCTTATAAGCTTAACACTGCACTGGTTAGGTAGAAATATAATGAATAAAATAATCCTTGCAGTAGCACTGTCACACTGTTCATCGATTTGCTTGAGCGGGCACCAGTAACGTCTCATTGTGAGACTTGTTACTGTTTTTGGCATACTGAATACGCCAAGGGTAGCTTGCCAGGCTCTGCCATGTGCGGGATACTTCGGTAGCTTGCTGGGCTCTTGGAGAGGGATGGAGGAATCGAACCTGGGTCAGCCGCGTGCAAGGCAAACGCTCTACCCAGTTTGCTATAGCTCCAGTCCTTGCAGTAAAGCAACTTATTAGTGAAATGAAAGCATATATTTAACAACTAGAGAGTAAGTCAGACCAGATCATTTCAACTTTGAGTAGAACAAAAGAAAATATGTATTTGAGAAGGTGAAAGTAGGGCATGAGCACTGTGAGAAAAGGAAAGTAACATATGAGTAAAAATTGGGGAACAAGAGAAAATAAGGATCTATTAGGCACTATTTTACATCTCTGTCTACATACATACACTCTTATGTATGAAAAGTAAAAAGTCAAGAGACTAATTCTGTATTATTGAAGATATCTAGTAATAGCTGGATAAGCAGAATTAAAACTTATTAGTTGATCTAAAAATTAGCAAAATACCTGGTGTTCTATTTTCTGAAAATTTTTATTAAGTTACTTTATTTGCAACAATAAATGCTTGGACATTTGGTATAATTATTATGAAATAGAAATGATATTTCTCAAAATATAAATTTTGTAGAGGGTGGCTAAGTTTTAAAAATATGACTCTACAACAATTTCTTTAAAGTTCTTTTCTAAATGATTCTAAGAGTGTGTCTAAGATACACAGTCTTCACCTTAACATAATCATATAAGAAAATTCAACAAAATGTAAAAAGCAAAAAAATGAAAATATCTGGGGCCAGAGAGAGAACAGCAGGTAAAGTACTTGCCTTGCATGTGCTTGACCCGGGTTCAACAACCAGTACCACATATAGTTCCCTGAGCACTGCCAAGGCAAATCCCTGAGTTCAGGACAGATCCCTGAGAACAGAGCCAGGAGTAAGTCCTGAGTACAGCTAGGTGTGACCCAAAATTTGAAAAAACAAAAACAAAAACAAAAACAAAAAAATGACTGTATTTGCTTTGAAAGTTTCATAGTTTTCTTTATTTTTTCATAGTAGGAAAAAGGTTGCAAAAGTACCTCATCCTATATTAATTTCTTATAAAAGTGGTAGTTTAATTATGAGGTTATGATATCATAAATTTAAGAGTTATGCACCAATGGGATGCTGATTTTTCCCTAGGCAGAAGGCTTTATGACGGGACTGGAGGGTTCCTGGAACCACTTCCTCTGCTTTCTGCTCCCAGCATGCAATATTGCTAATAATTCAACCTATGAAGTTATTATCTTGGATTAAAATATTGTTATATTCCATGATTCTTTTGTTAAAATATTAATAAAACTGCTAAGTCTGTTTTTGTTACCAACAATTCACATGCAAAAGTAGAATTCCCTCTCCACCCTACTCTATGCCTCTAAATACAGTCGCTGGGGGATGGAATAGCCTGGCTTGTTCTGGGAAAGTGATGATAATGATTTTAGTATTAGGGTTGCTTGAGATGCCATGTTTATAATGTATAAATATTATGAATTAGAGACCCCTTAACATAAGGGACATCATCAAAACATTAGAGAAGGAAAAAGGGAAAAGGAAAAGAATACTGAAAGTCAACTTGGGAGGAATAAAAAGGCAAATTTAGCACATATCTATCATTTTACAAAGCCATTTCTGGGAAAGTGAGTTCATATATTACTGAACTTTCTTGTTCCCATTTTAAAATATCTTCGAGTGTGATGTAGAAGACCATGTAACTCCAATGGGATAGATGGTTCTAATATGTAATGCACTTAAATGACTTTTGTCTATAAGCTGTTTACTAAACCTACGAACACACATGCAAACTTCAAACTTGGAAGGTTATACAGAAATGGAACACTAAATCTAGATATATTTTTATTAAAATTTGAATAAAGCATTCTTACATTCTTTTGATGTTTCATCAATTTGGAAATTTGTTCTCCTTTAATTTCCATTTTCTTAACTAAATATTCCAGTTTACCTCCAATGTCCTCACAGACTGAAGGGCTTTTAGTTTCCTTCATTTGTTTCCATAGCTCTTGATGCTCCCTAAAGAAAAAGAAAATGTCCAGCACTTTGATAGTGTATGGTATATCTCTGTGCAACAATTAAGGGATATTTTGTTCAATCATAAATCTCAGCCAGAATTAAATATTAATTTTCAAAGATAGTATCTTTATCTAGGGATATTCAATTAGATTTATAGTAGCTATTAATAGCTTCTTATGATTTGCAATTAATAGACCTGGAAATATCTTAGTCTCTTAAACAACTATAACAGTCATAATTCTTGTTGTTCCTTGCTAAAGGTGATTAAGTATTTCAATGTCTTTAGTTAGAGGCCTAAAAGGATACTCTTCACTTTTAACTTCAAAATTTTTGATGTAGGCTCATTGGAAACATTTCAGCTGTATAAGTATTTACCTGAGAAATCTATGGATTTGGGCACAGCCTACACAGCTGTTACTGAAACTAGTTATATCTTCCATAGAGATGTCAGTTCAAACAGCTGATCAACCAAATCACATATTTTCTGTTGAGTGCCTTTTTAAACTTGAAGCATAAAATATGCATCCAGCAAAAAATCTTGCACAGAAACTTTAAAAATTGAATTGCAGACTGGCCAGAGCCTCAAATGAGCTATGTTATTGTGACTTGTCTGACAAACTGGTTTGTTTAAATAAAAGACAAAAAGTAAATGATAGAAACAAAATAAATTTTCTTATAAGATTTTGTTAATTTAATAAATGTGACTAGTCTCTACTGGAATGACAGCAATAATTGTTATATAACAATTATTAATTAATCTAGGAATACTTAAGTTTCTTAGACTGGAAAAGAAATAATCATATAGAGTAGGAAACATACAGAGTACCGATAAACTCAGTCAAAATCATGACAAATATGTAGATAAAAGCAAATCTAGGGGCCGGAGCTATAACTTTCTGGGCTGAAGTGCACGTGCTACATGCAGGAGGCTTGTGTTTGAGCTACCTCATAGTTCACTGGGCTCCACCAAAAGTCATCCCTAAGCTCTGAGCTGGGAATAGTCCTTGAGGATTGCGTGGTGTGGCTTATGGGCTTCCCTCACCAAAAGAAAGGAAGTCTATTGTCTAAGTAAGGTCTATAAGAATTGATAAGGCAAAAAAGAAAATAAGGTACGGGAGGTAAGGTGCTTGCCTTGCATGAAGTTGACCTGGATCAAATCCCCAGAACTGTATGCAATGCCCTGAGCACTGCCAGGGGTCACTCCCGATGACAAGGTGTGGCCCAAAACCAGAAATCAAAACAAAACAACCCCCTCAAAATTGCTCAGTGACACTGTTGATTTTGTTCTTCAAATTAAAGAATAAAAGAAATGTAAAATTTTCACTGTTTATTCTGATAAAAAATAGAAATACTCACATACTCATTTGGTTCAGCTCATCTTGCATTGCCTTCAAAAGTTCAGACAAGTTGTCACAAATGGAAGTAAATTTTTCTGAGTCAGAAGGTGCAGATGTACACTGGGAAGCTGTCCTGGTAGATTTGTCGTGCTTGGCATCATTCACGGCAATGGGTATAGGGAGGCTGTGTGTACATGGGCGATAATGCTGACTATTCTGCGGTAGGTTTTGTATACCCGCATTCACAGAGTGCAGGTTTGCACAGGCATACTTTAGGGGAAAAGAAATAGGTGAGAACAATTTCAAATAACTGGTAACATTTACAATATAGTAGGAGTTATTAAAAACAAGTATTTTCAAAAATACTTTCCTCTTACCTTCTCAGACACAAAAGACTGTGGTCCAAATGTGGAATAAGTTTGCTGAGGTGGTGCTCTTTTTAAACACTTAGTTTTCTAAATATTAGCAAGGGAAAAGATGAACAAAAAGTATTTAAATATATTTATTATATGAAGTCATCTCAAAAATCAACTATAAAATAATCCAATTAGAGGACAGGCAAAACAAGGACAGAGATTTTATTGAGGACATATAGATGACAAGTAAACACATGAATGGATATTTGGCATCATTAGATTTTAGAAAAATGCAAATTATAATGGAATGTCACTATATACCTATCAAAATGGTCAGAGTTAAAAGTAGCAACATTACCAAATGTTAGCAAGACTGTCAGAAACTGGAACACTTATACACTGTTGGCAGGAATACAAAATAAAACAACCACTTTGGAAAACAGTTGGGCAATTTCTTGTAAAATTAAACACATACTAATCTATGCACAAATGTTTTTAATAGCTTTATTTGTTGTAGCCCCAAACTGAAAACAACCTAAATCTTCCTTTAGCAGGTAAATGGTTAAACTGATATGTCCATGACATGGAATACTATACAAAAAATTTTTTAAATGGGTTAATACATGCAACGAGTTGGGTAGACTGTAAAGAAATCTGGCTGAAGGGGGAATTAAAAGCTATTTTCAAATGGCTACATATTATTCTATTAGCATAATTTTGGATCAATGTGCTAGAAAGAGTACTCAATAGGCAATGCAAGCTTTGCATGTAGACACCCTGATTCAAATCCAGGCACCACATAGTTTTCCCCAAACACCACCAGGAGCTACCTCCCAAGTACTGAGCCAGTAGACCTAGGGAACTGTTAGGTGTGACCCAAAAACCTAATCAAAAGAATAAAACAAAACTGATATATACACACAAATATACAACTGATGGAATACAAATAAACTGTGCTGTAACAGTCTAAAAATATTTATTTAAATACCACATTATATAATGTAAGATGTAGGGTGACACCTTTGGAGGAATTTCTTGAAAAATCATGGAACCTCCCTGTATATTTCCCTAATTTGCTGTGAATTTATACTTATTTAAAAACAGCAGGCGAAAAAGTAAACAAAAAGGATGTTTATGCTATAAATACTATAAATACTAATAACTGCTGGTTGGAAAATAAACTGTTGGACAGTATCTTATAGTTAAGAATGTATGACTTACGGTTCAGAATATTATAGAAAACACTATATATATGCACCATGATATATATACAAGAACTTTCACAATAATGCTGTTTCCAATAGCAAAAACCAAGAATTAAACCCAATGTTCACTGAAAGGATAAGCAGTGTGGCATTTATTTAGAGTAGAAACCTATAGCATTAAAAGACTGTGAATCTTAGACATATGCATCAACTGAATAACAACTGAATAAGCTCATAAACTTAAATGCTGAGTAGAAAACAGTAAATTGTGACTTGGGGGTGGGTCGTTCTGGCAATGGGATGAATGAATGAGTACACTGAACTCTCCTTGCTTTTCCCACATGCTCCTTCCTTCCTGTCCCCTTCTCGACAGACAGACAGACAGACAGACAGACAGACAAACACACATACACACACATTTCCCACTAAACAATTAACCAAGTGAAATATAAGCCCCGAACAAAGGTCCTGATGGCTGGAGAAACAGTGCCCTTAAAGGAAGGGGTGGCAGGAGACTTTTGAGAAGGCAGGAACAACTATAAGTAAGATTTTCCCAGGTGCCTCCAGGAAATTGTGCTTTGTGAAAAGATGTGCTGGGACTTGGGAGTCTTGATCGGTGCAAAAGAGAGCCTTTCTCCACAGGATGGGGACACTCGAAGCAGCACTATGCACTATGTATCTGTGTGGGGGGGAAGTAGGCAGATAGTCAGCAAGAATGCTAGTTAGCAAGCCGACAGCACAGGTGCCAGGCCTGAGTGGGGAGAGACCCTGCATCCCTACTGCTAGGGCTTAGGGAGCTGAGGCCATTCATGTTTTTACTTCCAACTTTAGAGCATTGTTCACAATTTTATAGCCTTTTACTATTAATCTCTTGAAACTATTTTTGGTCATGGTAAGATAAAAACATTAAAACAGTAAACAAATACTCATCAATGAGAGTAAAATATTGACATACCTTTGAAGATTTCCTCTTTCCCTTGGAGCAATTTGGATTTGATACCGAAGACATTAAAATTCTATTAACTTCAAGTCCAGTTTGAAGCTGTAACAGTAGGGGTGGGGGGGGGGGCGTAAAAAAACTTTAAATGACTTTCCTTGGGGCTAGAAAGATAGTACAGTGGGTACTATGGGCAAGGCGCTTGCCTGGCATGCTACAGACCTGGGTTTGAACCTTGGCACCCTATATAGTCTCCTGGGGCCCTGCCAGGAGTGATCCCTGAGTGCTGAGTAAGAAGTGAGCTCTGAGCACTGCCTGGTGTGGACTCACCACTCTAGTAAATAAATAAATAACCAACCTTCTTAAAAAACTAGTATTACATGAGGACAGAAAAGGCAGTAAAGTGGGTCGGGTGCTTGCCTGGTAGGTGACTCCAGAATGGAGTGTACTACAGCTATTTTTTTAACACATGAGCAAACAGGCAAAAATGACCAAAAAAGAACTAAAGAATGACAAAACCAAAAATCCAAAATCAAACTCAGGTCCCTAGAATGTGGCACTCTTACTTCTACACTGCTTTCCATAGAAAAGAAATACTCCAAATAATCCCTATAGTTAGCACCTGATGAAAATGAATAAAAAGGGAAAAAGGGAGCTGGAGAGATAGTACGGTGGGTAAGGTGCTTAAAGCCTTACAGCACCCCCTCCTCCACCCTGCACTGAGCCTGGATCCCCAGCACCACCACTCATGGTCACCTGAGCACTGAGTAAAGAGCTGGAAGCTCAGCTCTAAAACAAAAACAAAAAGACAAAACACAACCCTCAAAAAAAAAAAATCAACCCAAAACAAAACCTATTATAACAAGAAATCAGATGGTCTCGGTTTAAAAAGATAAAAATTATTTTTGAGAAAGAAAATACTGTTTTTATGTGAACAAGTCACTAAAGTCTATTTACAATTATAATAATTTTCTGATTATAAGAGAATTTATTATTTAATATATAGCATTAAGCCAAAAATCTGAGATATTTTAACTCTGTGTGTATGTGTGTATGTGTGTGTGTGTGTGACAGAGAGAGAGAGAATTACCAAAGACCTCTTGGTAATAAAGTTAAGTCCAATAATATATTAGCTGACTTATTATACTACATTTTATACCATACTACATATCATTACATGCATTATAGCAAAAAAGAGACAAAACTAACAATATAAGAAGCATATTACAGGCTTAAGTTAATTAAAATAAAGTGTAAGAAAAACACACGTGATTTACTGTGATAGATAACAGTGCTTTATTTACCTCAGCAGCTTTGTCTTGAATTAGCTTACGCAGATGTCCTTCTTCCATAAGCTTTTCCTCCAAATATTTAATCTTGTCCTTCAAAATAATTTAAAAAACAGGATTACATTAAAAACGAAACCAAATAGTCTTTGTTCCTTTTCCAAATAGAGCCCTAAGGGTACTGATTCTTTTTCCTTGGGCCACACCTGGTGATGCTCAATAGCTACTCCGGGATGTGCTTTGGGGACCAGGCCTCCTAACTGGGACCTGTTTCTCTATCTAGCCAGGTGGCTCTAGGGTCTTGATTCTTAATAGTTTCGAAAATTAAGGCCAAAAAAAAAAATCAAGAAAATAGGATTGTAAAAGATGCTAAGATGCAATTCTATATAAGAAGGAAAAAGCGAAAAAATTCCCAGGAGACCATATTTGGTACCAGAGATTGAACCAGGTATTGGCTGCAGGCAAGGCAATAACCCCTGTACTTCTCTTTTTGCACCCACATATGGTCTCTATTAACTTCCAGCAACAAAACCATAAAGATAAAATATTTGGGAGTATTTTTTTTTCTTCTTTCTTTTTAAAATTTTTTGGTTTTTATTGAATCACCGTGAGATAATGTTTGGGAGTATTAAAGGCCTAGCAGGTCAAACAATTATCATTCTGGTTATGAATGTTCCACTCAAAACATAGACAAATCACAATAAATGTGCATGATATGCTTATGATAAGGGCACAGCTGGAGGAAGAATAGGAAAGAAATATTTAAAAAATAAGACAAGAGGCACTGTTACAGAAAAATTTATAATGTTTTTGGGGAAAAAAAGGCTAACATAAATAAAATGGTATAATAACAAAATAATAAATATAAACTGACTGGGACCATGAATATACTATATTTGTCCTATACATATCAATATTTTATCTTAATATTGATGGTATGGATTAGAATAAAAGGACAGTACTATATCAAAGGGCAAGCTTTCCTAGTGTTAGAGGACTCAGAAATGTTTTATAAGAAACAGGTCTTGGAGAAATTCCTATGAAATGTATAGAATTTAGGTAGACAGAGAAAGAGCATTTCAGGACAAAATTTAGAAGAGGCTTATCTGAATTGCAAGGATGAAATGATGAAATATAGCCCTTTCAATATTCTTTATGTAAGCTGCCTGTCAGATGAAAATATTCTGCCCTCTCAGAAGAAGCCAAAATTACAATTTCACACCCAAAAGCAAGCTCCTTCATGCCATGACAGGCTACATTAACTTCTCATCTCTATAGGCAAGAATGTCTACCCGACTAAAAGTTGTAAATGAAGTTTTATAAATCTGAGATTGACTGTACATCCACATACAGTGCCAATTATGCTAACACTAAAGATTTACTCTTGGCATTATCACTTCAAAGACAAAAGTAGAAGCTTACCTCTGCAGTTTTCTGAGTAGTTGTAAGTTTAAAGCATTCTTTTTCTAAGATATCCAGCTTTTCAAGTTTTGCTTGCAGCTTCAATTGATCTTGTTCTTTTTCCCTTTGAAGGTGGGCCTGGAAAGGATAAAAACAAAACCTGAATTTAGCAAATGATGCCAATGGCTCAAGAATAATATACTTTCTAAGAATTAAAAACACAATCATAATCTGCCATGGAAAACATGTATATATATACATGTCATCCTATAGTGGCTTACAAGAAAGGAAAAAATACTTTAAAAAAGCATATAAGTTAAATAAAAAGCAGATATAATGTGCAAAAAATATGAGCTACATTATTATCACCAAAACAAAGACTTTCCTATGAATCTTGGTTTTCTTACTTGGTATTTACTAAGAAATTACCTATTTTCACTAAGAAATTACTTGGGAACTTTACATTTTTACTAAGAAAATGCCAGCAATAGAACCTGTGGGACCGATTCTAATCATAAGTATTTCCTTTTGCTTAAACTAGAAAAGGAGCTATTGGGAATGGTACAGATAGAGAACATGGAGAAAAGAAAAGTTACATATACATATATGCACATCTATGTACTATTTCATAAAGATATTTATATCCACACCAATGCACAGTGATAATAGGAATAGTTAAAGGGGGTAGTGGGTGTGTGAAAACTCTATACTATCTGTTCAATTTTTTTCCTTCTCCCCTTTTCCATCTCTTCATCTCTTTGCTGTTGTTGTAATGATCAGGAATCACACAGAAGCTTGGCTTTGGTCCTAGCATATTTTTCAGTCGTGTTCACCAGACGTCACTCAGCACATTGTGGAACCTGCATATTTGCATGGGGAGGGTCACATCCCAATACTATTCTAAGAGCACTAAGAACATAAAATTCTTATAAACATCACTAAAGATATACAAAGCTCCTCATTATAAGCTTTAAACCACATAAGGAGAAAGTAATGAAGAACAACCTAAGAGAAATAACACATTCATGAATAAAAGATTCCATACTTTCAAGATATCAGAATTTCCCCAAATACTGATATAACAATATTCCAATAAAAACCACATCAGGGAGGGCTGATATTACTTTACAGGAGTTAAGGCATGGTGCCAAACTGGGTTTAATCCCTGGCACCACATCACATATGGTCCCTGAACACAGCCAGGAGTGACCCCTGAGGACAAGCACAGCTGGGTGTGGTCCAAAAATCAAACCAAACCAACAAAAACCTCCAGCAGATTTATTTGTAAAGAATGCCATCCTGGTCACAAAATTTATATCAAAATACAAAAACTTTTATAAGCTCTATAATAAACGCAATAAATTTCAAAAAGAATAAAGTTGGAAGAGTCATATCACTAGATTTCAAGACTTTGTTTTATAGCATGATTTTTGGCATAAGAATAGACCAGTAGGGTCTAAAAAGAGAGTATGGAGGCTAAGGTGCCAGCCTTCTACACAGCTGACACTGGTTAAATTAAGAAGCTGCTGTACCTCAAAGGAAATGAAGACAAGTATACAAAGACAGCCCACAGACTGGAGGAAATTATTTGCCCACCACTCATCAATAGTTATTGTTCCCTTGAATGTAATCTTTCTGTTGGGAGATTCTTCTAAGATTTTATTCATTTTTAATTATTTTATAATAAGATTTAGGTGTATATTTTTAATTTTTCTTTTGGCTTGGTTTTATGTATTTTTGAATTATGGTTACATCTAAAAAAAATACTTATAGAGGGTCTGGAGTGATGGCACACCGGGTAGGGCATTTGCCTTGCATGCGGCCAACCCAGGTTTGATTCCCAGCATCCTGTATGGTCCCCTGAGCACCACCAGGAATGGTTCCTGAGTGCATGAGTCAGGAGTAACCCCTGTGCATCACTGGGTGTGACCCAAAAACAACAACAAAAAAATACTTATCGAGAGGCTAAAGCGATAGCACATTGGATAGAGTGCTTATCTTGGATGTGGTTGACCTGGGTTCAATCCCCAGCATCTCATACAATTCCCTGAGCACTGCCATGAGTGATCCCTGAACGAAGAGCCAGAAGTAAGTTCTGAGCACCACTGAGTGTGACTAAATATTTCTAGAAAATTTTCAATCATTGAAGAGTCAAACGTATTCACTTTCTCATCTCTCCTATTGAAACTTAATTTACACATTAGTTTGATCTCACTCTAACTTATGCCTCTGTTATCTTTTTTTCTTTAGTGGGGTTGTGGTAAGGACATGCACACCTGGCATCCTCAGGGCTTAGTCCTGAGCTCAGGGATAATTCCTGGCAAGGCTCAGGGAACCACAAGGGATGCCACAGAAGTAACCCGAGTTACCTGCTATACTATTGCTCCTACTTCCTCTTGATCTATTTTTGAGTTTATTATTATTTCACTTCTTCATTGATAATGGATGGCTGTACTCCAAGATCACAAAATATCTTTTCTAATCTGCTGTTAGACCTATCCACTGAGTTCTAAATTTCATTGTTATATTTTCAAGTTCTTCATTTTCTTTCTTTTTTTTTTTTTTTGCTTTTTGGATCACACCTGGCGAAGCACAGGGGTTACTCCTGGCTCATGCACTCAGGAATTACTCCTGGCGGTGCTCAGGAGACCATATGGGATGCTGGGATTCGAACCTGGGTCAGCCGTGTGCAAGGCAAACGCCCTACCTGCTGTGCTATCACTCCAGCCCCACAAGTTCTTTATTTTCATTTGGTTCTTTCTCTGATCTGCATTGACACTTTGTTGTCCAAGGCTCTCAGGAAAATTTCAGTTTTGTCTTTTTATCTCCTTGAGTGTAGCAAAGTAACTATTTTAAAGTCTGTTTTTGTTAGAGCTAGCACTAGCCAGACTAACCTTGTGACAGTGATGACATGTCTGCTATGCATCCAATTTCTTAAAGGATCAGATCCTATAGCATGGTTAACTTTGGTTCAAAATTTCTCACTATGTTGAAAAAACATTTATAGAAATAAATAAACATTAGCAATTCAGGATTACATTAATCCAGCTCCAGGGACTATGATGTTTTTGCTCACTCTGAGAGTCTAACGGCAAAGTGTTCATGTAGGTTTTGTTCCCTGTTCCCTCTTAAAGGGCATTCAGAGCACAGTAGCGATGTATCAGGATCCTATTTTTAGACCCAACTTTAATTTCCTTAGGTCCAAAAGGAAGAGAATCAAAACCACTATATAGCCTCTCTCTCAAATTCTTTGGACTTACACAGCATGAGTTTTCATTACTTTGTCAATTCTCCAAAGCCCTTGTATATTTTTTTTCTCTCCCTTTCTCTTTATATACCAATTTTGAATTGGTGGATTTTTCATCACCTTACTAATCCTCAAATGTCTGTATATTGTGTTAATTTTCAAGTATATTCTTTTCTATTTCCTTCTATCCTTTCATTTCTCTCTTGTTCTCATCTTTTGTCCAGACACCGTTTTCCTCTAAAGAAAGGAAATGATCAAAGTGACTGAGTCTGTATTATCTTAACTGGAAATCTCCAGTACATAGCTATATAACTTATTTAAGATTAGGAAAATTTTCCCATCTTAAAATATTCTCCAAAACATAGTTATATTCTTCACAGTAAATATGCCCACCTGTTGTTCCAGGATCATGTTTTTCTCTCGCTCGACATTAAGAACCATTCTCTTTGTATATTCTAGTTGTTTCTCTAGAAGAATACAACGAGACTGGGCTGAGCTTAATTGTACACTTATATCTATAAGAAAAGAAAAAAATTATAGGTCAATTTATTAATTACCACAAAGATCAAAGATTTGATTATCAGAAGAAGTGCATTATGTGAATTCAACTGAGGGCTGAAAGTTCAAGACTTTTTAGTTCTAAGTATTGACTCTCCTAGAATTATGAATATACATTTTTGTATATATATCATTCATTGTATATAACTGGTTTAATCTTTTATCCCCTAAAAACCCAGAGAGCATACATCAGAAGGGAGAAGATATTGATAACTTGTACAATGACACAAATTCTGGCAGGGCCAGGAATGTAGCTCAGTAGTAGAGCACTTCTTGCATGTGTTAGATCCTGTTCAATTCTTGGCACCTCAGAAACAAACAAAACAGTAAAAGTCCTGAATGGACTTTGAAATGAAGCTATTTAGAAATGGAGAATTGGAAGTCTCTTTCCTTTAGGATATACAAATCAAAACAACAATGAGATATTTCACACCAGTGAGAGTAGTTGATATCAACAAGATTAGAAACAACTGGTGTTGGTGTTGATGTGGTGAAAAAAAAAAGCCTCTTGCACTGCTGGTATGAATGTCATTTAAGTTCAACCTCTATGGAAAATGTATGTAGAGTTCTCAATAAAGTAAAAATAGAGCTTCCATATGGCTCAAGGAGTCTACTTCTTGATATCTATCCCAAGAACCAAAAATATTAACTTGAAAAGATATGCACACCTATGTTCTTTGCAGTGCTAAATACAATAGCCAGAACATGGAAACCACTCAAATATCTAACAACAAATGAATGGATAAAGAAGTTGTGGTATGTACACACAATGAACTAATATGCAGCTATAAGAAAAATGAAACCTTGCAGTTTGCTACAACCTGAACAGAACCGAAAGACATCATGTTAAGAAGAACAAATTTTAGGTTAGCTTATTCATCTGTGGTAAACAGAGAATGAAAACAAGAAAATAAAACTGAATGGTGACAATACCAAGAAGTGAGGATGAGGGGGCAAGGAAGAGGTGAAATAGAAATGACATAAGGATAGTGGTGGAAAGTTTTGGGCACTTCATTAGTGGGAAGGATGAAGTAACTCTGTACTATAAACATTAATGCTATTGTAAACTATATAAACTATATATACATATATATTTATTTTTTAAAGTCTTTTTCCTTTCAACGCATATTTTTACCATTTTAGGAAACTCAAGTATAAATATACATTCTACCATTTTCCTTTGTTCTTGATTACTGACAGCACAGCTAATTCTGTAAAGTGTAAGTAATTGCTTCTTAATCTTTCACATTTTTATTTTCCTGAGCCCTTTCGTTACTTATGCCCAACTACCGAAGAGAATTTTTTTCTCCCATTTCTTTATTCTATTTATATGTTGAGGACCTGGAGCAATTATACAGCAGGTAGGGGGCCTGCCTTGCACACAGCCAAATGGGGTTTGATCACAGGAAAGTGCCAAGAGTGATCCTTCAGGACAGTTAGAAGCAAGCCCTGAACAGCACTGGGCGTGCCCCCAAATAGCAATAACAAAAAGGATTTCTGACATTCTATTTATAAGTTGGAACACAAACTTGAACCTTGTTCATAAGGGTGAATTTAGTGTTAAAAGAAAAAGTCAGGGACCAGGGCAATAGTATAGTGGGTAAACATTTCCCTTGCACATGGCCAACCTAAAATCAATTCCCAGCATTCCATATGGTACCCTGAGCCCACCAGGAATGATCCCTGAGCACACTGCCAGGATCTGAACACAGCTAGCTGTGCCCCCCAATTAACAACCCCCAAAAGTTATATAGGTGGAAGTTAAATTATATACTGAAATCATGTATTAAGTCTCTAAAACTTGGATCCAGATATTCACTTCAAAATTTCCAGAGAAAAAAGAAAATAAAATTAAACAAGTTTTACACAAAAGTCTACCTTCTGGTTTCTTTCTTCTAATTACCCTCTTAAGTTAAACAGAAAATTTTAAATAAATTATAGTTTTTATATTAATTAATTACTAGTGTTTATTATATTTCAAATTTTAAAAACACTGGAAATATAAAGTATTTCACTTAGATTATGGGTTAAACAGAATCTGTGTTCTGGAAATTTTCTAATTTCTACACAGAAATCATCTAAAATGTAACTTTTTAAAAAAATCTAAATTATGTTTCTGGAAGTACAATAATTTTATTTCAAGAAGTCTACTTAGAGAAATGTGAAGGGAGGAAAAGAGGAAAACAGAGAGAGAGAGAGAAGAGAAAGAGAGAAAGAGAGGTGCTTAAGAGTGAACATTAACTTCTCTGAAAGAAAAATAGTTAATCTCAGAAACTTCTGTAAAGGGACAAAATACATAATAGAGGAAAGTCTGGGTTACATCAGTTTCTGCAAATATCAAAACATCTGAGAACAGACCTCAAGTTTTGAATGTCTGTAAGAAGACATTTTAAAAAAAAAAAGGAAGACATTTGAATAAGTTTTCTTAGCCTAGGCTAGTTGAACTTTCAAAATGCAATCTTTGGTAACAACCATGTTTTGAAGAACTGTTGAATTTTCTTACTTTTTTTCTGCTTTATCAGTTCCTGGTATGCCAGATTTCTCTCATTTGTTTCATTTTCCAAGGCCTTTTTATACTGTGCTGCTTCTCTGGAAAGGCTGTTCAAGTTATCTTCAGCTTGTGTTCTTTCTAACTCTAAACGATGAATTTTCTCTTGAAGAGTTTTTAAGGCTAAGATAAGAGCTGTTGAAAAAAAAATTTGCTTGATATTTTAAATAAGAATCTTGAACACTTATAGTAGCATATAAAAGTCAGGGAAATACACATATAATATTTAGTTCATAAAAATGAAAAGTGACTGAAACTCTAGAGTTTCTAACATTTTTTCTAACATCATTTTTTCTAACACAACTTGTTAAAATAATGTTTATGACTGCATTTGTTTATTTTCTAGATTTGAGAAAGTGAAAATTTTAAAGACAATGAAGAGTTTGGGTGGCATAAAGATCCGAGTATAAATAAAGAAAATTAAAAAGGGAGATTAGAGAAATAGGTCAGTATCTAGAACACTTGTATGTAAGGTTGCCAAGTGCAATCCCTGGCGTTCCTCACACTCTGAGAGAGTCCTCACAGCTCTGCTGTTTAAAGATTGGCAGCTCTAGCCTCAGTGACTCCGAATTCCCCAAGTGTTTTCCCACCACACCACAGACTACAATGAAGGGGTGTAAGCACCAGTGAGCACTGCAATTAAAAAGATTCGTGAGCACCATAGCCACGAAGTGTGACTCTGGGTTGGGTATGTGTGAGCTCTATAGTGATTCTTCAGAAAGCAATACAACCACAATACAACGAAAAGTGTGCATGTTCCAGTGAGCACATGTCCAACCACCATAACTAAAGGTGTCAGCAGGCACCAGAGTCTGGTGTGTGAGCACAACCTGATGTGCTTTCTGATAAGCACCAAAGCCAGGCATGTGGGAGACAAAGGTCACTGCAACAACAGGTAAGGGAAGGCAGGAAGGAATAAAAGCAAGTACAAGAATTAGGGAAAAAAATTAAAAGATAGTATTCACTGACTCGCATAGAAATTTAGATGGAGACGTTTTTCTCAATTGCTGATGTGCTTGGTTTTAGTCAAGATAACAAATGACTGGGGCTGGAGTGATAGCACAGCGGGTAGGGCGTTTGCCTTGCACGCGGCCGACCCCGGTTCGATTCCCAGCATCCCATATGGTCCTCTGAGCACCGCCAGGGGTAATTTCTGACTGCAGAGCCAGGAGTAACCCCTGTGCATCACCGGGTGTGACCCAAAAAAGCAAAAAAAAAAAAAAAAAAGATAACAAATGATAGTTGCTGCCTTTGTCCAAGGAAATCAGGGCATATGAAGCAGAACATAATTTCTGCCATTGAAAAAAAGCATAAAGTAGTGGTTTACATGAAGATTAAAAGATTCTAAGTAGTAGATTTGAATTATTATGATTTTTACTCAGTTCTATGAATAGTTTCATAAGTCGGATAAGTTCAGAATTATACAAATTTCAAATATTATCTTGTACTTTCTATTCCATTAATATTTCAAAGTATAAAACTAAAGAAGAATAAAACAAATTAATATCAAGGGTAATTTACATAGTTCACTTCCAATTAGATGGATGTTTGCTAGCAATGTTCATTGTTTTCTTACAATTAAAATGAATTAGGTTTATTGTGCTTTACATTGAACCTATAGCTGGCCCTCTAATTTGGATGATTATTTCTTACAGTTCTAAGCTACAAGGCAACCATTTATTATACTATATATATATATTTAAAGGGGCCAAAGCAATAGTACAGTGGGTAGGGAGCTTGCTTTGCAAGTGGCAGACCCAGGTTCAACCCCCAGTGCCACATATGTTTTCCTTGAACACTGCCAGGATTGACCCAAGTTGAGCGCCAGGAGAAAGTCCTGAACACTATTGTGTGTGACCCCAAACAAAACAAAACAAGGACTTTTTTTTAAAGCGGGGATAACCAGCATATTGGAGAGTAATTTGAACAGCTATGCAAGACAAGTTTATTATCACATCTATGCAAAACAAGTTTATTATTGCTCTGACCAGATAATGATGTTTTTAATGATAAACTTGTAATATGTTTATCTGGTTATGCTAATCATCATCTGATAGTTTAAAAGATAACATTTTAAAAGTTAAAATAATTTATCTAAGTTTATAGAAACCTTTAATTAGCAACACAACCAAAATTAGTAGTTTTCTTAAGATTAGTTCAATATCTTTAATTTTCTATATAAAAATTAAAATATTTTATAGAATATTATAATTCTCCAAATTATTACTTTATGTTATGATTACCTTGTTGATTTGGACTATGAAGTACTCTAGGAGAGGTAAGTTCTAAGTTCACAGACTGGTGATTCTGTGATGATTCATCATTCTGAGTGAATGATGGAACAAACACTCTTTCTGGAGGTTTAAGATAGCTTCCCAACATACTATTCATTAATTCAGAATCCATTATCTGTAGAGAATAAAGAAATTATATTGTAGAGTGTCATTATTTTCAACTGAATGCCCAAACCAACAAATTCAGGTGAAACTTTAACATAAATAATCATACACTGTTGGGTTGTATGTTTATGAGTTTAATTATTACTAATTCTATTATTAGCCCCGCAATGAAACAAAAAATGGCGACTTAGTGCATTAATGGCATGAGTGATTCTGCCTGCTTTTTCAACGAATACATGTCCTGGCATGGGCATGTGAAACTGCTACTTTCTCAGTTGACTATGAGTGCCCAGGTCTCTCACTTTCTGAGCACCTCTCCAACAATGCATCTCCAGGGTACAGAGAAATGCCTGTCCTCTAAAAGAAATAATTCTCTTTGATATTTCAGTGTCATAAAAGGCAATGACATTCCTGGGCTTTAAAATCCAAAAGTATTGAAAGCAGGGTCTTTAAAAGTACACTCATATGTGGCTCTCTGCTGAGATGTGACCCCGGTGGCCACACATGTGTGGTCTCTCTGCTGCTGAATGAACATGATCCCGGAGGCCAGCAAAACTATTTTTGGTACCAGCAGCTTCTTGCAGAAATGTCTCTAGACTGTGAACTAAGCCACGGCGCCATGATGCCCCAGGAGGGGAAAGGTCTTTTTCTCTCCGCTTTTCCTTTCCAGGGGGAAAGGCGTGGCAACTGCCATTTTATAAGGACCACTAAAGAGAGGTACAAGATTGCAGTGATGCAATTTCTGGCAGAAATTTCCCTGGACTTAGTTACTAAAATACAGAAATCCAAAACCACGTGACCTCATAGCTCTTCATTCTCAGCAATGGAAAACAAATTATCAAATGCTTCCTTTTCAGCAGGTCTGATTTTTTTTTGGGGGGGGGAACTCCAAACAATAATAGTGAGGTTTTTTGTGAAAACATTGAATGTAATCACAGTAAAGAGAAAAGCAAAGTGAAAATTATCAGCTACACAGCAGGGGGGTGGGGGTGGGAGGGGAGGTATACTGGGGTTCTTGATGGTGGAATATGTGCACTGGTGAAGGGATGGGTGTTTGACCATAGTATAACTGAGACTTAAGCCTGGATGCTTTGTAACTTTCCACATGGTGATTTAATAAAAAAATGTTTAAAAGTACACTCATATGCAAAACAGAATTATTCAAATTTGCAAAAAGGTGGCAATAACACAATGTCCATTACTGGATGAACAGATAAACAAAATGTGGTAAATATACTAAAAAGGAACTTCTTTTTCTTTTCTCTTTTTTTTTTTTATGTGTGTTGTGGATGGGGTTGGGGGGAATGCAAGGCAACACACTCAGCAGTGTGCAGGCGTTGCTCCTGGCAGTGTGAAGGAATCACAGAGTACAAGGACTCAAACCCAGGGTTCCTGGAGGCAAAACATGTGCTTCAGCTTTATGTGCCATCTCCAAGACCCAAAATGTGATAAATGTATAAGTGAAATGTTATTTGATCTTAAAAAAGAACGAATGCTACAACAGAGATGAAAGTTGTGAATATCATGCTAAGTCACTCAGACAAAAGACAAAACCTGTATAGTTGTAATGGGGGGAGGGAAATGTGGGAATTACAGTTTCGGTTCAGGATATTGGCTGCAAAACAATGTAGTAGAGGAGAAAAAACAAGTTTAAAAGAGTATGGATTCACTAAGACCAGGTCTATAATAAAAACACATAGAAAGTCACAAATTAGCCAGAGGGGGTTGTCTTTTTTTTCCTAATCAATGGAGAAACAAGCAAAGCCATAAATAATCTGGAGTTAAAGTTAACTTTCAAGAGGAGTTTAGATAAATACAGCAGAGTGAACATATGCACTGACTTTTGCTCCTTCTTGGAAACCCACCAACATATGAAAATGATTTTTGTAAACTGGGGAAACAGCCAAACAAATTACAGATTTGGCTAATGCAGAAAGACAACCTACTTACCCAACTAACAAAAGTGAATTTAAAATTTATCTTGTAGGGCTGAGGAGATATTAAAGCGAGTAAGATGCCTACCTTGCAAGCAACCAACCAACCAATCAGAGTTTGATACCTGGCAGTCTCCTTAGCACTGCTTCCAGGAGTGATTCCTGAGTGCAGAGCCAAAGAGTAACCTCTAAGCATTGCAGGATGAGGCCCAACAACAACAACGGCAACAACAACAATTTATTTCACAGAATCTCTGAATGACTCAGAAACTTACTTATAACTCTATAAAGAATAGCTGAGATAGGATAAAAAAAAACTACAGAGTAGGCTTAAAATTTTATTTTATTTTTTTAATTTATTTATTTTTAATTAGTGAGTCACCGTGAGGGTACAGTTACAGATTTATATATTTTTGTGCTCATGTTTCCCTCATACAGATTTCGAGAGCCCGTCCCTTCACCAGTGCCCATTCTCTACCACCAGTAAATCCAGCATCCCTCCCACCCTCCCCAGTCCCGTCTCCCCCCACCCCAAACTGCCACTATGGCAGGGTATTCCCTTTTGTTCTCTCTCTCTGATTAGGTGTTGTGGTTTGCAATAAAGGTGTTGAGTGGCCACTGTGTTCATTCTCTAGTCTACATTCGGCAGCACACATCACCCTTCCCCCGCATGACCTCCGACCACATTTTACTTGGTGTTCCCTTCTCTGAGTTGCCCAGAATGAGAGACCAGCCTCCAAGCCATGGAGTCAATCTCCTGGTACTTATTTCTACTATTCTTGGGTGTTAGACTCCTAGTCTTATATTCTATATTCCACAGATCAGTGCAATCTTTCTATGTCTGTCTCTCTCTTTCTGACTAATTTCACTTAGCATGATACTTTCCATGCTGATCCACTTATATGCAAACTTCATGACCTCATTTTTTCTAACAGTTTAGGCTTAAAATTTTAGACGTAAATTATATTCCTGAATTCCCTTCACCTCTCCATACAGCTGGAAGACTGCTTCACTTCCATCTGGGAAGAGGATGGAAGTTTTGTGTTTTTCTGCAAAGAGAACCTGTTAGAGTTATTTCTGGACTGAAGGACAACTTGGCACAATGGATAGGGGTACAGACTGAAAGTAAGAAGATCTACTTCCCTCTATGGTGGAAGTCTGTATATCCCAATGGAAGCAGGGTGATCCCCATCAAGGGAATATGACTAGCTCAAATTACAAAAGATACTAAAAAGAATAAAACAAAATGTATGGATTTCGAGTTTCTTAAGCACTTTATGAGTGCCTCTTTGCTTAAAATTAAGTTGCTTGGCACATATGCTGCCCGAGCCCATGTGCTGCTTGCATCCACGTGACCAAGCACTTGTGGTGCCTGAGCACATGTGTTGCCCGCATCTCCTCTCTTGAGGTGTGTACTTTCATGCTTTTGTGTCTAATGCTGAGATATGTGCAGGGGCTCTCTCTCCACCCCTGGAGAAGCCTGCCTTCTCTCGTGTGTTTCTTTCTCTCCTCTCTCTCTCTCTCTCTCTCTTTCTCTCTCTCTCTCCTCTCACTCTCTCCTTCTTCACACCTTCAAAAACCTTCCAAATAAAATCTGTTTTACTTCATGAAAAAAAGATAATAAGATGCTTAATCAGGGTATACTGTACATCAATAAAAGATATGAAAAACGGACCAAAATAACATAGGGTTTAAACTGAACAGAAAATCTGAAAATATATTAGTGGAATGTTAGAATAATTTTAATGATTATTAAGGAAAATGATCTTCCCTAGTGAATTTGGTGACACACAGTAAATAAATGTTGGTAGTTAAGAGGTAGGCTAAGATGGTGTGTGACAAAACACAAAGGACTTTATATATTATACTAAGGAATTTGAATTTTATCCAATTCTGAATACTATATCTTTCAGCTACTGAAAAATATGAATAGTACTAACATGATCAGGTCTATATTATTCAGGCTCTGAGGTAAGCTGACTGGAGAGGGGGAAAAATCATTGAGTAACAAATTAAGGAGTTACTTAATTAAAAAAAAAAGCTTGAAATAAGAGCGAGAAGATGTGATGAGCATGAAAAATACTTATAAGATACCATAAAGGAACCTAGAGAGGCTAGAGAGATTGTCAGGGTGCTTGCTTTGCATGTGGCAGAGCTGATCAGAAGTAACTGTGTTGATTGCAAAGCCAGGAATAAGCCCTGATCACTACCCAGATGGCCTCCAAATCAAAATCAAAACCAAACAAGATGCAAAGAACCTAGAAACCAGCTAGATAATGTGAAATAATGGAAAGAATCAAAATAGTCAAAAACAGGACTGGAGCAGTAGTACAGCGCGTACATTTGCCTTGCACTTGGCCGACCAGGGTTCCGACCAAGCATCCCATATGGTCCCTGGAGAACCACTGGAGTAATCCCTGAATGATGGGCCAGGAGTGATGCCTAAACATAGCTGTGTGTAACCAAAAACTCTAAAGCCAAACCCAACAAACAAACAAACAAGTCAAAAGCAGGAACAAGAGAGCTCAATGGGCCAGAGCGCACATGCCGTCCATGCAGGAGGCCCAGGTTTGATCTGCAGGACTGCATGAGTCCCTAGTCACGCTGAGTGACTCATGAGCTCTATGAAGTAGCTCCTGAACAACACTAGGTGTGGACTCAATACAATGATACTCGCTAACTTTTCTTTTTGTTTTGTTTTTGGGCCACAACCGGCAATGCTTAGTGGTTACTCCTGGCTCTGAGCTCAGGAATTAATCCTGGCAGTGCTCGAGGGACCATACGGGATGCTGGGGATTGAATCCTGGCTGGCCATGTGCATGACAAGAGCTCTACATGCTGTACTGTTGCTCCGGCCTGACCAAATTTCCCTTTTTTAAAAAGATACATTAATATTTTATTAAAACAATAAGGAGCACTGTCGTCCCGTTGTTCATCAATTTGCTCGAGCAGGCACCAGTAACATCTCCATTGTGAGACTTGTTGTTGCTGTTTTTGACATATCGAATACGCCACGGGGAGCTTGCCAGGCTCTGCCGTGCGGGCGGGATACTCTCAGTAGCTTGCCGGGCTCTCTGAGAGGGATGGAGGAATTGAACCAGCTTAGCCGCATGCAAGGCCAAGGCCCTTACCCACTGTGCTATTGCTCCAGCTCAAAATAAGTAGTAAAATAAAATATACTTTTTGTTGCTGGTTTAATTAATCAGTAGAGATAGGGAAGTTTGAAACAAATATTTCCTTTGTTTTTGGGGGGAAGAGGGCATGCCTATCAGGCAGTGTTTCAGGACTACTCCTGGATCAGTGCTCAGGCGTGACTTCTGGTGATGTTCAGGAGACCATATGTGATACCAGTGATGAAACCTAAATCCTGGAACCACTGAGTTAACCCTCCAAAACCTAGACTCCCGGCTTTTTTACACGGACAACTAGAAAGGTGGTAGTAGCATTAATGGAAATAAATATTAATTTAAAAGGACATACAAATATGATGAAAAAAGATGATTCTTTTAGATTAACTGTGCTGAATCTAGAGCTAGGATCTGGTTCCCAGATCAAGCAAGGAGAGTGCAGAGATTTAATTAGCACTTTTCAGTGTCCAAGTCTGGAAAGGAGTGTCTGGGACTCATTGCCTTTTTCTGTTAGAGAGATTATTATCTATCCATTGTGGTGCCCCTAAACAAGTTGCGGCAAATTTTTAAAAGGCTAAGAATGACAGATTTACTTTGATCCCCAGCATCCAACGAGACATGAGAGAAAGGAAGAGCGTGAGAGAGTGCATATACAGAGTAGAATTCAGACTGCGGAAGACTGCTAATATATAGGGGGCCAGTAAAGGAAGGAAAAAAACCCTCCCTCCTCCAGTGAAGTTAGAGGGAAGAAATTATGAGTGGGGAAACAGAAGAAAACTGTAACAAAGTTGAGCCTGAACAAGTAGTTATTTATTATCTATGGTCTAAAATATGAAATATGAAATAAGGTATAGGTTCAGCTATCTAAGTCAGATTTCACTGTTGAAAGAAGACCAAGAAAAAACACTGAAAGGAGATGGAGGGGATGAAACACTGGGGATGAGTCAGTAACAGAGCTAGTAAAATTGGTTTGCTTATTTAATAATTAACTTCCTATTGAGTATTCTTCAAACTCATTATGCTAAGAAAGAACATAATCATATAAGTAAAACAGCTGTTTTTTTTAATGAAAGCACCAAGTAATTCCAATGTTTAAACATATTTTATGGATTATAATATAGCATCTAATATTTATATGCAGTTAATTAAACTCAATGCCAGTCTGTGTCAAGTATAAAGGTATCAAGTAACCAAGCCAATTTATCAATTATCAAATTTGATAACAAGAGTCTTATAAACACTTTATCTAATAAACAGAAAGCTATAAAATTTTCCTTATTGAACTTGAATCCAGTAAGTTTAAAACTTACAAAGTCTGAGATTACTAACTGATTAAACTTTCCAGCATCTTTAGCTATAGTTTGTCTTGAATATTCAGCTAATGAGAAAATATTACCAACTGTATAATAAGGGATATAAAATTCATAATTATACTCCAGTTTTCAAAAATGACAAAACATTAAAAAAATGAAGTTAATGTATTAAAATGTTGGTAAAGGTGAAAGAGAGATAGTATAGAGAGTAGGGTGATTGCCTTGCATAAGGCAGATGAGGTTTCGATCCCCAGAATCCAATAGTCTCCTGAACTTGCCAGGAGTGATCCCTGAGCATAGAGCAAGGAGTAAGTCCTAAGCACTGCTGGATATGACCCCCAACCCCCCAAAAAATCTGGTAAATGGACACAGAAATGGACAAAAAAATGGCAAAATAGACAAAATCTGGTAAATGGACATTTAAAATTTTTGTAGATTCTTTATAATAACATGTCTTAGTTTTATCTATATGGATATGTGTTGGGGCACTTACATTTTCTCATTTCTAAGGATCTGTGTCTCCTAATATCAATATACATTCAGAGAGAGCAAGTATGTTTATTTCTTCTGTTAAGTTCTTACAGTCCCAACCGCTGTGCTCTGCAAAGCCACATTGTATCCTCAGGGTCTGATCAAAACAAAAAATTGTAAAATAAATTATCTGAATTAAACTGACTAGGGCAACAACTTATATATTCATCCCATGTTAATGTAAGACACAACAATTCTATAAACATTGTCTTGAGTTTTATAAACATCACACACAGAACCTTGGTATATACTTCTTGGACAGAATTTTAAAATTCAGTATTATTTTAAGTAAATCACAATTCTTAAAATTTCTAAATATTACTGGTAATATTTCTTCAAAAAGTTAAACTGCTTTAAAAAAGCAGCACTATAGGAAGAGATTCAGTATTCTTTCTAAGTTAAAATACTTTTCTGTTGATTGAACTCTATTTCTAGACATTTTTCTTTAGAGAATTTAATGGCAGATATTAATGGACCTAGCACCACATCTCCTGCATCTCTGCTTACTTTCCCACCCTTTCAGGGGAGATAATCGCCTTGCGGTTTTCTTTGGGTCCCTTTTTCAGAATGGAAAGCATATTCTCCTTCGTTCCAGCTAGTTTCCACAGCTGACCTCTACTATATTAATAGGCCCAGCACCACATCTCCTGAAGCATGCATGCTGCATTGATAGCTCTACTCATCAAATTTCATGCTGTTTACAGTTACGCTTCCTGTCACTAGGTGAAAATGGGCAGGGAAGGAGAAGAGCAACTCCCAGCCTAATCTCTGAGTCTGCCAGTGGGGCCAACTATAAAGATTGACCCCGAGACAGAGACAGCAAGAACACTGCAAGCCCAGTGGAGAAGACGTGAAGAAGCCCACCAAGATCAATGAGCAAAAATAATATGGAGGCTCAAACAGCTCTGTAATCCCCAGAACAAGACTTTAATGACACCATGGTAAGGACGCTTAAAATATTCAAAGAAATAATGACTCAGGAAGTCACCAAAGCACAAGAAAATATGAGAGCAGAAATTTAAAAGCAAAAACAAAAACAAACATTAAAAAAAACTCACAATCAGAAATGACAGGAAAAAAGGTATGGCAGATGATATCAAACAAACAAACAAACAAAAAACCTTTAATAGATGGTCTGAGCAGCTGAATAATAGCAGCCAAGGAAAAGAGATTAGCTCCAAGATGACATGGAGGAAGCTTCTAGAAAACAATATAAAATGGAAAAAGTATAAAAATAAATGAACAGCACACCAGAGAACTACAGGATGAGTTCAAGAGAAACAATGTTAAGAATCATCAGTCCCTGATAAATAGGAAGGTAAATTCGATGAAAAACCAATACTTTTTTAAAAATCACAGATAAGATATGGTCCCCAGAGCACTGCCATGAGGAATTTCTGAATTCAGAGCTAGAAGTAACTCCTGAGCATCGCTGGGTATGGCAAAACAAACAAAACAAAAACAGGAACTTCCCAAAATTGAGAAATACAGGCAAGCAAATATATGAGATATAAATGGCCTACCCAACATTGACTCAAATAAGAAAACTCCAAGACACACTGTGTTCAGAATGACAAAAATCAAAGACAGAGACAGAATACTGAAAGCAGAAAGATACAAAAAACGAAAACCTATAAGACTCATCAGATCTATCAAATGAGACTCTATTGGAAAGTTATGGTGCAAAAACTCAATGAAATGAATACTCTCACCATGAACACTGTCCATCGAGATTGTTATTCACATTTAAAGGAACCATACAGAGCTTCATGGAAAGGAAACAGTGTAGGGAATTCATAGTCTTGAACCCAGTTTTTAAGAAGTTAAAAGAAGTTCTTTAAAAGACAGGCAAGGGGGTATGATGCTGCCAACAGGTCAACCTGCATCTGCGGGGTGAGTGCATCAGCAGCCTGATGGTGTCTTCAAATTGCTACTGTGCCTTTGGCCAGACCCCAACAACTTGGGAACAAGTTTACCAAGAAATTAAATGGCCAAAAGTTAGGTATGTGGGAGCCATGCCCACAAACCACCTCTGGCTCAGCTATACAGGCTCATTTATTGGTTTTATTTCAGAGACCCATAGATAAATCTCGAAAGAGACCAAAAGCCACATGGCTGAACAGACTGTGGTAAATCGGAGGGGGGCAGGTTGCCCAAACAGAGCCCCCAACCGCCACTTGCTTCCACAATCCAAAATTGCTGCCATATCCCCCACCTGACTCCACTGTCTCAGGATGGACCTCACCAAGATATAATCTGCTGAAAATTTGGGTATGCGGGTTTTGTGACTAAAATTCCCAAGCTTTCACAGAGTTGGGGTGGGCTACCTCCCCCCACTTCCCAATACACATGGAAGCACTGACAATCACCCCCATGAATCAACTCCAGAGCCACCATGTAAACTCTATTACTGGCCTTGCTTCAGAGACCCATAAATAAATCTCGAAAGAGGTAAAAAACCAGAGACACAGCAGCGTGTCCCTGAAGATACCTCAGAGCCGGAGATATCTCTGGGCCCCATACCGAGCCAATTTCACTGGGGCACCCCAGATGGAGCAGGTGCAGCCTCCCTGCCTACTCCAGATGGAATCCTGGTGACCAAGAGCTTCCACAAACAATGACAAAGTATGCGGGTCCCAGGATTAAATCTCCATGCCACATGGCAGCAGAGGCACCGGGCTGTCCATCTCAGGCTCCCCACCCACTCCTCGGCCTGGCTGTCACCCCCACAATGTGCCTCCGGGTGCCACCCGAGCATACCAACAGCACTGGTCCAGAGATGCTCACTGGAATCCCAAAATGGATCAGTGCCCTACAGATATGTCTCTGGAACCCAACCATTTACAATCTAGGATTCCATAAGCATGTGGCCATGACACACAAGATATTAAAAATAATCAATGGACAATAAATGATCTAGCATCTGCCCCTGGCAAGCAGGCTTGAATCGTGGTGGGAAAATCTGAGCAAAACATAATGCTCAGAAGTAGAGAGTATTGGGAAAATTGCCTGCCATAGAGGCAGGGTGAGGACTGGGATGGGTGTTGGTGGGGATATACTGGGGACACTGGTGGTTTAAAGTATGGTACATCTACACAGTGGAATACTATGCAGCTGTTAGAAAAATGAAGTCATGAAATTTGCATATAAGTGGATCAACATGGAAAGTATCATGTTGAGTGAAATGAGTCAGAAAGAGAGAGACAGACATAGAAAGATCGCACTCATCTGTGGAATATAAAATAACAGAGTGGGAGACTAACACCCAAGAGTTGTAGAGATAAGGACCAGGAGGTCTGCCCCACAGCTTGGAAACTGGCCTCACATGCTGGGGGAAAAGGCACCTCAAAAAGAGAAGGGAACACCAAGTAGAGGATGTTGGGAGAATCCATTCGGGTTGGAAGATGCGAACTGAAAGTAGACTATAGACCAAACATGATGGCCACTCAATACCTCTATTGCAAACTACAACACCCAAAAGGAGAGAGAACAAAGGGGAATGCCCTGCTGCAGAGGCAGGATGGGGTGGTGGGGGATGGTGTGGGGGTGGTGAGAGGGATACTGGGATCATTGGTGGAGGTGAAAGGGCACTGGTGGAGGGATGGGTGAACGATCACTGTATGAGTGAAATGCAAACACAAAAGTTCATAAGTTTGTAACTGTACATCTAATAAAAAATTTAAAAAATAAATAAATAGCTATAATATTAAGATTGTGAACTCTGATTTTCACAGAATATTCAATTTCTGCATTTATTTTATCATGGGTAATGTCAAATTATTAGCATTATCTTTAATGTGTAATATAATACCACAAAGCTTCATTGTGTAGTTCTCTAATAAAAATAACGCATGTTTCTCAGAAAAAAAAATAAAGTGTGCACTGATGGAAGGATGGGTGTTCGATCATTGTATAACTCAATATCAAACATGAAAACTTTGTAACTGTATCTCACAGTGATTCAATTTAAAAAAAAGTAATGTGGAGTTCATGCCCAATTCAATTAGCTTAATCAATGGCTGAATAAAAAGCAGTACTCCTACATTTAAAATAAATTAATTAATTAATAAAAGACAGGGCAAACTTCCCAGCACTTGATTGCTCTCTTATATTACTTATGGGTGTCCTCTACTAGAATAAGAAAGGTAACTTGCTAAGGGACTTATTGACATTTTCATTAACAAATTAACATTTCATTTATATAGGATATTCTATGTCTTGGACTGGAGCAATAGCACAGTGGTAGGGCGTTTGCCTTGCACGCAGCTGACCCGGGTTCAATCCCTCCACCCCTCTTGGAGAGCCCGGCAAGCTACTGAGAGTATCTCGCCCTCATGGCAGAGCCTGGCAAGCTATCGGTGGAGTATTCTATGTGCCAAAAACAGTAACAAGAAGTCTCACAATGGAGACGTTACTGGTGCCTGCTCAAGCAAATTGATGAGCAATGGGATGACAATGACAGTGACAGTGATTCTATATCTTGAACTGGAGCGATAGCACAGTGGGTTGAGCATTTGCCTTGCATGTGGCCGACCCGTGTTCGATTCCTCCGTCCCTCTCGGAGAGCCTGGCAAGCTACTGAGAGTATTCCACCCGCATGGCAGAGCCTGAAAAGCTACCCGTGGTGTATTCGATATGCTAAAAACAGTAACAATAAGTCTCACAATGGAGGCGTTACTGGTGCCTGATTGAGCAAATCAGTGAACTATGGGATGACAGTGCTACATTCTATGTCTTATCAGGTGTGTTTTTTAACATCAATAGAGAATTTACTAATTAATGTAGACACTTGAGTAGTGTCTATGATTTAATATTTTCTAATATAAAGCCATTGTTCCCTTTCTTAGGAGAAAGTACTTTTGTACTTTACAGGCCTATTCAGATTTTCCCCTCAAAATTTTCTTTCTTTTATTTCATCCCCTTAAAAATTTCTTAATTCTGTTCACTCAATAATTTATACTTTTAGGATTTAATTATTTCACATAAATTTTAAAATGCATTAACAAGAATTACTCATAATATTAATGTTTTTAACTTATGTAACTCTAAAGAAGTATTTTTTTGTGAGAAGCAAAAACATTTTTATTGACGCTTATTTAGAAAGAGTGAAAACTTATTTAGAAACAGTGTGAAAGGGAGAAGTTCATGTTCAAGAGAGAACATAGGATTCTTGAGAGTAGAGATAAGCAAGCAAAGGAACAGAGACAAATAAGCAGACAGGTGTTCAAGGGAGAACACAGACTTGAAGAACAAGCCTAAAAAAGAGTTTTTGAAGAAAATTTTACTTTATCTACTTATCATTGGTTTATAATTTTGTGAAATTTCAGGAGACTAGTTCTATTCATCTTAATGTGTGTGGGTATCACCACCTCCACCATGAAAGAGAGAAAGAGAAATCTCTCCTGTATGTGGGATGAAAAATACAGTAAGGGAAAAACAAATGGTCAAAGTCATCAAAACTGAAGATTTTATCTATAGACTGAGCATACATGGGGGAAGGGGAGGGTAGGTTTTTATATAAATGAATGTTTGAAGTTACTTCTGAGGAATAAACAGAGAAATGTGCACAAGGATTCTGAATTAATCAGAAACATGTCTATAGCAGGAGTCCTCAAGTTCCCAAGAAGAATGGTTAAGGGCCTAAAAGCAAGTATCTAATGCATCTATTAAATTTATTTTATTTTATTTTATTTTTGCTTTTTGGGTTACACCCGGCAATACACATGGGTTATTCCTGGCTCTGCACTCAGGAATTACCCTGGCGGTGCTTGGGGGACCATATAGGATGCTGGGAATCGAACCCGGGTCGTTTGCAAGGCAAACGCCCTACCCGCTGTGCTATTGCTCCAGCCCCAACATCTATTAAATTTAAATACTATTATAAGATGAATTATTCTTTTATACATACACACACACACACAGCTCTTTATGTAAAGCTGGAACAAGACAACAGCTACAAATGCAATGCACTGCAGGGTAGAGGACATTTTAACCAGAAGTTTTGTTGTCTAAATTTATGCTACCAATGGGGGTCATAAAGTATTTCAAACAGAATACAAAGTTGTATCAGGATGACAGTACTGCAAGCCTGACAAGAGTAAGTGCAAATCCTCTCTAAAGTATTTGACTTCAATTCAGACCAATAACGATTACAATCGGTATTTCCATTTTAGAACTATTTTAATGTGAAAATATAGGTCTTTGAATTACTTTAATAACAGGATACAATAAAAACAATTTATACTAAGCTTTTTCTTTTTTTGAAGTGGGGGGCACATCTGTTAGTGCTCAGGGTTACTCCTGGCTCTGAACTCAGGAATCACTCCTAGCAGACTCAGGGACCATATGTGATGCCAGGGATCGAATTCAGATTGGCTGCATAGAAGGCAAGAACCTATTCACTCTACTATTACTCTGGCCCTGCTCTTAAGTTGTTTTTAATGCTCAGAAACTTTGGTGTGGAGGGCAAAGTTTCTGGTTCTTAAATATACTCCATTTATAGGATAGGTATTGATTTATTTTTAAAAGAACTATGCAAGAAAGATGGATTTTTTTAAAAAATTATGAATTTTTTCCCTTTCTATTACATTCAACTACTTTAATAATTTACAATTCAAGTATCATTATAACTTATGATTTAAATAATCAAAAACATTAGAGTTAAAATATAGTCTCATCCATAACAAACAACAACCAAAACCATCAGCCTGTGATTGCAGACCACTCACCTGCAGAGCCTATATGAGTGTTTCAAAATTCTCGAGCACTTTGAGAACTAGGTTGCAAAGTCCTCCAGGCCCTGGGAACTGTGCAGATCTTTTAGGAGGAGAGCAGACTGCTTCTCCCAAGCACCAAGATTTACAGACCAGCCCAACATTTAGTATTCCTCCTTTTATTTGTAGCTCACGCTCACAAACATATATACATATATATACACTAACATCACTAACATATTTTGTTTGGGGGCCACATCCAATGGTGCACAGGGCTTATTCCTGGATCTATGACCAGGTATCACTCCTGGCAGGGCTCAGAGGACCATATGCGTTGCTGGGGATCGAACCCAGGTTGGTCACTAGCAAGGCAAGTGTCCTTCCTGCTGTATTATTACTCTGATCCCTTATATTTTCATAATATCCAGAGTATCCTGGTCTTAATCTATCTGAATAACCCCACCATGAAATTCTTTAGTATTTTTATACTCTCTAATACTTTTATAAGAAAAATGTGTATTTCAAGTTTAATGCATAATTTTCCATCTTTTCCAAGACTAGCATAAACATTGCACAAATGTTACATCATAGTTGCTCTAAGTCTGTTCTAAGTACCACTGAGATTATAATTCAAATATGTGACTTACAAACCAATTCTTTAAACTGCCAACCATTGCAAACTTCTCCCTACTTTTAATGGGTAGAAGGTCCTCAAAGATCCTCTCATAACACAGCCCAATGTACAGTAATTAATATAAGAACTCTAATCTGATCCCTACTCTTTCCACTCCTGCCAGAGTATTCATTCACTCAGGAAAGCTATTTCCTACCCCAGGAACAAATGTATTCATGTACATATGTGAATATGCATGTCTATGTACACATATGAGCTCTAGGGATTTTCTAAGACTACAGAAAGCAGCATTTCTCACATCCCTAATTATAATTCAATATTCACTTTCCTATAGAAGCAAGGGAACAGTGGTGCCACTACTATTTTAATCATGTCATAAAAATGTTGTTTCTTGGATCAGAGAGATAATACAGATAATACAGGGGTTAATATGCTTTCCTTGCATGTAGCTAATTCTGGTTTGATCCCTGGAACTGCATATGGCCTCCTGAACACTGCTATAAGTGATCCTTGAGCACAAAGCCAGAAGTAATCCCTGAGCACTTCCAGATGAGGCCCAAAAACTCAAAAACAAAAGCATGTCTATGTTTATGTGAGGAAAATCCACAAGTGTGAATTTAAATACACACTTGTATTACTAAATACTTCTTGGGATAAAATTTATAAGTACAGTTTGTGTACTAATTAGATTTATTATTTAATTAAAACACTCTAAGATATCCCTTAATTCTATTATACAAGCCCTTTTTGGGCTGGAGAGAGTACAGAGGTTAAGGCTCTTGCCTTGCATATGGTCCTGGAGTCATGCCATGAATGATTCCTAGCACAGAGCCAGGAATAAGCCCTGGACATGGCTGGGTGTGGCACCAACCCCTAAAAAAATAATTATAAACCTTATTAACCTGTTTTTTAAAGAAACATTTATATAGATAACATAATGGTACAGCACAGAAAAAAAAAGTAATTTTTTTTATACTTTCTAAACTGCTTATTTCCACTTACATTATATTGCCCTCCCCTCTCTGAAAACAAACACTACCAACAGTTTCTTGAGATCAAAAAGAAAAATGAGTATTCATATTAGCGTTATATATGTTAAGTACTTTCCTTTTGGTGACTGGTCAGATATCATCACTTAGTAAGCAGTAAGGAGAAATAATCAGATCCCAGAAACAGAACAAATTTTTAATTACAGTACCACTGGTTCTACTCCTTATCATTACAACACTTTGAATTGCTGCTATTCTCTTGGATTTAGTAATAAATTCCTTTTCTAGGCATTTCCCTCTCTTGTTTATGGATTTGAGGGCAGAAATGAATCTGCATGGTTCTACTAAGGTATATAATATAACAGAAAGGATTCTGAATTGAGCTAGAAGACGGGTTTTTCCAGTTTCTTGTACCGATAGTGCAATCTTAGTTAAGTCACATCCTTTCTCCAACTTTGAAAAATATCAAACATTATGGAAATACACAGTGATAAATGTAGCAGTGACAATAAACTCCATTTTATCATTCTTCTCTCTAAGTATGTTTCCTTACAACTTAATCTTTATAAAAATTAACCTCTAATATAAACTCTTCCCTTTTCTCTTTATATTTTCCTAATTCTTCTGTCTTGTCTGGTTTCCATTCTTTCTGATAGTGTAATTCCTCTTCCAATGAAAAACAGACGCACATTATTGACACTATACTATTTCCAAGTTTTTATAACACTATATTTCTAGACATGTAGCCTAATAGCGATATTTGTTCATACAATGCTGTATTCTCATGTTTCTACTCTTCTTGTATACTTGTAACATAACATTTGATAAGGCAATATAACAAAGTAAAGAATATGTTACATATTGCTCTCCTGTCACCTGGAGCTTAATATTCGTAATTCTATTTCTTACTACCAGTACCGAGCTGCTGTATCTTAGCCACACTGACGTTTGACCCATATTCTAAAGTGAACAACTGTTTTAAAGGGCTAAAGTGATCTATTGACAGAGCTGCTGGCAGGCTTTTCTGTGAAGAGACACCATTAAGCTCTTATTTTTTTTCCAAAAGGGCTGTTCACCCAGCTGTTAAAGACTTAACTTGAGAAATAGCATATGCTGTTAAACAGCATAGGAAACAAAAGTTCAAAACCTGATTTTCCTGCCCAACAGAGATGGAAGCTTAATTAAGATGATCCAACTGCAATTTCCTTAAAATGCACCTATGAAAATTATATTACACTACTCTCAACTGTTCCCATTCTTCATCTGTTTCAAATGCTTACAATTTATGTCTAGCTGTGCCAAAAGTGTTGAGGGCCTTCCAATGTTCCCATAGCAGCCAAAATACAAGAGGCACAGAGAAGACTCTATGATGGTCAAACATAAAAGATCTTTATTGCTCCCAAGAACTTTCCTTGCATCTAAACAGGCTGCCTGTGACTGTATCTACATAATTTCCTTCAATATTGCACTGGCTTTCAATAAAGCTTAATAATAGGAATCTCTATGCTTTTCAACTTTTATTCCAGGACTTTTTGCTGAATGCTTAACATGTTTAAACTCAGTATTAAAAGCTGGAAGTAGAGAAAGGTAGAGGTCAATCTAAGGGGAAAATATAAAATGACTAATAAATTTGGGGCTTTGAACTTGGTCTAAACTAGAACAAATGTGGTGTCTCACAAAAAGTGTTGGACCTTGCAATACTGCTTTCAACACTGTAGTTTGCCAAGTTTGCCAGTCTAGCCCAGACTAGCCCTAAAACAGCTTAAGTCTTTAATCTGACCAGCTTTTATCCTTCAATTAAAAACATCCTATCAGCTATAAATTACAGTTCATCAAAAATCGAACAAGTTTGGAGAATGGCAAAGCCAAAAGGGATAGCCAAAGGCAGGTACAAAGAATATTAATACCTGCCTTTATAAAAGACACAATATTAGAATATAAGTGGATATTGCCTACAACTTTTCATACTTATATATAAATCCATGATATTTTACTATGCTGAGAGACTAATACCAGTATGTGGAGAGAAGTTTTACAAAAGAAAAGGACTAATATATTCTGCTTTATTTTTTTGACTATATAGTAATGTATACTCATTGGAAATTACAGAAGTAATAAAATTCATAAGAAAATTCTACAAACCCAAAACTGTCAAATATTGCTAAAATTTTGTTGTCTATTAAACATTTACTATCTTAGGCAAAGTTAGAACTGATAACATTATGTTTGTCTAAACTGACTTTCAAGGGCTGGAGAGATAGAACTGTGGGTAGAGGGTGCTTTCTTGCACATGGTCATCCCAGGTTTGATCCCTGGGACCATATAAAATCCCCTGAGCTCCACTAGGAGTGATCCCTATGTACAGAGCCAGGAACAGTCCTAAGCACCACAGGGTATGGCCCCAAAACAAAATAGAAACAGAGTTGTCTCAATAATTCATGGAACCTGATAAACAGTCTCTGGTATTATTAAATATTCTTTCAGAGTATGTTTTTTTTTCAATGTCATAGAAATAGTTACACAAATTATTTTATTTTGCTTTGATGTTGTCTAGAAATGGTATCAAGATAAAGACAGTTTTAATGCATCTGACATATCGCTTGTATTACAACAGGATAACAATCCTGTTGTTCGGCGATTTGTTCAAGCAGGCGCCAGTAACGTCTCCATTTGTCCCTGTCGTGTGCTAGTGTAGCCCAGTGGCATCTTCTCGCTCTAGGAACATTAAGAGCCTCAAACCATTCACTCAGGGTTTTCACGAAGAAGTCTGGCCGTCTCGTAAGTGGGTGGCCATGCGGTCTTATGACGTCACGTGGAATCCAGTCTGTAACAGCTCAGTGGTCGTCTCTAAATTGAGTTATGTGTCCAGTCCATCTGATTTTTGACACCTTGGCAAATGAGACAGCATCCCTAATTCTTGATTGTCGATGGAGGTCGGAACTCCGTATTTCTTCTCTCACTTGAGTGAAACATGATACCCCAAGCATAGCTTTTTTGATTCCTCTTTGGGATATCTGAATAGAATTCTCATCCTATTTTCATAGGGTCCAGGTCTCTGAGGCATATGTTAGTGCAGGAAGAACGGTGGAATCGAAATGATTTGCCTAGAACTGGAGGTTCTTAGTCCTCTTAACCTCTTGAAGGTGTTCCAAGCTACTCTCTTTCTCCTGTACAGTTCAGGTGATAGGTCGTTTGTCATGTTGAGTTCTCGACCTAGGTACACATAACTGCTGCATTTGGAGATGTTTGTTCCGTTGAGGGCAAATGGAACATCAGGAACTAGTCCATTTCTAATGAACATTGTCTTCATGAGATTCAGCGGCAGTCCGACCTTTCCATATGATGGTTGAAGTCAGTCAGCATTCATGTCGCTTAGCTGATATTTGGTGTTATGAGAACGAGGTCATCAGCAAAGCAGAGGTGGTGTAGTTGCCAACCGTCTATCTTCATTCCAGTTGTCGCATGATGTTCTCAAGGGTGGCACTGAAGAGTTTTGGTGAAATGGTGTCGCCCTGCAGAACCCCTCTCTTTACATCGATGATCGCTTCTTTGTAGAATGGTGAGATCCTGGTGGTGAATCCGTAACACAGCTCACTGAGGATCCTGATGTATTGAGTTTGAACACCCTGTCTGGCTATGGCTTCGATTACCACTTCAGTCTCAAGAGAATCAAAGGCCTTCTTTAAATCAATGAACTTTAGACAGAGCGGCATCTTGAACTCTCACAAAACTTCAATGAGCTTGGTCACCGTGGAGATATGGTTGACCATTCAGAATCCTTTTCGGAACCCGGCTCACTCGCATGGCTGTCCTTCATCTAGTGTTCTGCCAGTCCTATTCAAAATGACTCGAGTGAATAACTTGTAGATGACAGACAACAGGCAGATTGGGCGATAGTTGCTGATGTCGTGGGTGTCTCCCTTCTAGTACAACAGGACGGTCCTGCTGGTTTTCCAGTGGGACGGAACCTTGCATTCAGACAGGTAGTGTGTGAAGAGCCGAGCCAGTGTATTGATGAGTACTAGCGGCAGATTCTTCAGGTGTTCAGGTCTGACCTTGTCTGGACCAGGTGCTGTACGCTTCTTTACCGATGAAATGGGGTGTCGGATTTCAGAAGGGAGAATGCTGGGAACGACATATCCATCCTGCAGAATTTGGTATGTGGGCAGGTGGACGTGGCTATCAAAGAGGTCTGAGTTGAAGTCATGAATAACCTTTTCCATTGCCCTTCTGGAAGATGTGATAGATCCATCAGGATGTCAGAGGGTAGTCATCTTGGTCTTATAGTTGGCGAAAGACAGGTGGGTGTTGTGAATACTTTTCCTGGCTTTGCCACATCGGCCAACATTGCTGCTCTTCTCTCTTTGAGGTCTTCCTTTATCGCTTCTTTGCACAGCTTTGTGAACTTGGACGTTAGCTTGTGGTTGCCTGATGCTCGAGCCAGACCACATTGGTGAATTAGCTCGAGAGTTTTTGAAGACAGGCGACTTTTTGTGGCTTTCTCTCTCTCTGCATTCCTTGCACAATCATGGAGGTGCTTAACTAGTCGATCATATTCCTCATTGATGTTGTCAACGACATCTTCCCATATTGCTGCAGTAGTGCTAAAGAGCTCCCAGTTGGTGGTTGTTCTGGGAGCTCTCTTCTTAAACTTTGCAGCCCTTGGGGCCGGAGCGATAGCACAGCAGGTAGGGCGTTTGCCTTGCACGCGGCCGACGTGGGTTCGATCCCCGGCATCCCATATGGTCCCCCAAGCACTGCCAGGAGCAATTCCTGAGTGCAAAGCCAGGAGTAACCCCTGAGCATCGCTGGGTGTGACCCAAAAAGCAAAAAAAAAAAAAAAAAAAAAAAAAAACCCAACAACTTTGCAGCCCTTTCTCCCCGCTCCATGAAGTAGAATTTTGCACGAAAGAGACAGTGGTCTGATCTTGTTTGGAATTTTGGGACAAAAGCGATATCGGTCAGGCAAAACTGTCGACTGAATATGATGTCGTCAATTTCATTGTGGAACTGTCCACCGGGAGACTCCTATGTACCATGGATGGTCTTGGTGAACATGATTTACTCAGTCTTTCAACCTGTTTGTTCCATTCTAGGCCATGGGTTCATATGTGGAGTGCTTCAGGTGACCTTCTAGGTCCTATCTCCGCATTAAAATCACCAACAATGACCTTCTTTATAGAACTTCTCCAGCTCCATGTAGAACATCTCAATTTCTTCTTCGTCGTAATTGGATGTTGGTGCAGAGATGAAGATAGAAACTGCTGGCAACGAGCTACATGTATTCAAATGTAAGCATACAATTTGGGTTGTTAGGCATTCAAATGAATCAATGTTCATGGCCAAATTCGTGTTGACAAGGACACCGATACCACCACTGCCTCTACTGTCACATGTTCCAAGGAACAGTTCTTCTCCAGTGTTGAAAACGGCACGATGTGTTCGATGTCTTCTCATCTCAGTCAATCTAATGACATTGTACTTGATCTTCCACGCTTGCACCATCAGGTCCTCGATGGATGCTTCTGATGCCAGCCTATGTGTGTTAAAAGTGCAGACAGTCATTTTAGTCCTTCTTTGTTTTAGCAGCCTCGTTCAGCCGTGAGATTTTATCAGCCTCTCCTTGTTTGTCCTTCTAAATGCTGTTATATTGGGGGCTCTTCCAGTGTCAGGGGAATGAGGCCCATTGTTGTTACTGTTTTTGGCATATCGAATATGCCATGGGTAGCTTGCCAGGCTCTGCCATGCAGGCGGGGTACTTTCAGTAGCTTATTGGGCTCTCTGAGAGAGATGGAGGCTTTTAGGGTGGCCTCCAATTGCCACTATAGGTGTTCTGATGGTTCACACCATATTTGAGTCCTATCAAATATGGTGTGGTAATGATGGAAAATGGGTAGGCCCAAGCTCAGCCCGAGCAAAGTGGCCTAGAGTGTGGCGGCAGTTGACATATACTATAAAATTGTTTGCATTGTTTTAAATTATAGTATTACTGCAGTTCAACTTAGACTTACAACAAAATATCCTAAAGTTCACAATTCTCACCATATTTTGTGATTATTTATTCAGTCTGTAATATTCTAGACAAAATTTTTCTTGGCTAAGTCCTTATTAAAGTTTTATGACAATCATACTTAGGAAAAACAAAAACAATAAAATAATATATATCAAATAGAAAACTCATATTATTAATAAAGGTAACTCTAAAATGTTTAATTGGGAGAAAATGAGATTTTAGGACATATCTGAAAAATTTATATTCCTGGGCTGGAGATAATTTAGCAGGCTGGGGCATGCTTTGCATGCAGGAAGCCCAGAGTCCACTTGTGGCACCCCATGGTACCTTGAGTTGAGTGCGTCCCAAATCACACATACACATGTATAAAATTCATAATCTTTTAAAAAAAACTAAAGTTCATAAACAGATAAAACTATGAAATTTAATTCTGAAAAATTTATGTAGTCTTTTTTGTTCTTGTTATTGGGCCATATTGATGGTGCTCTGGGACTATTACTGCTCAATCCTCAGAGATCACTCCTGGTACTGTTAAGAAAACTCAGTGTCAAGAGACTAAACCCACAACTCCTGCATGCAAAGTATGTGCACTGGTCTACTGAGCTATCTCTCTGACACCAAATATATGCAGTCATTTATAATATACTCTTTACATCCATTCTAAAAGTAAAAAAACTAAAATCAAGCAATACATGAAAAGCATTGTAATTTACAAAGCCTTTGCCTATCAAAACTAGTGTGAACCTTTAAAAAGTGGCAGTATCTAAATCTATCACAATGAGATACCACTTTACACATAAGAATGGCCTATAGCAGTTTCTGAAAGTGGGCAGTATTACTCGCCCCTCTCCCCCAGGGCAGGAGGGTGCTGGAACAATCCAGGGGACAAAAGTAGCTTTAGGTACAACTTGGGGTACTTTCTGCTTGTTCACATGAAGAAGTAGACTTTAGGGTGAAAGAGTTCATGGGCAAAAGTTTATTTAGCCTTACATGCAGCCTACCCAGATTCAATCCCCAACATTGTGACTCCCTGTGCACCGCTGCATGTGGCCAAAAACCAAAACCGGTGGTACATTTCCAGGTGACTTTTTTTCCCCCCTGAAAATGGGGTTGTAGATAAAATAAGTTTGGAAACCTTAGGCCTATATCAAAAGGCAATTGTTGGCAAGGGTGTGGAGGAAATTGGTGTTGGTGAGCAGAAGGGTCTTTTGGGTTTTATGATGGCAATGGAATGTTGATGTAGATGTAACAATTATATACTGATAAAGGTTCATGAAGTTAAACCCTTGAAATTCCATAGCACTACTGCAAACCAATAAGTCAGTGAAAAACTTCAAATAATGAAAGATTACAATTAGTCTCTTTATTCTGGACGTAAAATAAGAAATGAGAGTGACACAAAGTTGAGAAATTATACACCCTGAGCTGGATGTGAGTGACTCCAGAATGGAGTGCACTCTAGTTATTTTTAAACACATGAGCTAATAGGCAAAAATTTAAATGACTTGCCTATTGTCATATGTCTAAAAAAAATAACAAAACTGAAAACCCAAACTCAAACTCAGGTCCCAGACTAAATGTGTTCTCTTTATTTCTACATTGCTTTCCATAGATCACAAATGTGCCAAATATTCCCTATAGTCAGCACCAGATAAAGATATTAAAAGAAGGGCTGGAGCAATAGCACATTGGGTAGGGTGTTTGCCTTGCACGCAGCCAACCCGGGTTCGATTCCCAGCATCCCATATGGTCCCCTGAGCACCGCCAGGAGTAATTCCTGAGTGCAGAGCCAGGAGTAACCCCTGTGCATCGCCGGGTGTGACCCAAAAAGAAAAAAAAAGATATTAAAAGAGGGATTGAAAAGATAGTATGCTAAGATGCGTGGCATGCACATTGCTCACCTGGCCTGGATTCCTAGCACTCCATTATAGTCCCCTGAACACTGCCAGGAGTAATCCCTGAGCAGAACTGGGAGTAAGTCCTGTGCACCACCAGGAGTGGCCCAAGAAACAATATATACATGTGTATTTTTTTTTTTGAGGGGCCACAGTAGGCAGTGCTGAGAGACTACTCCTGGTATATGGTGCCCAAGGGCCTGAGCATTGCTAGGAATGGGCCTCAAGTACCAGGAGTAGCCCTTGAGCACTGCTGCATATGATCCAGAAATAAAAACAATGCAAGAAAATGAGTGAAAGACCACAGTGTTTAGTTATTCAACAGCACTTGGAATGTCTGCCTAAGTTATATACTAAATATTGTAATGTTCCTTCAAAAGTAGCTAAAGGGAAAGGGGAAATAATTGGATTTAAAAGTTGAGCTTGGGGCTGGAGTGATAGCACAGCGGGTACGGCGTTTGCCTTGCACGCGGCCAAACTGAGTTCGATTCCCAGCATCCCATATGGTCCCCTGAGCACCGCCAGGGGCAATTCCTGAGTGCAAAGCCAGGAGTAACCCTTGTGCACTGCCAGGTGTGACCCAAAAAGCAAAAAATAAATAAATAAATGTTGAGCTTTACTAGCTTTACTTCACATAATCTGTATTTAAGAAATTGGATATTAAACATTTGACAATAAGGGTGCTCACTAGAAAGTACAAGAATTTTAAAGAAATAAAACTGTTCCATGGACAATATGATTGCCTACACAGGAAAATCTAATACAATATAACTTACCTAGAAAACGCAATTTAAAAAACATAAAGAGCCAGAAAACATAAGAACCACAAAAATAATACCAAATAAAAATTTATAAAATCTTGGGGGTGAGGATATGGTTCAAGATAGAGCAGATGGCTAACATGTGTGCAGCCCTAAGTTTGATCCCCAGCACGATATGCCTTCCACCCACGGGATGATCAACTTGTTCCCAGGACCCTTGAGAACCACCAGGCTAAACAGCAAACTCTCTGTCTGAGTTCTGAATCGCCTGGCTTAAGCATTAGATAGGCACACACTGCAGGGCTGAGCAATCTTTGGAGTAGCCAAGATTCATACCCCTACCCCTAACCCCAGCATCACCACTGGGTGTAGGCCTTATAAAATATGTAGGGGGGAAAAACAAAAATGCAAAACAAGACAGGATTGTTCTCCTAGCTATTAAAACTTCATAGAGCTTAAAATTAAAGGTCTATAAAGTAAAATAGTGATATTGGGAATAGGTGAGACAAAGAGACTGTTAAAACAAGTGTTCAGGAACAGTGGTATATGTGTGAATTTGGTATATGAAAAAAAGACTTTTTCATGGGAGAAAAAATGAACAATTCACAATTTGTGCTAAAATAGCATGCTACCCATATGACTAAAAAAATAAACAAACATAACCCCAGGCTGGGGAGTTTGTACAGGTTTAAGGTGAATGCTCTGCATGTGGGACCTTGCACAGTGGACAAGGCGTTTGCCTAACACGTAGCTGACCTAGGTTCAATCCCTAGCATGCATATGGTTCCCAAGCACCTCCAGGTATAATTTTGCAGAGCCAGGAATAATTTCTCAGCCTGAGCACAACCTGGTGTTGCTCCCCCATTCTTAGCCTCCAGAAAAAAAGAAGGAAGGGAGGGAGGGAGAAAGAAAAGAAAAAAAAAAGCAAGCCTAAAAATATAGTTTTGCATACTTTGATCCGTGGCACACAGTCCCGAGGTGACTCTGTGGTGCTGGGAATCTTAGCATGTAGCACTACAAGTCCCTGAGCACCACTTGGTATATCCCTGGAAACCCTGAGTACTACTGGAGTGTCCCAGGTAATCCCTGGTACCACAGAGCCTGAACAGTAGCACATCTTTGGGCCCTCCATAAAACTACTGGACCTTGCATAAAACAGGTGGCTGAGAATCACTGAAGGGACTTCCCCAGTTCCCTTTCTTGCTGCCTGTGATAATTTGGTTATGGTGCACATACAGATTTGGTTATGGTACACACAAACTTAGTGGTGTGCCGGGGACGACCCACTTTTAGATCTGGTTGCACAACTCAGCAGCAGTCACACACTTCAGTTGTAGTGCTGTAGTTCTGGTTGAGGTATGCCAGCAATAGCACACGGTGCTGTCAGGGATCCCAAATAGTGTCAGAGTTCAAACCTGTGGCTTTATCAGCTTCACCATTGCAAAATGAGAGCCATGACCAGGTCCCAGGAAACAGCTTTTCTTCCTTTTTTAAAAACTGAGATTCTTGGTTTCCAATGCCATGATTTCTCATGTACATATTGCAACACCATGCCCATCATCAGTGTACCAGAAAAATAGCTTTTAAAGACTGAAAGGAATGTGATACAAACCAACCTTAAATCAATTTTCATTATGCATCTAGGGGACCAGTGAGAAAATCCAATGGGTAAGGCAAGAGTAGACCCAGGTTTGATTCCGGGCACTCCATAAGGTCTCCTGAACATCAGGATTATTCCCTGAGCTCAGAGCCAGGAGCAAGACCTGAGCATCACCAGGTGTGACCCCAAAATAACAACAACAAAAAAAATAAAAAATTATGTGGGGGAGATAGTTCAATGGGCTGGACCGCACGGTCTGCATGCAGGATCTCTGCACACCAATTGAAGCCAACCTTGACCACCAAGCAGGGAATAGGACCTGACCTGGCACTAAGGTCCCAAAACAAAACAAACATCTAAGAATAAAATAAATTCTAAAGATTCAAATTTTCAAAGACTTTTACCTGGGTAACACACATATATATAATACTTGGTTGACAAGGTATCTTCCAAGACAAAATATGAAATATCTTGAAGGCAAACCAGCTTATATCGCCAAACAGTAATTGGGATAATTTTCTTAACCCCCATAAAAGTTGCACTTCAGACATCATATACTATTCCAATGATTTCAGTATTTAACAATAAAGATGAAACTGGGAATAAGCCATATGCAGATTTTTGCAAATCTGAATGACTAGGTAGAAAAGTGGAAATAGAAATATAGACAAATAACCAAATATTCCAACTGAAAAATAATATAGTCTTAACTAATATAATCTTAACTAATAACTTGCAATGTACAGCACTTGGCTAATTGCATGTTATCAACAGATAACAGGAAACCAGGGCTGTTGTTGCTGTCTCTGGAAGTGTTCCAGAAAACGCTCTACCTGACTATCATCTTGAACTGACTTCAAGGAACACTTCTTAAGAACATTTATATGAAGATTATGTACACTCATTTCTTGAAAAGCTTTTTCACCTTGTAATGTTATTGATCAAATGTATACTCATTTCTTTTTTTTTTTTTGCAGGTCTTGCTTTATATATTTATTATTATTATTTTTTAATTTCATTGAATCACCATGAGATAGTTACAAGCTTTCATGTTTGGGTTACAATCTCACAATGATCAAACACCCATCACTCCACCAGTGTACATTCCCCACGACCAATATCCCGGGTATACCCCGCCCCCCCTTTCCCACCCTCCCTTTGCCTCCATGGCAGACAATATTCCTCACTCTCTCTCTACTTTTGGGTATTATGGCTTGCAACACAGACACTGAGAGGTCATCATGTTTGTCACATTATCTACTTTCGGCATGCATCTCCCATCCCAACTGGTTCCTCCAGACATCATTTTCTTAGTGATCCCTTCTCTGTATACTCATTGCTTGAAAAGCTTATTCACCATATGAAGTTACTGATCAAAATAATAATTTAAGGTCAGCAGATTCTTAATAAAATCTTACTTCTCACAAAAATTCAATTACAAAATTATTTGTGTAATATATGACTATAAAATTTCTAAATGATAATGTAGAAAATCTGGTGACTGGGATTAGCAATGACTTTTAAAATATAACAGCAAAAGAACCGTTTTAAAGAAAAAACTAGTACCTTTTCTTCACTAAAATCTCAAGTTGTTAAGAGAATGAAGAGATATTGTACACTGGGAGAAACTTAAAGAGTGGTATCCAAAATATATAAAGAACTCATAAAAATAAGAAAATCAGCCATACCATCTAATTAAAAAATGGGTAAATGATCTACACAGATACCTCACTTATTTGCTATAAGCAGAGCAAATAGGTATATGAAAAGATACTTCATATTAAAGGTCATCAGAGAGCTGCAAATTAAAATGAGATACCACTATTTAGCTACCAGAATGGCTAAAATCCAAAACACTGGCCATGCCAAAAGCTGGAGAGGTTGTGGAACAACCAGAGTGCTTATTCACTGCTGGTACAAATGTCAATGTTATAGCCACCTTGGAAAAAAGCTAAACCGATTTCCACAAAATATAGCAATCATATTACTATCTCAATTTAAGTGAAATGAAAACTTATAGGCACACACACACACACACAACCCACAAAAAACACCTACACAAAAATATGTATAGCAGCTTTATTCATTATTGCCCAAAGCTGGGAGCAACCAAGATGTCCTTAAAGATGCAAATGGATAAATTGTGATATGGTCATGAAATAAAAAGAAATGAACAATAAAAAAGACCAATATAAGAAACAAACACTATTACTGTAAATTATGTGCTTAAATAAAAATACAATAAATAAAACCAAAAAAACATCTTCAACATATAAATAAAATTAGATACAAAAAAGGGAAGAAAATAGAAATTAACAATCAACCCATTAGAAGGCATAAAAGAACCATGAATGCATATTGCTATATGTAGAAAAAAATCTGCTGACTAGGATTAGCAATGACTTCTAAAATATAACAGCAAAAGAACAGTTCATTAAAGAAAAAACTAATGAACAGGGTACATCCTGTATGATTCTAACCATAAGACATAGGAAAGGCAAAAAAGATTGGTGGCTATTAAGAGGGCCAGGGAGTAAAAGGGAGGTATGAACAGCTGGAGTCCAGGGGATTTTTAGGGTGGTTAAATTATGATACTGCAATGGTGAATACACACTATACATTTCTGTCAGAGCTCAGAACTGTAAAACACAGAAGTGAAGACTAATGTAAATTATCTATTCTAGTTTAAAAACAAAACGAAAATATCAAATTCAGCACCCCCCAATTTACTAATGAAGACTGAGGCCCAGAAAGATCAAGAGACTTGCAAAAAGTACTAGTGATGGCTCAATTATAGAATACAAGTCATCCAAGGGTAAGGCCTGTGAGACCTCAAGTTTGATCCCTGGCTCAACATGATATGCATATGTGCAATCCAAAAGGCTCTGCTGCTTAGGATCCCTAAGGCAAAATAAAGTATATCAGGGTGCCACAACAAAAAATGAGACACCCCCACCCCCACACCACCTCAGCAAGCACATCAAAAGTGCAACTCCTGAAGAGCACCACAATCGTGTGAGCACTATACCCAAGAGTGAGATTCTTGGTCATCAGAAACAAATATGGTCAGAGCATGGGCTGAGACCATGTCTTGCTTGAATGCAAGAGGCCTGGGTTCGATCCCTGGCACTGCATGTTTTTCCAAGCACTGGCCCCAAGTACCACTGAGTATGGTTCAGGAATAACAACAACAACAACCACAACCCAGTGGTGGAATAAAAGGGGAAAGGGTGTAAAAAAGAGACTGGCAAATAGTGACACCCACATACAAACAAAGGACTCAGGCCACAGCTGCTATTATTCTGGCTAAAGTTAAGTAACAGGGCAGTAATGTAAAAATAAGGATAACAGTATTTACTTATCTGTAAAAATAAGGATAATATTATGTACTTCAAAGGGTTATTTGGAGGCATAAATAAACACATTATCTTATTAATGACTGGATTTAGTATGCTAAATATGTCAAAAATTTAGACAGGAAATGGAAAAATATGGAAAACTGGACAACTGGACTTAAGTTTATTACACAAAATTATTTTACTGGGACTTAACAAGCCTATGAGGTAGGTAATAGCCTCCTGGATCAAGTATTTTGGAGAACTACAATGGGAATGTGAGGCAGAGAGAACAACACTGGAAACTTCATGAGAACATATAACAAATATAGAACAAATGAACTGCTACAAAAACTAGAAAGGATAACAGTCGTCTGCTTGGACTAGAATGGTTAGGTAAGACCTCTGAGAATAAGTCTTCTGAGATGAAGCCAAAACAGTGAGAAAACAATGTGAAAATCCCAGCTGAGAACCTTGGGTAGAAAGAAATAGCATTTGCAGATTCTAAATTTGATACAGTCAGAGGACAGAAATATAATAATATGAATGTATTTTACATGTGGGAAAAACCAAGGTTTCAGAATCTGTATGAGGTAATAACAAAAACATGAACTTGAGGTTTAACTTCAAATTTCATGTTCTTTGGAGATGTTATGGTCCATAAACCTAGTAAGATCTCTTCAAAATATATTCATATTAGATCTCAGCAATCAGGATTCCTAAAGTGACTTTTACTTTAAAAAATTACCAACCTAAAGAAATTCTTCTGAATTTTTTTTTTCAGAAATTTTCAGCAATTCTCTGAATTTCTTCTGAATGTTTTTCTGTTGCTGCAAAAGGTAGACACTAAAATAACTCTAAAAGATGTAAACTATCACATTAAATAAAATGTTCTGGTTAATAATTACATTTTCCCAGACCATCAAGTCTGTAAAGTTGTTATACCATATAGACAAGTTACTGTATAAGTATGGTGCTTTCCCCCTTCCTCTGAGTTGGTATGATAATGATTGTACAAAATGCCTGCCTGCAGTGCTCACCAGTCTCACACTAGGATGCAATACTCTCCTATCTGGACACTATACTCAAGAGTAGGCATTTTTTAGTCATGTTCACACAATACTGTTTTAGTGTGTGCTTGGGGTCTTATGTTAGTCACAATTCCTGATTTATGGTACCTGCACAGCTTTTAGTCGTGTATGTGTTCCTATGGTGCAGTCAAAATTACCTATTATTTAGGCACAGCACAGCCGACAGGCTCAAAAAGCAGTGGAGCCAGGATCATGCCCAGCACACCAAAAACTCAAGATCATACACTGGCAGACATTTTAGACCTCTGAACTATTCCTGTGCCTAAACATGGTGTCTTTAATAATTTCCATAACAAAGCTTGACACTGAGTCTTTGCTTGAGGATATAAACATTTATGCTTATTTAAAAAAATTAATTATGGTAAATTTCTCCAATTAAGAAGCTTAAAATTTCAAAACATCAGACCAGATACATAGCACAGCAGTAGGGTGCTTGCCTACCCATGTGTGAGGAACTGAGTTTGATGCCTAGGACTAAAAATATTCAAGGTATTACAAAAGCTGTCGCAAAACTTAAAACACAATTTCCAAACTATACATTTCTTGAATTATGTAAGATATACAATTCAAGGATCACATAAAATTGTAGAGCATGCCAATAATAAGTGCACGACTAAAAGCTGTGCAGTCCACTTGAGGGCCTGAAGGAATAACATGGCTTAGAGCACCTACTCTGCAAATATGTGGTCGAGTTCAGTTCCCTGGTGCTCAAAATGTTGAGTGTAATTCTGGCAGCTCTATTATCTGTAACCTGGCATTGCAGCAAGCAATAGCAGAGGGTACTGCTGCCAGGTATGCCAACTCCACAAAAGGAGCATAATACTGATTATCATAACTTAAAAAAATAGATTTGCAAATGTCATGGCCAGGAAGTGTAACTTCTGGTGAGCACTGCAATGACCCCCAATTAGCACAACTTGCTTAGTTGTTCCAGCATGAAGATATCATTCCTCAAGCTATTTAATGTATTTAATATATAGATTTTTTCTTCATTTGTTTTTTGTGGCACAAGCTAAGTCCTACTGTCTTACTCTGTACAACAGAGAGGTCTAACCTCGAGGAAGACCGGTATCCCACGTCCTCTGCTTTTATGGGCTTGATGACATGGCCTAGCTTGGTGACGACCTTGGGTATAATCAGCTTTTGGAAGGCTCTCGGGGTGTTCCATGTAGATCCTATAGGGGTCTGGATGGTTCTTTCAAATTGCTGATAGTGGGTGAACGGGTGTGGGAGCATCTGTACCTGATGAGCTGCCATATGGATGTTTCGCTTCTCAGTGATAATCACATTTGCTAAATTTTTGTCTTTCCTTGGAGGACCTTCATGGACTTTAATGTGAAACCGACGTCTCTTCTTGGCACTGGGCTTTAGGCCTGCACCATCCCACTCACCCCAGCCAGGCAGAATCAGGTCCAAGTCCTTTGGCTTACTTGTCTCCACAGCTTCTCTCTTCTCTTTCAGGAAGTCTCTAATGACGTCATCCCCGGCAAAAGCTTCCTTTACCACCTGCTTTTGGGCTCTCTCTTTTTCATCTTCCAATTCTTCTATTGTGGGAACAGCCAAAGACTTCACAGAAGGAGATTTTGTAGTTAGGAGGTTCTGCAGATTAATCATTTGTTCCTTAGTTTTCTTCTTAGGTGCATCAGGATGATTTCTTGGCTTCCTCTTTAACTGCTGCCCTTTTGACTCCGACCTGGGAAGCTCCTTATTTTGACAACACCTCTCTTTACCCAGTACATCTAGTTCTTCTTGAGTCTGTGCTCTCTCCAAACTCTGGAGCAATAGAGGTTCCTCTTCTTTCTCGATTAGTGACTCACTCTGAACCAGTACAACTGTCTTCCCTAAACTCACTTTTTGCTTTCTGGAATCATTTTCCATGCTTAGTTTCTGAGACTCTGCCCTCAATACACACAGTACCTCCTGGCAGCTAGAATACTTTGCTTCTTGAATGCCCACTGGTTCGTTGTCCTGGTTAGGCCTAGACTTTTGCCAGAAAAATTGCGTTTCTTTAGATCCTTGCGGTGAAATTTCTTCTTCTGCCACTGGTCTTTCTTCTTTCTCTTTCTCAGAGGCCTCCTGTACCAAAGGCTTTAAAAGCTGTTTAGGGTCCTTCTGGATTTCATTCTCGTATGCATCACCCATTGGTCTCCCAAGTATCCAGGGGTTCTGATCCACTTCATTCGTCTGTACCTCATTCGCTGCATCAGGAAAAAGGTGTTCACCTGCTTCCTCCACACTGCCTTCCTCTACTTCCTCATTCTCCGAGGCTACCTGGAATTTCTGTGCCAATTCTTTGTTCTTGGCCAACTGCACCTGCATAGCCTGGCGAACTTCCACGTCAAATTTGGCCACGATTTTTTTTGACTTTGCCCACTTCCCACTACTTTGGTGCTTAAGGTTCATCCGCTCCATTATTCTGGCTGTTTTGATTTTTTCCAGTTCTTCCAATGCTGCTGAAGGACTGACTTTTGATAACATCTCAATCTCGTTCAGGGTTTTCCTACCCTTTCCTTTCTTCAGCATTTTATGGTGTTTTTTGCTTCTGATTTTTTTTTCTCTTCGAGCCCTGGCCTCGTAATAGGACTGCAGAGCCCGGGCCCTCTGAAGCTCTGCTCTGTACATCTTAGCCTCTTCCAGGCTCATGGCTTTGAGAGAGGCCTTTTCCTTGGGAGTTAGTAAAAGATCTGTTACTGGTTGCTTCTTCTTATGTAGCAGATTAAAAAGTTCTTGCTCCAGTGGAGTTTTTGCTTTCCAGCCACTGAGCACATGTTCAATAGGAGCAAAGGCTGATGGCTCCTTATTCATGGGAAAAACCAGCTGCTCTGCTTGCCTGTTCTTCAGAACAATGGGATCCCATTTGGAAAGGGCTTGGGTGGTTTTATTGAATGTCACTTCTCTGTGGATTTGTTCAAGTTCTTCTTTGTTAAGGGGTAACTCAACTATCTTTTTTGATTTGACTCTCTTGAGTTGCTTTTTAACATTAGCCAGTGAGGGTGACATTTTAGTGGGGTCAAGTAGATCAGAAATAACTAGTTTTTCTCCTGACCCATTAGAACTGATATTGAACTCTGATACCTCCAGACTAGCCTCAGATCTCTGGACCAAATTCGGCCTTGTCTTCCCATCAAGGGTTCTGATTGCTTCCAGAAGCTTCTGGTGCTTTCTTTCTTCATCACTATTCTCATCTTCACTGGCACTCAAGGGGTCATCATTTGACAGGTCATCTAATTCTTGCTGTTGGCTTAAAGCGAGAAAGCTCTTGGCAGCCTGGTTCAGACTCATCTCAGCAGCCTGTCCCTTGAGTTGGCTGTATATTTCTTAAGGGAGGTTCATATACTGCTGTATACTTGATGTTAAGTGAGTTTGTCCATTGTAGGTTTTCAGTAAATAATGAACAAATGAATGTAAATGTCTGGATTTCATCCCTCCATTCCCCTGCAATTGCAATGAAAAAGGTCACTGATGAACTTCTGATGGGAAAACTGCATTGCCATCTTTAATAAAGAAAGCCCAGATCCTCTGATGTTCTATCTATGGAAGAAGAATCTTCACATGCAAAAGAGCAGCAATTCTAACTCTTGTCCTCAATATTTACTTTAATTCTTTAAGAACTCATTATCACTATCCCCCTCACTTGCCTCAATGGAAAAGAGTAATGTTCCCACTAAAATGCTCTTTTCTAATTACATCTATAATTATAACTATTTTTTATAAAAATATATATATACCACAATACAACACAGATAAAGTTGATATTTAAGACTTTTACCAAAGTTTGGGGATAATAATAGTTAAAATCACAGATACCAAAAGGAACCCTGACAGTATAAGGAGTTGAGATTTCCCTCCTCCCACCCACCCATCTCCAGCATTTTTAGGCCTGATTAGTCCTAGTTCCTAATTTACCTTCACTTGTAAGCATTATTTAGCATTATTTTAGATCACCACCCAGTAATCTACACTTACCACATCCTTTCTTAAAGACTAAACCTAAGAAAGAGAAATCCAAGATAGATTGGTAGCATTCTGAACTACTAACTATTCCTTCTAGAAACTTTGTAATTTTTTTGGTTGTCCATCTCTTGGAAATTCTTTTCCTCCTCTGATGTGCCTACCCTGGCATTTTCTTATCCTGTACCCTTTCCATAGCTAACTGTATTTGCACCATGATTATAATATAATGATAAGAATAAGCTTTAGATTAACTTTACCATTTTATTATCTATCACTTGTATCACTTATCATTCTGTTGCTCATTGATTTGCTCGAGTGGGTGTCAGTAACGTCTCCATTCGTCCTTGTCACAGCTAGTGTAGCCAATAACAGTAGTGTATGCCAAAAACAGTAACAATAATGGGCCTCATTCTCTTGAGCCTGAAAGAGCCCCCAATATGGCAGCATTGAGAAGGATAAGCATGGAGAGGCTGATTTATTTTCTATCACTGTATCGCTGTCATCCCATTGCTCATCAATTTGTTTGAGCGGGCACCAGTAATGTCTCCATTGGGAGACTTGTTGTTACTGTTTTTGGCATATCAAACACGCCACAGGTAGCTTGCCAGGCACTGCTGTGCGATGAGATACTCTCGGTAGCTTGCCAGGCTCTCTGAGAGGGGCAGAGGAATAGAACCGGGTTGGCCATATGCAAGGCAAACACACTGTATGCTGTATGCTGTGCTATCCAGAACGAGCCCGATTCATTATTTAAGTAAAGAAAAAAATGATATATGCAAAAAAAAAAACAAAACCCATGCACTCATCAGTAACAGAAAAGAAAACGCAACTCCAAGAGGCAAAAACCTGGGGAAAACTCAAGTTCTAATGTGAAAGTTCTCATAGTTTAATGCTATGAGACAATTGAGGGACATCATACAACTTCTTTTGTTCTTATTTTAAACTCTGCTACCAGTTGATTTCTCAGATAATTTTCCTATAGAGAAAACTCGGGCTAAGCAGATACAGGGAGAAGGACTTTCATTCATTGTTGGTGGGAATGCCGACTGTTCCAGTCTTTTTGGAAAACAATCTGAACATTCCTTCAAAAAACTAGAAATTGAGGAGCTTTTTAGCTTCTTTAAAAACTAAAGAAGCTAAAATTGAGCTCTCATTTGACCCAGCAATACCACTTCTGGGAATATACACTGGGGCCCCAAAAGAGAAAAACCATCTACATTTCTATGTTCATTGCAGTACTACACACAATACCTAGAATTTGGACACAACCCAAGTGCTGGAGAACAGATGACTGGATAAAGAAACTATGCTACATCAACACAATGGAACACTACACAACTGTTAGAAAAAATAGAGTCATGAAATTGGCTTGTAAATGAATGGATATGGAGAGTATCATGCTGAGTGAAATGAGTGAGAAGGACAGACATAGAATGACTGCACTCATTTGTGGGATATAAAAATAGTTTTAAACTAATATCCAAGGCCAGGAAGACTAGTCAACGGTTGGAAGCTTGCCACAAGTGAGTTGGGCGTAACAGGCAGTTAGGATAAAGAAGGTACCAGTATGACAACAATAGTTAGAAATGCTCACTCTGGACAAGAACTCAGTGTTGAAAGTAGGTAAAGGGATATACGTCATAACCATTCAGTATTCATATTGCAAAAGCACAATGCGAGGGAGAGAAAGAGAGAGAGACAAACACAGAGAAACTGAGAGGGGAGGGGGAGTGTGCCTGCCACATGGTGGGGAGGACTGGGGACACTGGTGGTGGGAAATGTACACAGTGAAGGGATGGAGGGATGGATGCTGGAACATTGTATTACTGAAACCCATTCATGAATAACTTTGTAATTGCATATCTCACTGACCCAGTTAAAAAAAATAAACACGAAAAGAAAACAAAACAAAACTCTGGCCAGAAACCAAACCTACTATTTGGCAAATATCACAAAGTATACTGTGAAGCTAGTATCCTGTGTCTTGCATAAATATAAATATGCATACACATATTTAAGTACACACACACATACACATATGTACACACTCAGTTCCAAGTCTTAAAAACTGGTGTGTGAGCAAAACTATATTTCTAAGCTCACAAGACTTAAAAACTCTGGTTTTTAAGTAACTTTCTAACAAACAAGTAAAGGCATGTTGTATAGTAAGAATTTATAGTAACATTTAGACACATCAGAAAAACTTCTTTGGGAAAGTGATACATGAGTTAAGATCTACAGAAGAATTAAGAGGACAGAACACTCTGATCAAAGAAAATAGTAGAGGTGCCGCAACCACACTCACCAACTATTCTCTCATTCAATTAAATACTCATCTGGTTTTACTCTACTAATCTCAAGATGACTGCCATTGCTACTAAAAGTAGTAGTCAATTACCAATTTTTATCCCATTGACCAGAACAGTACTTAACATAATTTAACACTCATTCCTCCTTAATCACTTTACTTGGTTTCTAGAATGCCACATTATGGGTTTTCTTCTGTTTACTGGCCACTCTTGCACAGTAACCTTTGCAAATAACTCCAAATCAACCCAAACAATCTAGGATGTCTCTTTTTATGATACAAACTATTCTCAGACCTTAAATGCTATCAAAATCTAACTATGAAATCCAAAATTCTATTTAGATCCTTATCTTTCCCTATGTCCAGATTAAACTACCAACTTCACATCTCTACCTAGATGTCTTACAGGTATCTTAAACTTAAAATAGCCAAACTGAATGCCTGATCTCCTCAATCCCACATATAAATCTCATGGTCTTCCCATGACAAATGGCAATTCCTTTCTTTTAGTGTTTCAAGCCAAAATCTTTGTTATTTGTGAATCTTACACCTTCAATCTGTCAGCGAAACTGCACTAATACATATCCAAATTCTGTTCGCTTACTACTGCCTCTAATGCTATCACCACGATCAATGTCAACCCAATTATACCATCTGGATTATTTATTTGATTTTCTAACTAATATCTTTACTAATCCTCTTGCTTTCTCTTGGCCTGCCTATGCTCAACATGATCTTTTCTTCATTTTGGATCATATCCAAGATCACATACATGCAATGCATGTGCTCGATCACAAGTATAGTCCCAACCTCAACACAATTCTGAAGGAGCTATTTTAAAATGCCAGATCACACACTCATCTGCTCAAAACCCTTCAAGGCTTTTCTATCTCAAGTCTTTTCCCTTGTCTACATTACCGCTTTCTCTGTGACCTCATGTTATTCTCTTTTGCACTCATTGTGCTCCAGTCATTTACTTCTAAAACTTAAGTTCTTCCTTTGTTCCTACTTAAGACCTTTGCACTGTTCTTTTCACATGAAGTTCTTTTTCCAGGTATGTGCATATATGTATGTGCAATACTCCTCCTATTTCAGGTCCACTCATATCTCTGTTTCAGTGTTATTTTTCAAATTTCAACCTTGAGAAGAACTCTATCTCCCTACAGTCTTGCTTTTCATTCCCTTTCCCAGTTGGTTCTTGCCATTTTCCTGTGACCATTTTATTCACTTACTACTATGTTATGTTTTTATAGTCCATCTCTGCTGAGAAAAAAAAACACAAGCTCTAGGAAAGTAGACTTTTGAAAATTGTGTTGGAATGTATTCAATATACCACCAGATAGTAGACAATCTAACAGATACTTGAATGAACGAATGAAAAGAAACAGACAAGTGACTGTGACTAAAAAAAAGATATGCACAAGATGCAGAAAACCAAATCAAACACCTGGAAATTAAACAACTTGATGTTGAACAATTAGTGGGTCAGGAAGGAAATCAAGGAAGAAATCAAAAGGTACCTGGAAACAAATGAGAATGAAGACACGAGCTACCAGAACCTGTGGGATGCAGCGAAAGCCGTGTTAAGGGGAAAATTTATAGCTCTGCAAGCATTTCTCAGGAAGGAAGAAAGGGCCCACATAAATAACTTGACTTCACAGCTTAAGATTTTAGAAAAGGACCGAAAAAAGGAGCCCAAACCAGGCAGAAGGAAAGAAATAATAAAACTTACAGCAGAAACCAACGACATGGAAACCCAAAAGACAATCTGAAAGATCAATGAAATCAAGAGCTGGTTCTTGAGAAAATAAACAAGATTGATAAACCACTAGCAAAACTCACAAAGAGAGAGAGAGAGAGAGAACCCTTATAAACCGAATCAGAAATGAAAAGGGGGATATCACAACAGAAACCAAAGAAATTCAAAAGGTCATCAGAGACTACTTTGAAAAATCTGTATGCTACCAAACAAGAGAACCAAGAAGAAATGAATAAATTCCTGGATTCCTATAATCGCCCAAGGCTGAATCAAGAAGACCCGGAATACCTGAACAGTCCTATTACTATCAAGGAAATTGAAACTGTCATCAAAAGTCTTCCCCAAAACAAAAGCCTGGGTCCAGATGGATTCACTAGTGAATTCTTCCAAACATTTAAAGAGGACCTATTGACAGTTCTTCTCAAGCTTTTCCAGGAAATTGAAGAAACAGAAACCCAAACAGTTTCTATGAGGCTCATATATACCTACTACCAAAAGCAAACAAAGACACCACAAAAAAAGAAAACTACAGGCCAATATTCCTGATGAACATGGATGCAAAGATTCTCAAAATATTAGCAAACAGAATTCAACAACTCATCAAAAAGATCATACACCATGACCAAGTGGGATTCATCCCGGGGATGCAAGGATGGTTTAACATTCGGAAATCAATCAACATAATCCATCATATCAACAAGAGAAAAGAACCATATGATCATATCAATAGATGCAGAGAAAGCATTTGACAAGATCCAGCACCCATTTATGATGAAAACTCTTGCCAAAATGGGTATAGAAGGAACTTTCCTCAATATAGTAAAAGCCATCTACTACAAGCCTATGACAAGCATCACCCTCAATGAGGAAAAACTAAGAGCCTTCCTTCTAAGATCAGGGACGAGACAAGGATGCCCACTCTCTCCACTTCTGTTCAATATAGTACTGGAAGTACTTGCAATAGCAGTAGGCAAGAAAAAGGTACTAAGGGCATTCAAGTAGGAAAGGAAGAAATCAAGCTCTCACTATTTGCAGATAATATGATACTATACTTAGAGAACCCTAAAACCTCAATCAAGAAACTCTTAGAAACAATAGACTTGTATAGTAAAGTTGCAGGCTATAAAATCAATACCCAAAAGTCCATGGCTTTCCTATACACAAATAACGAGAGAAAAGAGAGTGACATGAAAAAAGCAACCCCGTTCTTAATTGTGCCTCAGAAAATCAAGTACCTCGGAATCAGCTTAACTAAGGAGGTAAAGGACTTGTACAAAGAAAAGTACAAAACGCTACTTCAAGAAATAGTAGAGGACGTGGGGAAATGGAAAGATATTCCCTGCTCATGGATTAGGAGAATTAACATTGTCAAAATGGCAATATTCCCCAAAGCATTGTACACATTCAATGTGATCCCTATAAGGATACCCATGACATTCTTCAAAGAAATGGAGTGAACACTCCTGAAATTCATATGGAACAATAAGTCCCCAAGAATAGCTAAAGCAACTCTTAGGAAAAAGAATATGGGAGGAATCACCCTCCCCAACCTCAATCTCTACTACAAAGTGGTAATAATTAAAACAGCATGGTACTGGAACAAAGGCAGAGCGACAGACCAATGGAACAGGGTTGAATATCCTGACACACACCCTCAAATATATGATCATCTAATCTTTGATAAGGGAGCAAAAAATGTGAATTGGAGCAAGGAAATCCTCTTCAACAAATGGTGCTGGCAAAACTGGACAGCAACATGCAAAAAAATGGGCTTAGATCTCTCCTTAATGCCATGTACAAAAGTCAGGTCAAAGTGATTAAAGATCTCAACATCAGACCAGAATCCATACAACACAAGGAAGACAAGGTTGGCAAAACTCTCCACGACATAGAAGCTAAAGGTATTTTCAAAGGTGACACACCACTGGCCAAGAAAGTGAAAACAGAGATAAACAAATGGGACTACCTTAAACTAAGAAGTTTCTGCACCTCAAAAGAAACAGTGACCAAAATACAAAGACAGTATACAGTATAATGTATATCCTGCTAAGAAGGATATTCATCCAATACCCATCTGATAAGGGGTTATATCAAGAATATACAAGGCACTGGTTGAACTCTACAAGAAGAAAACTCCCAACCCCATCAAAAAATGGTGGATGGAAATGAACAGAAATTTTCTCAAAGAAGAAATCCAAATGGCTAAAAGACACATGAGAAAATGCTCTACGTCACTAATCATCAGGGAGACACAGATTAAAACAACAATGAGATATCATTTCACACCACAGAAGACTGGCCCACATCCAAAAGAACAAAAGTAACCGGTGTTGGCATGGATGTGGGGAGAAAGGGACTCTCCTTCACTGCTGGTGGGAATGCCGACTGATTCAGCCCTTTTGGAATACAATATGGACGATTCTCAAAACATTAGAAACTGAGCTCCCATTTGACCCAGCAATACCACTCCTGGGAATATATCCTGGAGAGGCAAAAAGGTAGAGTAAAAATGACATCTGCATTTGTATGTTCATTGCGGCACTGTTTACAATAGTCAAAATCTGGTTAAAAACAGAGTGCCCAAAAACAGATGACTGGTTAAAGAAACTTTGGTACATCTACACAATGGAATACTATGCAGCTGTTAGAAAAGATGTAGTCATGAAATTTGCATATAAGTGGATCAACATGGAAACTATCATGTTGAGTGAAATGAGTCAGAAAGAAAGAGACAGACATAGAAAGATTGCACTCATCTGTGGAATATAAAACAACAGAGTGGGAGACTAACACCCAAGAGTTGTAGAGATAAGGATCAGGAGGTCTGCCCCACAGCTTGGAAACTGGACTCACATGCTGGGGGAAAAGGCAGCTTAGATAGAGAAGGGAACACCAAGTAGAGGATGTTGGGAGGACCCATTCAGGTTGGAAGATGCGAACTAAAAGTAGACTATAGACCAAACATGAAGGCCACTCAATACCACTATTGCAAACTACAACACCCAAAAGGAGAGAGAACAAAAGGGAATGCCCTGCTGCAGAGGCAGGGTGGGGTGGTGGTGGGTGGAGTGGGGGTGGTGAGAGGGATACTGGGATCATTGGTGGAGGTGAATGGGCACTGGTGGAGGGATGGGTAAATGATCACTGTATGAGTGACATGCAAACACAAAAGTTCATAAGTTTATAACTGCACTCTCAGTGATTCTCTAATAAAAATTTTTGTTAAAGATATGTACAAACTAGGTGAGAGCAGTACAGTCTAAGTGAGGTGGAGAGGTCTAAAGGAATGAGATGACATTATGCTTTATAGAGAAATTTTGTCCTTAATATAAGGACAGATTTGAATGATTTTAAGAGAAATTTTGATTGGATATGCACTGGAAAAGATCGTTTGGGTTGCTGTACAGAGAAGTAATGATTAAAAATCAGAGTACATATTGTTATTGCGATAGTCTCAGTAAGAGAATATAGAAGTTGGAGTAACTGCTAAGTAGATAAAAGAATGAATCTGAGTTATTTGGGAAATAAACTAGCAAGATTTAATGATAATTTGGCTACAGAACTATGAAGGACATGAAATCAAGAATAATGTTTAGCTTTGGATTTTCACAAGTACATGTATCCTTAACAGAGATTGGTGATACTGGGAAACATCAAATTCCGCAGGATAACCATTAATTTTATTTCAGGCATGTCGAATATGGGATAATTAAGCTGTATCAAGTACATGGATTTGTGAAAGCTCAAAGGTGAAGTTGGATGATCTATTTAATAATCACAAATACCAGTAAAACACTATGTTTAACTGTTTTTCTTGACTGTTCCACTCGCCCCCTTGCCCCACTGTTACATATTCTACCTAATAATAAGAACAGATTTCTAAAAACATCTCTACTCTGCAATGTGAAGAAGTAAATCGAATTTGATTACCATTTCACTTCCTGCCTTTCAAACTACGACTTCTGGCAATAAAAATGATTTTAAGAGCACGGTAACTTGCAAACAAATCGGTGAATATTTAAAACTAAATCTTGCACTCCCTCCCCCAACAGACCCCCACCCGACTCCCCGCCGCTGCACAGCTTCCTCAAAGCTTGCAAAAATTCGTGTCTAGGTATATTGGGGCTTCCATTTAGTCTCACACAAAACGGGCTTGCCAAGCGACTTTCAAAGCCTCGCCTGGGATTAAATCTTGACTGAGCGACTAAAGCACGGAAGATGCACAGGAGATGGCAAACAAAGGGGCAATTGCACTAGGATCCCAAATCCTTCCCTCGAGAGCCCACTAGGCACGGCGGAAGCCGAGGCTGCAGGACAGAGCACTTATTTCCAGCGTATCCCTCTAGTCTGAACTCAAAACTCGTCTCAACGTGCCCTCAGGATTCTGCACCGGGGTAGCCTTTCCCTCGCAGACTATGGCGGGAAAAGAGGGCATTAAAAGGGGTTCGGGGTGGGGAGTTACTCTAAGGGGGAAGCCCTAAACGGTTTCACCTCCAAAACATCAGAGGAAATGAGGAAGGGCTGATCCTGTAAAACGAAAAACTGCGACCAATAAGCCCACAGTGCTCACCACTTCGAGGACCCTCAATCTCCGTCTCCGCTAACCGTCGTAGCCCAAGCCGTCGCAGGGAAACCGTCGCGGTGCCTCCTGGGGGTTGTAGTTTTGGCGCACAAAGACCGCATCAGAGGGGAGCAAAACTACATTTCCCAGAAGGCAGTGCGGGGGAGCCACCGTTCTTCAACCAGGGATTTGGCGTGATGACAGGGGCCACTACTGTCTTGAGGGTCATCTTAAATTTATATTCTCTCTCTACCGGAGTCCCTCCGCGCCCTCTTTCCCTGTCGTGATCGTCTGGTCTGGGATCAGATTTCAGTGCACTTTCACCTAGTACTTTTCTGGCAGGGCTCCAAACAGAAAGGCACCAGAAGGCTCCGCCCTCCCGCCCCGGGCCAATTTAAATAGGTTCCTCAAGGCGCATGCGCGCTGTTCAGTGTGGCGCATGCGCGGCTGCAGGCGGCGGTTGGCGGCCCCGCACGGTCTAGGGGTCTGGAGGTAGTCTGTGGAGGGCGGGGCTTTTCCCCACGGTTTTTTGCCTCGGCGGGTCGCGTCTGCCTGGGCGGGGAAGAGGGCGCCGAGGCCCGGGGCGGCTCCTGGTTTTAGTGCCGGGCGGAGATAGGGGAGGGGCCGGAGGGTGGGGTGGGGTAAGGACCCCATCTCCCTTCCTGCTCCCGCCCTCTGGGCCGAGCCCCACCACCGATGGGGCTGGGCGAAGGGGCGGGCTCTGCGCCGGGGGCCCCGCCGCTCCTCCAGCTCCGCCACCACCCCCGCGGGGATAGCGGGGCCGTCCGTGCGCTGCCCACCTCGAGCTCGGCGGGCGGTGGGCGAGAAGGCGAAGCGAGACGCAGCCGCGTGGTGGGGGTCGGCCCTCAAGTCGGGAATCAGCGGGCTGGGAGCCCCTTTTCCCCTCCCGCCGCCGTCGAGACCGAGGCTGTCGTCCCCCGGGAGCAGCTCGGGGCGGCAGGGGCGGCGGAGCCGGCGGCGAGCCCGGGTCGTGAGCCCGCGGCCGGCGTCGGCCGCGCGGGGAGGAGCCGGGGAGGGCGGGGACTGGGGGCCCGAGGAGGAGGGACGGGGTGGGGACGCGCCCGAGAACACGGTGTCTGCACGGACAAAAAGCCCCCGAATGACTGGAGCGCGTCCCGCGGGTCCCCGCCGCCAGGAGCCCGGCACGGATTTGACAGCTCGGCGACGCGAGGATATCCGCTGACCGCGCGGCGCCGAGGAGCCCCGTTTCCACTCGCACACACACCCACCCCGTCCCTGGGACCGCCTCGTCCGGCACAGCCCCAGGCTGGCTCCGAGCTTTCAACTCTGCAACTTTTATTGCGCTCCCTGACCGCGCCGGGACAGACGACCGCCCCTGTCAGGGGGGAAAGGAGAGGATGCGAGCTCTCCCGTAGGTCGGCGGAAAGCCTGTCGGTCGTAAACGCCACTTGAGGGTTCTCATCCGGAACCCAGACGTGCCTTCCTCCGCTCGCCCCCCCCCCCCCCACTCCCGCTCCTCCCCCTATAGCATTTCCATTTTTCTCCCGATTTTATTCTTAACATTTCTCGTTTTGAAAAAAATGACAAGAGTGTCTCGGGGAACATGCTGAAGGGAATCTGAACACCGCGAAGGGCAAAACCAAACCAACTCCAGTTGTCATGGCTGAAGGAGAGAATGAAGTGAGATGGGATGGACTGTGCAGTAGAGATTCAACAACCAGAGAGACAGCCCTGGAAAACATTAGGCAGATCGTTTTGAGGAAAACGGAGAGTCTTCGCTCGTCGAAAGAGGCACCCTATCGTCCATCCGACGGACTTTCAAATGCTATGGCTCTGGATGGGTTGAATAAGCTGCTTGCTCATCTGCTTATGCTTTCTAAGAGGTGTCCCTTTAAAGATGTAAGAGAGAAAAGTGAGTTTATTCTGAAGAGTGTCCAGGTAAGGAAGAGTATTCTAAGTGCACTAGCACAGTGAAAACCGACTTGCCTTTAATTCCACTTTGTATTGGATTCTAATTGGGTTGTTATAATAAGCTTATGATGAATTTGCGCCTCAAATTTAGCGAGTTCTGTAAAATAATGAATTTGGAGTTGAAATTGGGCAAGGTGAACTGAAAAGCAGTTTACAAATGAAAGAAAACAAGTATTTGGGGGCAGAAACTTCATTCCTCTTAGGAAAAAAATATGTTAAAGTTAACTAATTGCAAGTAAACACTTGCGCTTTCTTAGATTCATGTTGGGAAGCGTGTCCATTATACTTCACGTGCTACTAAGCAAGAGTTTATTTAAAGGATCTAAATGCATCCTAGCCCGTTGGTTCAAGATAATTGGTAAACAGTTTTCTCTTATTTTTCAAAACAAAAGTGTGGTATGTTTTCTAAATGCAACCTGTATTAAAAATTATATAGAATAATAAAAGTCTGACATAAAGGAACTGACTAGATTCCAAAGTTGTATCCAAGTGGAGTCTAAGGTAGAAACACTTTTATAGTCAGTTACTCAATCCCTTCCTTTGCCTTAGTTGTTGATTTTCCACATACTTAGCTATTGAATTTGTGAGTGCAACAGATACAAAACAGTTTTGTCCATAATCAGTTTATCCTGTTTTTCTAGGTCAATTAGGTTTTTTTTTTTAAGGAAAAGTTGGTTTTTAGATATTAAGTCAACAGTGCTTTTTATAATGCTAGTCAAATCTTTATTATTCAGTTCACTTATTGTTCAAAGTTGGATTATGAGAAAGTTTTTATATGGAGATTTATTAGGTGCATTTGTATATGGTAAGGTTGACTGTTTATCTATTTTGTCCTGGGTGTAGTTTAAAGCAACAGAAAACTAATGATGTCCATAAATGAAGACTGCTTCAGATCTTGGGGTATTTCTTTTCACACTTTGGCAGCCTGTTGTGTTTTTTTAAATTTTAAAATTATTTTTAAAAATATTTTTAGTTTTAAGCCACACCCAGCGATGCACAGGGGTAGCTCCTGGTTTTGCACTCAGGAATCACTCCTGGCAGTGCTCTGGGCACTATATGGGATGCCAGGGATCAAACTCAGGTCAGCCCATGTGCAAGGCAAGTGTCTTAACTGCTATACTATCACTCTGGCCCCTGGCAACCAATTGTTATAATTCATTTTTCACGGGTTAACTAACTTTGAGGGCCAAAGTGTTAGTACAGTGAGTAGGGAACTTACCTTGTACGTGGCTAATTCAGGTTCAATCCCAGCACCCCATTTGGTGAGCACTACCAGGAATGATTCCTAAGTGCAGAACCAGGAGTAACCCCTGAGCATTGTTGGGTGTGGCCCAAAAATCAATCTTTTTTAAAAAAAGTTAATAAAATGGAATTAATTTTTCTAAATTCATGAGATTTACCCTTTAAGCATCAAAGTTATTTCTCTTTCAGATTGCAGTTACTACACAACTTTTTTTCTATAATGAAATCAATTATGGAAATTATATAGCTGAGTGTGTAAGACTGTATGATCCAAATTTAAAAATATTTATCAGTTCAATTTTTAGGGTTTTTGGTGGGTTTGTTTTGTTTTGGTGCCACACTCAGTTGTGCTAAGGGCTTACTCCTGACTCTGCACTCAGGGATCCGGGTGGGCTCAGGGAACTAAGCTCTGGGTGTACAGGGTTAAAGGACTGTGATATAGTGGTAAGTAAATGGTTATTGAACTTAGGCAGATCTGGGCATGAATTCTGTTTCTTTATCACTGTGCTTCATAATCTTGGACAAGCCAGGTTACTTGTTCTGTCTTATTTGGATTTCCACATTTGTAAAATGGGAATAGTAACATTGACCTTTGGTGATAATTCAGTAAGATGTAAAGAGCCCTAGTATATAGTTGATATGCCTTTCCTCTTTCATTACTGAAACTCATGGACTGTGATATATTTCAAGATTCATTTATCCTGCAAAAGACTTAAAGAAACTCCTTTATTATGAAGGGCTCCATAGATTATACTTTTTAATCTCTACCTCTGTTGCACTTTCTTTTTGCTAGTTACAATAGCACTTTACTTATATTCTGATAGAATCATACGTTTATATGTCTGTCTCCCTAGGAGAACTTTGAGTTCTCAAGAGTATTTGCTAAGACATGGATGCTACTAATAAATATCCAGTTGATGTACCCATTTATATTTGGCTTTTTTTTTTCGTTCTTATCAATCTGAATACATGAAGCTACTGGATTTGGAAGTTTCCAGCTCCACATCCTTCATTTATGTCTTCATTTGCTGAATATTATTGCACTTCTGGTAAATACCATTTTAAAACCAGAGAACCCGTGTTGAACAGTTTTCACATTCTACTGAAGGAGCTGGACCATAAAGATGTAAACAGACAGTGTAATTTTAGATAGTAAGGGGAGACTTCCCAGAAGAGGTGATATTTAAGGAGAGATTTGATGAATGAATAAATATTATCCAGGCAAAATGGGCATTTTGAAAGGGACATTTCAGATGTAGGGAATAGTATGTGTGAAGGTCTTATGGTAAGAGAGCAACTGAGTTCCTGGAACTGACAGTAATGCAATGTGGTTGGACCACACAAGATAAAGGAGTATGAAAGCTTCAGAGTGTATAATCTTGAGTCAAGATGTGGACCAATATTTTTCTAGCTCTATAACCTTAGATAAATTCCATATTCTCTCCTTGACTCTGTTACCTCATCTCTGAAATGAGGATAATGCTTATGGTTTCAAACTTGAAGAAACAGTGCTTGCAAAACATAGCATGGTGTCCAGTACATAAGAAACCCTCTGTAATGATCTTAGAAATTGGTATTGTTTGGTGCCCAAAAGATAGTACAGTGGGTAAGGTGCTTTGCCTTGCACATGGCAAACCTGGATTCATTCACTGGCATCCCATATGATCTAAGCACTGCCAGGAGTGATTCCTGAGTGCAGAGCCAGGAGTAACCCCTGAGCATTGCCTGGTGTGATCCAAAGGAAAAAATTGATATTGCTTATAAGCAAGTGCCAGATATCAGGTGATCTTGTAAGCTGTATGAAGAGTTGTGAACTTTATCCTAGTAACTATAGGATGCCACTCTCTTTTGAGCTAGAAAGTTACATGAACTGTGATAGATTAGAAGGAGCAGTTTTGGAAGCAGTGTGGATAACTGGTGTCAAGAGTTGTTGTGCAGCATCAATTAAGAGATTCTTCTGTTGGCCCAAAGCAAAAAAATATTGGGTATGGTGGAGGAAATAGGAAAATAAGTGAACGGGTTTTGAAGACATTGAGGTAGAAACCACTGGAAGTGGGAAGGTAGTTGGAATAATTCCTGGTGGCAATTTTAACCTCCAGTGCAATTGAGGTGGGGGAGTATATTTTTGTTTCCTTAAAGAAGATAGATTTCCAGGGGCACACTGAGTTTTTTTCCTAAAATGGGGGGTAGAGACCAAATAGGTTTGGGATCCTCTGCTTTAAAATTGATACCTTAAACACATTGGTGACTAGTTCATTTTTTCAAGATAATACAATTGGTACAGAGGAATATTTTAGAGGCAGTGGTGAGTTTTGTTTTAGGTACCTTGAGATTAAATTTCTTGTTATACATCTCATTGGAAATAGTTCCTAAAGGGATGTCTACCTATAGTTCTACTTCTCCAGTCTGCAATTGTTCTCTCTCAATTCTCTAAATACAACTTATCCTCCATCTTTATGTTCATCCTCCACATAACCACAGGAGCTTTGACCTCAAATAAATATTTGAACATGCTATTCTTTAGCTTAGAAATTTTTAGAATAGAATTTAAACATCTTCAAAATATCACAATGTGAAGTTGTACCCTAAGAACCACCCTCCTCCACCCACCCCCTAAAAAGCAACCAAAACATTCACATAATGCTCAGTAATATCTAGTCCCCTTTTATCACTCCAGCCTCACTATTGAGGCTGGAGTGATATCCTAAGCATCAGCTGCATGTGGCAAAATAAAGAATTTCCATTGTAGTGCCCTGCAATTCTTTCTGATTTATTAGTAAAGCAGCAAAAGCATTTGCTGCTCCTGAAGACCAGTAATGGTTGGAGGCTAACCTAAAGGACTGTTGGGGGAAGATAGACAGAAGTATAATTCATTGCATTCAAAATGGCTAAACCTATTTTTTTAAAAGGCATATTGGAGGTAGTATTCTATTTTGATTCCTGCTCTAAAGTTAATGATCTCATATCTGTTCAACATATTTTTGAGAACTATTCTGTGCCAGGCACTGCTTTCTGGAATATCAGTAAGACTGGTTCCTGCTTTTTGAGGAATGCCTTCTATTCTCATAGGTTTTGTTTATGCTCATTAAAAAAACAAACAAAAACCATACGTCACTATATCACTGTCATCTTGTTGCTCATCGGTTTGCTTGAGCAGGCACCAGTAACATCTCCATGGTGAGACTTATTGTTGCTGCTTTTGGCATATTGAATACGCCATGGGGAGCTTGCCAGGCTCTGCCATGCAGGCGGGATACTCTCAGTAGCTTGTCGGGCTTTCCAAGAGGGACGGAAGAATCAAACCCAGATTGGCCATGTGCAAAGCAAATGCCCAACCCGCTGTGCTCTCGCTCCAGCCCACATTGAAGTATATATATACATATATATACCATATGTGTGTATCCACTAATACCTATTTGATATTTTTGATTTCCTGAACAAAGAATAAGGAGTATTAATCAGGATGATTATTTTACCCAGTATATTAATACAGGTCAGTTTTATGGATGTAATTAAAAGAGAAATGTGAACAGGTAGATCACAAAGACTGAAAAGTTTCCAGAATTGCTATGTATTTTTCCAGGAATGGTAATTTATCATTTTTATTTTTGTACATTAAAAGAGGGAAAACTTAGAGTGTATTTTAAGTTTGTTAACATACTGCCTAAAAGTAATGTATCTTTAAGTACAAAATATAGAACAAGTAACAAATAATTTGTCTCCTTCTATTGGGGTAGAGAAGGCTTATTTTAGTGAAGTGAAAAATGAAACTTGAAATTGGTTTGTTAGTATCATATATAGTTTGTTAGTGTTGCAGTTGAAATGTATCCAGCTTGTCCAGTTGGGTGATGTAGTTTGTAGATTTAACAGTAAGAGGTTTGTTCTTATTATTTTGGAGGTGGGGCATTTTCAAGCTGAACACCATTATCTTTTTGCTTTCCATCTTTCTGTCCTGGTTTCATCAAAGAGATTTATTTCCACTCATGGTTACAAGAGTGACCCAACAATTCTAGGCCCCATGCACGCCATGATTTTCTTGCAATTGAAAAGAACTTTACCTAACTGGAAAGAAAAACTTTGCTCAGAAAACCTTCAATGCACTTCCTCTCTTTCAATTTTCAAAAAAAATTTTTTTGCAGGAGGAGGGGGATAGCTACACATGGCTGTGCTTAGGGTTTACTCCTGGCTCTGAGCTCAGGGATCAATCCTGACTAGTTTGGGGACAATATAGTGTACCAGGGAATGAATCCCTATTGGTTGTGTGCAAACAGATATTCCACCCACCACTGTCTCTCCAGCCCCTCAGCTTCTATTGACTAGTTGGGTAGCATATCCTTTACTAAGTCAGTCATTGGCAAGGAAATTGGGCATTTTGAATGGGGGCTTGGACTCATCGAACAGTCAGTTCTGGCCAGAGACTGCTTTAATACTGCTCTGATATCTAAGTAGACCATATATTCCTCTGGTCTAGTTATAATTTAGATTCTACAAGATTAGAAACAATTTATAATGATGCTATAAAATATAACACTATAAAATGCTATAAATATAATGCTATAAAATATAAATAGGGACATTCTGGAAACAGATTGACCCATTAAGATGATAGTTTTATTTTGATTTCTTTTTTTTTTTAATTGCCTTGTGAACTCAGAAGCAAGCATTTAAGGCAGTGGATCTCAACAACATTCACTGCTCTTAGGCATCAAAGCCAAATATGAACTTCCTCTTTCAGTATTTACACTAAGTTTCTTTATATCCACTGCATTGTGGCCTTTCTTATTTTACTAAAATACTCAGAAGTTGGTCCCTCTCCTTCAGAAGTCCTTTTTTCTCTAGCTCCTTTCATTCCTTTATTTGGCCATGTTTTGTTTTGTTTTGCTTTTGAGCTTGGAGAAATCTATTTTACTCTCAGGTTGTTCAATTTTATTTGGATAGACAATTTGAAGAATTTTTCACACAAATCTTATTCAAGATAAATAAGATTTATTATTTATAACAAATGAATATTATAAATATTGTTTTTAATAAACAGGCTCTAAATGAGTAAAGAGCTTATCAATGTTTTCTATCCATTTGCTTTCAGGATAAATCATACATATCTGCACTGTCTATTCTCCGTATCCTCTCTGAAATATATAAATGCATCCTGTCCTTCCTTTGTTCTGACTTTTCAGGAAAAATGAAAACAACAGGGATACTTAACAGTATTAAAGGTTTTAATTTACACTATAAAATCACTGAAAAATAATCCCCCAAGCTTTTAAATCTTACTAAAAGGAAATAAAATTAATAACAAGACTTTTGTGAGTTCTATTGCCTAAATAAACTTTCATATGTATGTATATTCATTTAATGAATACATATATTTAGCAAATGGATGCTATAGTTAATTTTAATTCAAAAATTATTTAAATAAACATATTGCCTTAAAATTACATTTGGTAATTTATCAATTCTATATGTAATATTCAGTAAAGTATAACTTGAATTTTTAGTTTACCCCACTAAAAATGAGCATATTCTGTTTTGATACCTCCGCATTTGACAAGCATTGCACATCTTTAAATTTTACATGATTTCATTTTCTAGCAAGTTGGCAGGTGTTAGCTGTCTATAATTATAGCTGAGTAATTTTTCAAATGCTATTCATAGCCTGAACACAGCAAGAAATTCTTCCAATCATGTGATAAAACCCAAGCCTTACAAAATATGGTGGAGGGATATGTTTAGTGGTACTGAAAGATACTTAAGAGAAGTCTCTCAAAAGTAAAAAGTAGTTTACGATCATAGGAAGATAGGGTTTCTCACAGAAGAAGTTCCAAAATCACGGATAGTGATTATACCTCACCAAATTAAAGTGCATGTACTTTGTCATCTAATCATTATATACTTTGTCAGACTTACATTTTGAATTACAACATTTAGTTCAGCTTTGTTTATGACAGAGGTTGGGAGTATAAGAAATAATTAAAATTTTGTTGAGAAAATGTATTGAAAAGTTGTTAGGAGATTTTACTAATAAACCTAGAGAATTAAGGCTGGGATGATGGCTCAATAACTTGGAGCACATGGTTTGCATGCAGGAGCCCTGGGTTCAGTTCCCAGCACCACATGGTTTCCCAGGAACTACTAGGAGCAACCCCTGAGCACCAAATCAGGCAGAGTTCCTGAGTATCACCGACTATGACCCAAAAACAAAAGGAGAGTATATTGATAAACTGCTATGTGCTGTACAAATTTAATTATGAATAAGTTATATGAGCCTCCTGATGTTGAGGGTAATGATATCACCAGTCTTACAGGTACTTTACATAATTAAATGAATATGTAAAGTAGCTAATAAAGATCTAGCATGTAGTAAGTAAATGATGATAATAGTGATAATGTGGTAGTGGGGGAAGATGAGGAAGAAGATGATGGTGTTGTATTAAACTCTAACTGACATTATTTTAGGATTTTTATGTTTAGAGTTGACTATTTACATGTGACAGGATTTCCTATTTCCCACACTTGGTAACACCATGAACTGACTTTGGTATACTTATTTTTGTCTGTTTTTGGGTCACACCCACTAGTGCTTAGTGCTTAGTCCTACTCTGCACTCAGGGATCATTTCTGGCAGGCTCCAGGAACTATATTTGGTACTGGAATTGAACTTGGGTTAGTCACACGTAAGGCAAAGCCCCCACTTGCTTTACTAGCTCTCTGGTCCAGTATCCTAATTATTTTTATATCAGCTTATTGATATAACTACTTCCCACAGGTAAGTGCTGAGTTTGTCCAGAAGTTTGCCCCATGGGTGATGGAACATCTGTAGCCTTCATCCCTTCTTTGAAGTCCAACATCATTCTGGGTTGTCCACAATGGTGCCAGCTTTGGTTTCATCCCGGTGGCCAGGTACATGTGGTCACAGCCAAGGCCTGGACAGCATTGGAGTATAATGGTGAAGACCACAGTCTTTGGAGATTGTCACTCCTGGCTTTAAGTCCTTCTATGTCAAACCCTGTGACCAAGGGTGACTCCTGTCTTCTCCTTATGCCTGTTTACTCAGAGTTGTCAGAATATGCAGGTACTGTATATGCAATGTTTACCAGAACCCTCTAAGCATTAGTGATATTAACTATTAGTAGTACATTCTCCTATATGGTGGGCTGAGGTAGGAGAAGGTGGTAGAAAGTTGTCCTCCAAGTTTTTACTTACTTTATAGGTTCCCTAGCAGCTATCGAAACTAAATTTTATAATGGTGTAAGTTCTGGGGACTGAATTCTTTTTCTTCACCTGTCATCCTATTTTTCTTCTTATAAACCTTTGACTTTCGAATATGTCTTCATGAGTACATGAGGGAGAAAAGCAATGATTACTTGTATACCAAGCTTGTTTGTGAACAGCTCAGCCCTCTGCTCCTGTTTGGTCTCATCTAATGTTTCAGGCAGGTTATTGACTAGAGGTTGCCTGCTTTTAAGATCTCTGAAGGTCTTTAGAGGAGCCCTACTCAGCATCCTCCTGGGATGGGTCACTGGCTTACTGAGCAGAAAGGCCTCAGTCTGTTCTTTCCTTTTTGCCAGATATTTGGTCCAGCCTAGACAGCTCAACAGGATTAAGAGCAAAATAACTGGAATTGGAGAGATAACATAGGGGTTAAGGCACTCCTCTGGCATGTAGTTGACCCTGATTAAACCCCCAGCACCACATTAGGTTCTCTAAGCCCCACCAGGAAGGATCTCTGAATACAGTTGGGTGTGGCCCTAAATCAAAACAAACAAGCAAAAAAAAAAATGTAGCTAAGCAATATATCATGTTCCTAGTTAGAGGGAACAGAGATTGAAGAGATTTTGTATCATGTTTGATTTCTTGAATTTGTTTGATAGTATATGATTCCTCTAAGTTCCAACGCCTACTGCCCCTATTATCTGCTATGCCTTGGGACAAGAGAGAGGTGAAAGGGGGTTGGAAGAAAAGTGGGGAGGGGCAGCAATCTCACCTATCTACTTTGAAACGTTGTCTGGCAGTGGAAAGGAGTATATTTTAAATCATCTGCAGCAGTCTGTTAATTCCTAGTTTTGTAGACTGTATGCTTAAAATTGTTTTAAGCTTACATTTTTGCCTTTTTTAAAATATATTAATTTGCTTGGTCTTCACAGTAGCAGGTAATCATTATCCCTATTTTGTGCACCAGATAAAAAATATCAAAGACAAGAAAAATTAATTGTTTTTCCCAACATACCATAGCTGGTAAGCAAGTAAGAGGAGGAACAGGTTTCAAACCCAGACTGTGAATCCACTGTGATACTGCAATGTCTGAATAAAAATGAATTGCAATGATCCTAGCAGTGAAAATACATTGCTTTCTTTTCGAATTATTTTTCCTCCAGCATGAAATTTAAAACTGGTGTTTCTAAAGGAAAACACATTTTCAGATATTCTTTAGATTGCATATCAAATTCGTATTTAAATCTTGACCCTTCTTGAAATTGCTTTTGAACTGGGCTGAATCTCTACCCATTCACTGTGGTATGTAATTTTCATTATGTTTCATTATAAATTTCAGCTGATTGCAAGGAGGCTCTGGACTGTGATCCGGGAACTCTGATGTATAAAAGGCTTATCTTTATATAAGAGATTCTAAAGTGAGATACTTTCTTTAGTGAACTGCCTGCAAAATTTTGGTATATTTCCATGAGTAATAGACTCAAGCTAAGCTTTGAATGTTAAAAGAGCATTCTCCTAACTAGTTCATTGTTGCCATGACAGTGCTGGCAGGGTGAGTGTTGTAGTAACTCCTTGCAATGATCTTATTTTAGACCCTAACGTTAGTTTGCAGCTCCGAACATCCCCTTGCCCGCCCCACAAGTAACTCTAGTGGAAAAGTACTGGTTTTATAACCGGCTTCTGGCTCTGTAGCTAAAAGACTGCTCTATTGTTGGCTTAAAAAATAGTGTAGGAGTTTTGAGTATTTTTCCTGTGAATTATGAATGTTTGAAATCTCCCAAAGTATGGTATTGCATTACATGTCATAAAGTAGCGAGTTGTTTACAGCTTAAAGAGAAAAGGGGCCTTCAACTGTCTTTGTAGCAATCAAGCTCAGATTGTATAATTACATTGAGCTCATATAGAAATAATTTTCCCATGTGTGTTCCTTCCATGCATACTTTACAGTCTTTGGATTCTTTTATTCAGCAATTAAAGAAAATTGCTATTAACATCATAAAAATTGTGTTTAATTAGTATAAAAAGTACTTATTTAGAATGCCCTTTCCATATTTCAGTATTAATTGGATCAAATGGGAATATCTTAATCTTAAAATTTGTTAAATTTTAAACTGACTTAAATTATACAATGATTTTAAGATATTATCCAACTTGAAGTAGGTACTTAAACTAAGGTAATAGGTTAGGTATTTTTAACATTGTTATCTATTTCAAACTCATAATGGTGCCATTTTTGTATACTTTTGCATAACATTTTGGAATTAGTCTTGTGAAAGGAGGTGGAAAATACAAACATTCTGTTATTAGTGTCAACTACCTACAAATGATAGTTACATTTGCTTTTTTCCTTAATGCTGCAGTAAGACTTAGTTCATTTGCCCTAGATGTTGAGTATTTTAACAACTCTTACACAGTTGGGCCTGTGACCCAACTGTGTCACATAACTGTGTCAGATAAGCTCTTTGCTCTCTTTCTCTCTCTCTCTCTCTCTCTCTCTCTCTCTCTCTCTCTCTCTCTCTCTCTCTCTCTCACATTCTGCATGAAACAATCTTCTAAACAAACTATGACCCTAGGTTAGAGTTGTTTTTCCCATCAAGTTGTCTTTCCCACCAAGCAATGTGTATTTCAATCATGGTTTTTATTATTATTTCTTTAGTCTAATTACTGGCATTGAGGTGTCTAGTTTCAGTGGACAATAATTGTTGATGACTCCTTTGAATTTGGAACTGAATGTGTAGTGAAAAGTGACGTCAAACCTTGAGATAAATATTTTGTCATTTTAGTCCAACATGTTTATATTAAATGTTTTTTTATTGGTTAGAATGAAACTAAATTATGGTTACTTGTCTTTCCTTTCTTAAAATACTTAATGACAGGGTTGTTGTTTTTTCCTGAATCTCACAGCACCTCTAACTGACCTTCCTCTCCAGTTAAGAAAGAAATGAGTATACTTTTTAGAAGTAAAAATTCATTAAATTTTTTTCCTTTGTGCCTACCACTGCCTTGTCTCTTTGGGGGATATAAAAAGAAGTGGGAGTTAACCTTTTCTCTTAAGAAATTTGCCATGATTTAAAGGAAAAAAATTAAAAACATTTAAGCCTGACTTAGTTCAATTTTATGGTTATGTGTTGAACAATAGTGCAACTGTTGGTAGTAGAGTATATAGATAGTTAATTCCGGACCAGAGAGATAGTACAGCTGATAGGGCATCTGCCTTACACATGGCTGACCTGGGTTTGACCTCCAGCATCCCATATGGTCCCACAGGTACCACCAGAAGTAATTCCTGAGTGCAGAACCAGGAGTAACCCCAAGGCATCACTGGGTGTGGCCCAAAAAGAAAAAAACAGATAGTTAATTCAATTTTAATAATTACTTTTTAAAAATCGATAAGTATACTACCCACATATGATACAAATATATGAGGAAATTAATTGTGAATAATTGCTATAAAGATTGTGTATTCAGTTATTAAAAACTGTTAAAAAGTCTAATTAGGGGGTTAGAAAGATACTACAGTGATTAAAACACTTGAATTCTGCAGATCTGGATTGGAGTACCTGATACCACATATGGCCTCCTGAGTACCACCAGGGGTCACTCCTGAGCACAGAACGAGGAATAGTACCTGAGCTCTGCTGGATGTGGTGGCCCAAACCCCTCTAAAATAATGATTGTCACTGTCATCATCACCTGTTGTTCATCGATTTGCTCGAGCAGGCGCCAGTAACGTCTTCACTTGTCCCTTTCACATGCTAGTGTAGCTCAATGGCTCACTCCAGGAACATGAAGAGCATGTTGTTGTTACTGTTTTTGGCATATCAAATATGTCATGGGCAGCTTGCCAGGCTCTGCTGTGCAGGGGAAAAAAATAAAATTAAAAATAAAATTAAATTAAAAAAAAATAAAAATAAAGAGGTGTGCAATCGTGAATGCAGCTGGCCATGCACTCCAGGAAAAACTGTGTCACTCTCTTCTGGGAGCTTTGTTTTATAGTCTCTGAATCTTGGCCTTTGATGAGATCACATGGCATGGGGTGGGGGGGAGTTTGTGGGTGTGACTGCCAAGCTACTGGAAAACTGGGGATCTGGCTGGAGGAGGCCCAGTCCCCATCTGAGCAGGCTTGGAGATCTCAGTCATGGTCCCGCATACCTGGGTTCCTCTGTCATTCCTTCATGGGTGAGGCTCGTCCGAGCGTGTGGAGAGTGGCCTTGAGCATGACTGTGGCTGGGTTCTGGAGGTTTCCAGGCTGCTGGGTCTCTGCTTGGGGTAGGGAGGGAAACTCAACCCGCCCCCCTCTGAGGGAGGCCCGGTGAAGACAGCCTGGCACGGGGTAGGAGATTCTGTTTTGCTCTTTTCTGGGAGCTTTGTCTTATAGTCTCTGGATCTTGCCTTCACTTTAATAGGTTTTATTACTTCCTGATACTACTGATACTATTATCTGTTTGCCCTCTCTTTTTTTTAATTTTTAATTTTTTCTGCTTTGGGGCCACAGCCAGTTGTGCTCATTGTGTACTGGCTCTGCACTTGGGGGACAATAGGTGGTGCCAGGGATAGAAAGTAGGCTGGCTATGCACAAGCAAGCTTCTTACCTGTTGTACAATCTCTCCATTCCCTCTCTCCCCTCATAATATAAGTTTCATGAGAATAGGGTTTTATCTCATTTATTAGCATACATCCCCAGTATCTACAGTAGGTAGCACATAACATTCTATATACCTCTTAGAGAATAATGACAATTTTAAAAAATCTGTATGTTTTAAAATATGTATTTAAGTATATCTTAGTCCTATACTAAATCCTATACTAAGTTCCTTCCCACATTGCGGGAGAAGGGTCCTTTCTCTTTCTCTTCTACCTTACAATAAAATTTTCTGCTTTCTAAAAAGGTGTGTGTGGGGGGAAATCCTTCAGGGTTGCTTTATTTTTTCACTTTTATTTGTGTGTGTGAGTGTGTGTGTGTGAAGCAAGATGGTTTTTATTGAAACTTATTTAGGAAGATGTGAGGGGAGAGAAAGAGAGAAGTACTTGTTCAAGAGAGAATGCAGGCTTCTCCAGAGTGAAGAAGTAAGCAAGCAAAGATACATAGAGACAAGCAAGCGAGATGCGTGTTCAAGGGAGAATACGGGCTTAAAGAGCAAGCCTTGAGAGCTGTTTTAAAAGCAATTTACCAGGGCTGGAGTAATAGTACAGTAGGTATGGCGGTTTTTTTTATTTTTTTGCAAGTTTTGCCTTGCATGCAGCCGACCCAGGTTCAGTCCCCAGCATCGTATATCATCCCTCAGGCACCACCAAGGGTAATTCCTGAGTTCAGAGCCAGGGGTAACCCCTGAGCACCACTGGGTCTGATCTGAAAAGCAAAAATAAATAAAGCGACTTACCACAGTTACACATCTAGGTGCTGGGCACAGTGGGCTTCCTTACATACCGTACAGAGAGTTGTGATGTTGTTATATGCCCAGGAATGTAAAGCTTAGTCTAGAGAGGTAGCTTCAATGGGCACTTTTTATTTATGCAGGAGGCATAGACTCGATCCCTGGCTCTACATGGTCTTCAAGCACTGACGATGTGGCCCCCAAATAAAAAAAGTAATGATAAAAATAAAGTCTAGAAGAAAGTGCAGTTCTCTAAATAGGTTTCTAAGGATAGTTTAATGTAAGCTTAACATAAACTGTAATTAGATATTGAAGCTTTCGATCACATTGAAGAGGCTTGGTTCCCTCCTCACCCTTCCCAACAACCTATTGCTGAAGAAATGCAGTGGCCTGGACAGTGGAGACCCCCATCTTCTTCCACTCTCACATGTGGAATCCACTCACTGCATCTAGCAGCCTCATCTATTTGCCCCCATGATTCCACTGTCCCCTAGTAATTCCTGTGCAGTCAAGGACATGCCTTACTTTTCATATCTTATACTAGAAGTAAAATTGTGTTTGTCCGAAAGGTAGAAAGTGACAGGGAGGTTTCAAGATTCGGTGATGATCTATCAAAGCTGTGAATCAAATCTCAGCTGATTTGAAGGAATGAATATTAAAGCAGTTGGGGCAGCTGGGAGGGGTCAAAGGGGGCCAGAGATATAGAACAAGGGGCTCTGACATTTGCCTTGCATGTGGCAGACCTGGATTCAATTCTTAGAATCCCATATGGCACCCCATAGCACACCAGGATGATCCCTGAGTACTGCTGGGTGTGGCCCAACTATCCCACCCAAAAAATAAAATTTCAAAGGTGGTGTCTCAGTGGGCTAGAGCGATAACACAGTGGGTAGGCGTTTCCTTGTACACAGCCGACCTGGGTTCAATTCCTCCATCCCTCTCTGAGAGCCCAGCAAGCTACCGAGAGTATCCTGCCTGCACGGCAGAGCCTGGCAAGCTACCTGTGGCATATTCGATATGCCAAAAACAGTAACGACAAATCTCACAATAGAGACGGTACTGGTGCCTGCTCGAGCAAATCGATGAATAATGGGCAGTGGTGACAGTGGTGATGTCTCAGTGGGCTAGAGCGATAGCACAGGGGCTAGGGCATTTGCCCTGCACGTGGCCGACTTGGGTTCGATTCCTCCGTCCCTCTTGGAGAGCCTGGCAAGCTACCGAGAGTATCCCGCCTGCACGGCAGAGCCTGGCAAGCTCCCCGTGGTGTATTTGATATGCCAAAAACAGTTAACAACAAGTCTCACAATGGAGACGTTATTGGTGCCCGCTCGAGCAAATCGATGAACAAAGGGAGGACAGTGGTGTCTCAGTGGTAGAGATCTACCTTGCAGGCCTGAGTTCACTCCCCTGCATCACCAGTGTTTGTGCTCAACCTTATGGACAGCAGAACTGAGTTAAGCCTCCAATGTGCTGTGCCAGCCCAGTGTGTGGCTCTCAGAGAGCACTGCAACCAAGGACCTGCATATCTGTGACCCCTGATCATAGCACCAACAAAGGGAAGGAGGAAGTCTTTTTTTTTTTCTTTTTGGGTCACACCGATGATGCACAGGGGTCACTCCTGGCTCTGCACTCAGGAATTACCCCGGGCAGTGCTCAGGGGACCATATGGGATGCTGGGAATCGAACCCGGGTCAGCCGCGTGCAAGGCAAACGCCCTACCCGCTGTGCTATTGCTCCAGCCCCGGAAGTCATTTTGTTTTTAAAGCTCAAAACTTTGATGAGGATTCTCAAAGAAACAAGGTTAAACATAATTGCAACTCCAAACTTCTATTCAGATCTACCAAAATTGAGTTGTTATGCTTTACTCTCAATCTGAAAGAGTATCTGAAATAATTTATCTTTTTTGTTTTCTAAACTCCAGGCTTATGGGTTTTAGCAATTGCCGAACTAGACTTCAATGATTACATAACTCAGCAATTTAAGAACTAGCACTTCACTGAGCAGTTAGATTGGGGCTAGGGCATCTCAGTTGTAGGGAAAGCACTTTGTTTTCATCTTAAGTTTTCCTGTTTTAGGTTATTGACCCAGTCTTTGATTAAAATAAAAATATTTTCCTACATATATTTTATGTCCTTTTTTATACCTCCTTAATTGTCCTTTTTGGATCAAGTTGTTCGGGTTTTTCTATAATTTCCACAAATTTTTATGATAATTATTTCTTCTAAAAACAAAAAGAAAAAACTTAAAACACTGTTTTCTGTTCATAGTTGAGTGTTCCTTACAGTAAATAGTACTTCAGTTATATTCTTGTCAAGTTTCTTTTAACATAGCAAGTACTCATTTTTTAAAACTTCCATTTTTAAATTTCCTTTGAAATGCCTTTCCCCCTAAGAATTTGTCTTTTGACAGAGCATATTTTTTGCCCCAATTGTTGTGTGTGTGTATATACCAATATGTGTTTGTGTGTGCTTCACCCTGGACTTAGAATTTACTCTAAATTCTCTGCTTGTTATAACTTCTTTAAACACTAGGTGGCACTCTTGCTCAACTGAAATCTTGTTTATCAGATTTCAGCGCTAACGGCCTTACAAAAGAATTGGGTGTGCAATTTAAGAATACTTATGCTTTCATTTTGTCTTAAAGGGAAGGAAATTGGAGAGAAAGGAAAAATCCCACATCTAAATAGCGAAGTTTAACTATTTTTTCTTCAGCTATCTAAAAAAGCACCCTGTTAATAATGACATCAGCCATTCATTCCACAGATATTACTTATTGATCACTATCTCTAAGCACTGCTCTAGGTATTACATCAGTGATTATAAAAACTAAAATCAGGGGCTGGAGTGATAGCACAGTGGGTAGGACGTTTGCCTTGCATACGGCCGACCCGGGTTCAATTCCTAGCATCCCATATGGTCCCCTGAGCACAGCCAGGAGTAATTGCTGAGTGCAAAGCCAGGAGTAACTCCTGTGCATCATTGGGTGTGACCCCCCCCCAAAAAAAAACCCTAAAATCACTACCATTGTAGAGCTTACATTATGGTGCTGGGATTCCCTGCTACCACCCCTCTCCCCCAGTGTCATTCTAAGCTATGCATTCATTCACTTATTCTTCATTTCCTAAGGAGTTGAAATTTTCTTACTTGACCCTGTCCACCTGTGGGGCAGAACTGGGCCAGAAACTTGTATATTAGGTCTCTGCATTTTTTCTACAGTGCCTCTCAAAGCTAAGTATTTTATCACTTATTTCTGTTGAATGGAAATAACATAAATTTATATGTAACTGTTCCTAGTTCTGTTCAAATAGCATTGCCATTTTATTGGGGGAAATGCTGAATAAATCAAATGTTTATTTTAATGCTTCTGTACTCAACTAATATCCTGTCTTAGCTCTATTTTAAAGGGGTGATGTAGATTTGTGTTTCAGAATGTTCTGGAACATTCAGGGAGATGGTAATGATCAGGTACAATAGGCAAGTGGAGCTCTTTCTGTTTTAATTTTAAAAGCAAATGGCTAGGGTAGGGGTGGGGGGATGCTGAATAACTGTTTCTGAGAAGAAGCAGGCCAAAAAAGTTTGAGACCTTCTGATACAGAGCAGGTCTCAAACACGGGCATCTTTACTTAAGTCTATGTTTAAACATCCTTAGAACCCTATTCAGACATTTTATATTTGCCATATAATAATTGGAATACATTGGGCTGGAGATGTAGGTTTTAGTAGCAGCACACGTATCTGGCATTTGTGAGGCCCTGAGTTTGTTCCCTGGCACCACAGGAAAGAAAGGAATGGAGGGAAGAAGGAAGGAAGGAAAAAATCATATTAATGGGAGTCTGTAGATTGTAATTCAAGTTGTATAATGAATTTTATGGAGTATCACGTATCAATAGCTACCATGACCCTTTTCATGACATTTGAGCGAATAAATAAATAAATAACTATATATGTATGTATATATATATATATATATATATATCAGCTTCAGCAATAACACTCTGAATCTGTAACACTGTGAAACTAAAAAGTGACACAGCACCTTCAACCATTTCTTAGTAGTTTAGAAATGTGTCTCATGATTTGGAGAGGGAGGAGGCAAATTTTACCTTTCTCAAAATCACAATTACATGTGATGTAGGATAATTTACAAGGATTAGAGGGAAACTGAAGCAAATAGATCTTATGAACTGGCTGGGCCCTTGTGCTTTTTCCCTGCAGGACTGATTTGGATGATAAAACTATGTTTTTGATATGCTACAAATTAGAGTGAACTCTTTTATTTAAATGAAATAATTAGTAAAAGTAAGGCACCATTTTCACCAGGGAGTAGAAGGGAGTTTTCTGAGCAGAGGTTTGTTTTGGCAGATGCTCTAATGCGGTGCTCCATGGAGGATAGGGCTTTCTCCACACTGAAGGCCTCAAACTGTGGGCAAAGTTGCATAGACTCACAGGCATTTTTCTTGTAAGAGAACCAAGTTTTATCAGATTGTCAAGAAGATTATAACCTGGAAGATTAAGAGCCACTGCAAAAACTACAGTAGCCTACTGCTTATCTTTCCTCAACTTTAGAGAAAAGTTTAAGTGATTAAAAATGTGGACACATTTAACCAAGCGGGGAAAACTTGTTGACATAATGGAAACAGCGGATCCATGCTGATTTGCGGATGCTCTTATGATGTTTCTGGTGCTATCAGCGCTGTAGTTTCTTAAGATGCTTGTCATTAGCTGGCCAGTCCAACTCTGGGCAGTTTAGAGGTTAAAAGTTCATGTCTTGAATCAAGAATGTTAAGACTCAGGGAGCCCAGCTGAGCGCAGCAGAGCTCCAGCCCTCCTGTAACCCGAGCAAGGAATACTTGCAATCCACTGAGATTTGGAAGTTGTTTTTCCTCAGCAAAAGCTAAGAAATACAGAAAGCAGTAATATCCAGATTGCCAAGGTTCCTAGCCATGCTTATTGATCTATTTTAGGCAAGTTACTAGACATTTCTAAATGCCAATTTTTAATCATCTGTAAAATGAGACAATAGTACCTTTAAGGTACATGGTGCTTTCTTTAGTAATTATTATGACAAACAAAAAATAAAAACACTTAAAATAATTTTTTAAACCCTTTTTTATTTTTACTACCTCTCTTTAAGCCAGAGAGATAGTACAGAAGGTAAGGTGCTTGCCTTGCATGCAATTGATCCAGGTTCAATCCTTGGCACCCTTTATGGGTCCCTGAACACTGCTAGGTGTAAGCCCTGAGTGCTGCCAGGTGTGACCCAAAAAAAGTTTTTCAAGATTAAAAAATAACACACTTCTGAAATCTATCTTTGCATTTTCTCAGTTATCTTAAAATAGTATCTCTTCTTACCATCAAATTTATTGTTTTAGCCCCACTTACTGCCTGATTTTGTTATTTTTATTGTTTCTCCTTCCTTCTTTAGGTTCCATGAAGATGGAGACATTTTCTTGCCCATTGCTGGGCTCTTTCAAGGCCAGTGCTGACACACACAAACAGATGGCCAATAAATATTTGTTGAATGAATGAATAAATGTTAGATACTATTATTACTTGGCAATTTCTATCCAACCTCCTTCCCATCTGCCTGGACCAGCTGCAACTTCTTTTAAAATGAGGAGGGTAGGCCAGGGGGGTTGTCTCTTTTCCTCACTGAGTAAGTGAATTAATGGTTTCAGAACGGACTGGCATTCCATGTTTCTGAAAGAACAGAGCTCTTCCTACAGACCCTCTCTCCTCAACATATTTCCCATGGACTAGCATCATCTCTGTCTTTTAGGAGTTTGTTAGCGAACCTGTGGCCTCACCCCAGTTTATTGAATCAGACTCAAAACCCCAGAAACACTAGTATACACTAGAGTTTGAGAATCCCTTGGTCAACCGTTCTAAGGATTTTTAACTCTGTCCTGAGAGTAACAAAGAGCTGAGATATTTTAGTTTGGGGATTATAATATGTTTAATGATAACGATTCTGGAAAGGGAGAGTTTTAGGCTGGTGGCAGAGATGGGGCCAAGGCTTTTCACTCTAGACTTTTTCCCAGCTTCTCTGACATAGTGGGCCCTATCCATCCTTTCTTCACACCCCAATCCCACTTAGGCCTTCATAAGATGGTCAGATATTGTGCTTACACCAACCTATGCTACCACTTTCTCCTTCTTTGGGCCTGGAAGTGTGCCTGTGGGGACCTTTTTTGGTCCAGAGAGAGGATGACACACTAACAGACCGAGTGGGATCAACTCATTTGGGCAACGACTCTGAGGCTTCAAGTCCCTGGAACATGGTCTGAATGGCTCCTTATCCTCAGCCCTATGGAGTTCTCAGCTCCACAGAGGTGTAGCTGGAGGAGGCCTTGGTGTTAAACCCCTCTCTGCCTAGATTTTAGGGCGGTAACGACTTTCTGGACTTTTATTTTCAAATCATGTCAGTGTGTTTGCTCAGTGTGAAGATAATTACCTGTAGCACTGTCATCCCATTGTTCATTGATTTGCTCAAGCAGGCACCAGTAATGTCTCCATTGTGAGACTTGTTGTTACTGTTTTTGGCATATCGAGTACGCCACAGGTAGCTTGCCAGGCATGAGGAATAAAATGGAATATTCTAAAATTCAATCATGTTCACTCCTGTGTGGGGAATGGCTTGGTGGATACAACAATGTAAGCCTGAAAACCAGTTTACTTTCATAGTATTTTAGCAAAAATCCACACTTGGACATGATAGGCATAAAGCTGCAGTGTCAGCTCATGTTTTACTTATTCTACCACTGTGTTTGCCAGGCTCTGCCGTGCGGGCAGGATACTCTTGGTAGCTATTGCCAAGCTCCCTGTGGCATATTTGATGCCAAAAACAGTAACAAGTCTCACCATGGAGATGTTACTGGTGCCCGCTCGAGGAAAATCAGTGAATAACAGGAAGACAGTGAGGACAGTGTGGACCACTAGGTTGTTTCAGTTTGTCATATATATATATATACATATATATATATATAAGTACACCACCCCGAGGAGTTTGTGGGAATTAAGTTTTCTGGCTCTTGATTATTTTAAAATATTTTTAGTTTGTATTGTATTCACTAGAACTCTAGCTTAAAATAATTTTCTCTTCTAATTATGAAAATATTTTATTAGTGTTTATGGAAAAAAAAGTCTGTTTTATGTATCTGAGTCCCTTTCAGTAGTTGTTTTCTGGTGAGGTCATACCCAGCTATGGTCAGGAGCTACTCCTGTATGTTTGCTCAGAAAGGACCCTTACTGGTGTTTGGAGAACATATGTGGTGCCAGGGATTGAACCATGATCAGCTTCATGCACTAAGCATTCTCTAGCCTAGTTATCTCTCTTTATGTCTCTCTATCTCTGTCTGTCTGTCTGTCTCTCTCTCTCTCTCTCTCTCTCTCTCTCTCTCTCTCTCTCTCTCTCTCTCTTTCTCTCTGTCCCCTGAGTGTTCTATCTCTTATGAAAACAAATTTTTGTTGTTGTTGTTTGCTTTTTTAGAGGATCTTATTTTTCTCTTTTTTTTGACTTATTTTTTAAAAACTTGTCAAACAGTTCAAACTACAATACAGTAAATACCATATAACCTTCACCCAGATTCACATATTACTCATATTACTAACATTTTATCTCAATGGCTTTCTGTAATTTTTTTCTCTCCTTTTGATGAATCTCTCAAACATTATGACCAATTCATGTCTAAATTACAAAATTAAAAATGTCTAAATACTTTATCGGGCCAGAGTGGTAATACAACAGATAGAGCATTTGTCTTGCATACGACTGACCTGGGTTCGGCCCAGCACCCCATGTGATCCTTTGAGTGCCTCTAGGAGTAATTCCTGAGCACAGAGACAGGAATAATGCCTGAGCATTGCTGGGTGTGGCAAAAAACAAACAAATAAATATTTTTTATCATTTATCACTTAAGAACAAGGATCTTCTGGAAGCTTAAGGTATTTTATTTATTCTTAGAATTTTGAAATTTATGTCAGAGTGTGTTTCTCCCCACCTACCTTTTACAAATTCTTTATAATTGGGCTTTTTCAATACAGCTATTTGGACTTCAAATTACTCTTTATCTTTTCACCAACTATCTTTAGGCTGCCCATTTTTACTTAACCTATAGATCAGTATTTGATCCCCATATTAATTTTTTTTTACTTCAATAACTACAATTTTATTTTTTTATTTTTATTATTTTTTTTTACAGTTACAGATTTATACACTTTTGTGCTTATACTTCCCTCATACAAAGTTCGGGAACCCATCCCTTCACCAGTGCCCATTCTCCACCACCCGTAAACCCAGCGTCCCTCCCACCCTCCCCAATCCCATCTCCCCCCCACCCCACCCTGCCACTGTGGCAGGGCATTCCCTTCTGTTCTCTCTCTCTAATTAGCTGTTGTGGTTTGCAATAAAGGTGTTGAGTGGCCTCTGTGCTCAGTCTCTAGCCCTCATTCAGCCCACAACTCCCTTCCCCCACATGGCCTTCGACTACAATGTAGTTGGTGATCGCTTCTCTGAGTTGCCCTTTCCCCAGAACGTGAGGCCAGCCTCGAAGCCATGGGGTCAACCTCCTGGTACTTATTTCTACAGTTCTTGGGTATTAGTCTCCCACTCTGATATTCTATATACCATAGATGAGTGCAGTCTTTCTATGTCTGTCTCTCTCTTTCTGACTCATTTCACTCAGCATGAAACTTTTCATGCCCATCCACTTAACTACAAAATTCTTGACTTCCTTTTTTCTAACAGCTGCATAGTATGTGCAAAAAAATTAATATGGGACTTTGGTACATCTACCCATATTAATTTTTTTGCACATGTCTATTTTCCCTTTTTCTTTCATTTGTATGTGTGGGGGAGGCAGGGGGGGGGCGGGAATCACATCCAGTGGTACTCAGGGGCTATTTCTGGCTCTGTGCTCAGAAGTGGCCCCTGCCAGGAGAACTGCTTCACCGAGGGGTCAGGGGGTGGGGGGGAGTGCAATTAGTACAGAGACAATCATAGTTGGAAATGATCACTCCAGACAAGAACTGAGTGCTGAAAGGAGGTAAGGAGGTAAAATGATATGCATGATATCCTTTCAGTAAGAGTAATTGCAAACTACAGCACATAAAGTGAAAATGAGGGGTGGAAGGCGAGAGAGACACAGAGAGAGAGAGAGAGAGAGAGAGAGAGAGAGAGAGAGAGAGAAGAAAAGTGTCTGCCACCACAAAGGCAAGCTACTGAGAGGTTAATGGGGAGGAAAACTGGGGACATTGGTGGCAGGAATGTCCACTGGTGAAATATAGGTGTTGGAACATTGTATGACTGAAATTCAGTTATGAACAACCTTGTAACTATATCTCACGGTGATTCAACTTAAAAATTAATAACAAAATTGAAAGAAGCAAAAAGAGGTGGCCCCTGGTGGTGGTGTTCAAGGGACCATAGCAGAGCCTCATGTAAGGCAAGTGCCTTATCTCCTCTTCTCTCTCTCTCTCTCTCTCTGACTGCTGTTTTTTTTCCTATATCTTGGTAAATTCCCTAAATTTATCTTTTAAATTATAAATTTTCTCTTTAGTCTGATTCTGTTATTCATTACTTCTGTTGGCATGTTTATCCAGTTGTTGTTTTAATGTTCAAGAACCCTCTCTTATTCTCGGATTATTCCTTTCTCAGAGCAGTCAATTCTTTTATTTTATTCTGTAACCTTTCCAAGGATGCCAATATAATTTTGAATTAGTTTCTTTTCCTTCCTGCTGGGTAAGCCAGAATACTAGCAGGAAATGGGGGGCACACTCAAAATGGGGTGCCTGAAGAGAGGTAATTTATGCGGGGGTGGGTGGGGGTGAGGTTAAGGGAAACCAGCAAAGGAATATCTGTATCTTGAACTTATAAGAGATATGGGCCTCAAGGGCAAAACTTGTACTAATTCCTGCAACCCAGTGATATTCAGAGCTGCAAGAGAAGGCTGCTGGCTTAACAGCAACTGCAGACTTCAACAGAGGAATTCACCCCTTGCTGACCCTAAGTCTGGCAGAAAGATACTCAGAGGGATAAGTACTCTGACCACCTTCCTCTTCCCTTCAATCTGACTGGAAGAACCTGAGCCAGAAGCCTCAATCATAGTATTCATGGAAGTGAGCAGCTGAAGAACAAAACAAGACAGAGATTATAAAACGATTGGGAGAGGCTAATCGAGCCCATTTCGGATGCCCATGCCATAGTTTTCATGCAGTACAGGAAGGCATCTTGGTGGGTGGATCGCACTCTGCTAAGGGGCGCTGTGGGCTAGCTTGGCTGCTGACAGCAGCGAAAATAACTTGCTGATAGTCAGGAGAGCAATTAGCAACAGGAATTTTGCTAGACATGAGGACTGAGATACAAAGGGAGATGTTGAGAACTACAACCAAATGTGCACACTTTGCAACTAAGTGTACGAGCAACACCACTGTGTGTACAGCCCCTAGCAAGGGCCACAAGCAAGTGTGCAAGCTTACTGTAGCCAAAGTCTTTGCAAGGAAAGTCTTTGCTCCAGCCCCTGTGCTCTTATTTTCTTTCAGTTTGGAGGACAATTAGGGGCTGGAGCAATAGCACAGCGGGTAGGGCGTTTGCCTTGCATGTGGCCGACCCGGGTTCGATTCCCAGCATCCCATATGGTCCCTTGAACACCACCAGGGGTAATTCCTGAGTGCAGAGCCAGGAGTAACCCCTGTACATCGCCAGGTGTGACCCAAAAAAGCAAAAAAAAAAAAAAAAAAAAAAAGAAAAAGAATGGAGGACAATTAAATTTGATGTGTAGTCTTAAGAGATTTTTTTCTCTCTCCACATTATAACTTTTACCTTCAAAAATATTTATACAAGCCTTCTATCTTTGATGGCTACATATCAGCAGAATTTGGGGGATAATATTAGGGCAGGCATTGTGAAAGGGAGTGCCATGAGAGCTCAGGAAAGGGGTTTCTAGGGATTGAGAGGGGAAAGTTGGGATGCAAGTGGGGAAGACTTTGGAGTTCAAGTTTCTTTGTTAAATAGGTAAGACAGCAGGATAGTGGGACATGCAGGCCCTTGGAGTTATGGCACTTCTCGTCAGAGAAACAAACAAAAAATGGTATTAAAGGGTCAAAAAAAAAAACATTTTTAAATTAATCTATTGAATGGAGTAGAATTATCTTTTTAAATATTGCACCAGAACTTCCCCCTCCACAACAGTGATGAGACGAGGATAATATCACAGACAACAATGTCTCATCATTTGATAATCTCACCCCTGGATGTTTCTTTAGTGGGTGGCATCTCTTTGCCACTTCAGATGTTCTGTACTGCATCAGGTTTTCTGTCTTTGTGAAAACCCACCACAGAAAATCAATTTTTCTGTTCTATCCTCCTAAAATTTAGAAATGGAACTCTTTCTCATTCTTCAAATGTGCTCCCTTTGGGAGAAGCCATTATTTCTTCTTCTTCTTTAAAAAAAATTATTAGTTAATCACGGTGAGGTACAATTACAGACTTACAAACTTTTGTGCTTGCATTTCAGTTATACAGTGGTCGAGTGCCCATCCAGTGCCCATTTTTCACCACCAGTGGTCCCAGCATCCCTCCCACCACCCTACCCCATCCTTCCCCCACCCCACCCTGCTTCTATGGCAGGGCATTCCCTTTTGCTCTCTCTCTCCTTTTGGGTGTTGTGGTTTGCAGTAGAGGTGTTAAGTGGCCAACATGTTCGGTCTATATTCTACTTTCAGCTCGCATCTCCCATCTCAAACGGGCCTTCCTAGCACCCTTTACTTGGTGGTCCCTTCTCTACCTGAGCTGCCTTCTCCCCAAGCATGCAAGGTCGGCTTCTAAACTGTGGAGTAATCCTCCTGGCACTTATCTCTACTGTTCTTGAGTGTTAGTCTCCCATTCTGTTATTTTATATTCCACAATTGAGTGCAATCTTTTTATGTCTACCCCCTCTTTCTGACTCATTTCCTTAACATGATTCTTTCCATGTCTATCCATTTATAAGCAAATTTCATGACTTCATCTCTCCTAACAGCTGCATAGTATTCCATTCTGTAGATGTACCAAAGTTTCTTTAACCAGTCATCTGTTCTCAGACACTTGGGTTTTATATTTTTAAAAATAATGTTCATGTATGTATGTTGCCTATGCAAATGTTTAGGGTGGTGGTTTTCAGTCACCAGTTGGTGGACCAGTACTCAGCTCAGTGGCAATCATCTGGTTTGAAAATGTTGAAAAACCACTGATTTAGGGTTCCTACTACATGAGGTGTCTTCAGGGACCCTTTGCAGCCTCCCTTCCACTTTGATGCTTGCCTAGACTTAGCCAATTTAGAGTTGTAGAGTGGACTGGATTTTACCTCTGTAATCCTGGGATCTCTTTTATATTCATTCTGATCATTTTGATGTTCTCTAATTGAGTTCCCTAAAATGAGCATTTAACTTATTCTGTCATCTTCATAGATGTCCCTTTAGGTTTTATTTTGCTGAAATTAAGTAACTATTTGGTATCATTCTTGGGTTTCCACTTTGCTGCTGGGTTCTGTAAGCTCTTGGCCCCATTTTTCATTAATGGCTCTTTCAGAGGCTCCTCTAGGAGGAGTTTCTTTATTTCTACCACTTATCTTCCAAAATAGAAGACTGTTAAGTGAGATTATATGACTCTTTGGGCTTTGTTTGCATTTATTGTATGTAAAATAGATTATTGCAGAGACTTTACTCTGTAAGTGGTGGGATAATTTTAATAATTTGAGTCAGTTTGTTGATCATTAGCAAATACCTAGAATGTGAATAAGGAGATGGGTGGTTAGTAAAATACTGAATTCTTTCTCTTTAGTAAACTTAAAAAAACAAATGTCACAAGATAATCCCCAATGGGAACATACATGTCATACTCTTAGTGACTCAAATTGATCACATTTTTAAAGGGAAATAAAGTAGACCCACATATAAATCCAACTTAAAGTCTGTATATTTTTATTACTAGTTGATGGGTCTATTATTATGCCAGTAATAAAGATACAGGATCTAGCAGAGACTTCTTATTACCTGACTTTAGGAGTACTAATTTAATGAAGAGAATTAATTTGAAAAACAGATTTAATTTGAATGCAGAATTAGATTTCTAGGATTTTTAAAATTTGTTTTGGAGCCACACTCGTCGGTGCTCAGGGCTTACTCCTTTATCTGCTCTCAGGGATCACTCTTGGCAGTGCTGGAGGACTATATGGGGTGACAGGAATCAAACCAGGCTTGGCTGTGTGCAAGGAAAGAGCCTTACTTGCTGTCCTGTTTCTGCCCCTCACACGTTCATTATTATGAAGTAGAAAAACATCATAATTATAGCACTAAGAGGAAATAAGTTTTTATAAGCCTGTAAGAATGCTTATAATGACAATATGCCTGTAAAGAAAACTTAAACTTAAAAAAGTAAAGGAAAGAGATGAGAAATAATAAAATAATTTTTAAAAGTTAATGAGCTTTGAAATTTGGGGACTGAAGGAGAGATGGGCAGAAAGGAGTGTAATACTTTAGGTTTGGTAAACCAGGAGGTTAGCTCATTAGTAGGAGAAATTGTTGTGGATAATGTTAGGGTGAATAGTTAACCCAGTTACCTCATCTGTCTTGTTTGAATGTTACCAGATGGTGAGTTTTTCCTACACAGTACTTAGGGAACCCCAAGTCCCCTCCTAGAGATACTGAACCAAGTGGACCAGTGCTGCAGTGGTGGGGCCTAAGGATGTAGGGTTGCTCGACCCTGTGGTGCCAGGGACTATAGCAGGGCCTCCCCGACAGTGCTCAGCCCAACTCCAGAGCCACACCCAGTGATGCTCCGGAGTGATGACACAATTTCCTATGTGACAGCTGATGTATGTGTTTCACTTGATGAAAAAACTAAGAGCATGCAATACTATTGGCGGTAACTACTTCTTTAAATTGGCACAGTACATTTGGCAGTCTGAAGGTTAGCAGGCTGGTGGATGTAGAAAGAGTCAAAGAGAAGGTTGTTTTTGCCTTTGTTCTATAGGTAGCTTTCATGAAATAGTTATAAGCTTTACCACCACGCAGATATCGCCATCCTTAAGGGATAGGATCAGTGATGTAGAGTTGTATCCTCAATTTGATAAGCACTCTATGCTGTTGTTTTTCCCCTTTTCTAATATTTGACTTTCTCTAAACTGGTTTTAAAACAAATACTACTTGTGACCCATGATTGGGTGATTGATGGTGACTATGGCTTTTAAATCTTGCCTTTACTTACAAGGACATACTATCCTTTTAAGTCTTTCTCAGTTTTTAATTAGGACATCCTGGGGCAGAATATACTCTAGGTAGCTGAATCCATGATGCTTTTTGTGTTTGTTATTGTTGTTGTTGTTGTTTTTGCTTTTTGGGTCACACCCAGAGATGCACAGGGGTTAATCCTGTTTTGCACTCAGGAGTTATTTCTGTGGTACTCGAGGGACCATATGGGATGCTGGGAATCCAACCCAGGTTGGCCGTGTGCAAAGTAAATGCCCTACCTGCTGTACTATTGATCCAGCTCCCCATGATGCTTTTTGGAGTTAAGAAAAAACTCTCCTAAGGGGCCAGGGAAGTAGTATTGGAGTCAAGGCATTTGCCTTTCATGTGGCTGACCTCTGTTCGATCCCCAGCACCACATGGTCTGTGGGCAACACTTGTAGTGACCCCTGACCACAGAGCCCAGAGTAGCCCCAAGTACAACCAAGCATGAACTCAAAAACCAATAAAACAAATAAATGAGAATTCCATTTTAAAAAAGAAAAGAAAAAGGAAAAAGTCTCCCATTGTAGCCTGATATGTTTGCTACATCACCTTGGAAGTATGTTGACTCTGAGATAACTCTGTACTTATGCATTAACCTTTGTATAACATTTTGACATATAATTCAAGAACATAAGTGATTGGCTCTTCAGGATTTAGAATGATCATAGTCCCCAGTGAGGAGAAAGGGGAAAGAAGTAGGGGAATTCTACAGGATGTCAAATGTCAAGCCAATTTAGAGAGGATGCTAAATATTAGCTCACAAAAATCCTAAGATTATTTCATGGTGATTTTCCCTTTTATTGTTAATTTCTGTGTCATGAATTTCAATTAATTCTTCAGATCTAAACTTTCAGATGACTCAGATTTAATCCCTGAAACCCTATATGGTTCCCTGAGCCCACCAGAAGTGATTCCAAAGTGCAGAGGCAGGAGTAACCCCTGAGTAATGCCCAGAAGCCAGAAATAACATACAAGGCTCAATTTTATGTCTTCTATTTAACTTAGCTTTGACATAAGTGAAGTAAGAGACTGAAAGTGAGAATAAGATACAAGAAAATCCAAGGGATTTTTCTTTTTCTTTTTTCTTTTTTTTAGATTTCAGGTTTTTTTTTCCTTTGGGAAGGGATAGTTGGGGGCAGGGGGTGGTATTTTAATGTTAGATGATTTGTGGAAGTACTTTTTCTCTAAAAATCATTGTTAGCTTCTCAATATACAATGAATAATTATCTATACAAATGGACAAAACTTCCTTACTGAAAATTGGTGAAAAGGTCTTCAAGTTAGAAGATGCTGTTCAGGATTTACTTGATACAAAATATATTCAGAAGACAAAATCAGCCAGGCAAATGCAAAAGGAAAATAGCAAGTATTCCACAATTAATCTTAGAGAAGACTTCAGGATTCAGGGTTAAGCAAACGTTTGATCCCAAATTCCTAGGAAGGGTGCAGTAGCACAGAAAACAACAATATTAACATTATTGTAAATCATAATACCTCAATAAAGAAACACTTTTAAGGATGCACAAACAATTCCTTAGCAGTACTTCCCTAAACTTCCTTTTGATTGTTCTTCGTCACAAACCCTTTCATATCATCTCCATCCCTTCCTATCATTGTCATTAAACTATGGACTGGGTAAGGCTCATGAGAAGTTGGGGAAAGTCATTGGTTTAACACTTTCTGCTGGCTTTCCCCTGACACTTGCCTAAGAGCAGGCTCCCTTTTTCTGCATTTTCTCCCATTCTTCCTCCTGCGCCCCCCCACAACACACACACACACACACACACACACACACACACACACACACCACACACTTTTTTCCCCCTTAATGTTATTCTGCCATCTCTTCGTCTGGTCTCCTTTAGAGATGCTCAGTCTTGACTGACAGTGAGAAAGCGCTGCTGGAGTTCTGTTGCCCATTTTACTTAGAATTTCAGCTGTTGGTTCTCCCAGAGACCAACTCTGAAGAGAGTGCAGATTTTGCAAGGGAAGGGATCTTTTAGCAATTGAGTATTTATTTATCTTCCTGTTTGACTTCATGCTGCAATGCCCGTCTGTCTCTCTCCTTTCTCCTCTCAGCCCCCTCCTCTCTCACACACACAAGTTTAATATTTTATAATAATTTCCACTCATTTTGGTCAAGATCAAAACTTTTGTACATGGCCTCACATAATTATCCAAACTGGGATGGGGTGAGAAACAGGATTATGGCAGGTTGACTCGAGTAAGGCAAAATATTAGACAGACTCCTATAAAGCCTTACATGGCCCTGCTGTGTATGCCTCATCTTATACCCTCCTACTCTCTTCCTTTCTCTGGATGGCCCAGCCTCAGTGGCCTTTATAGTTCCATTTTAAGTGAGCTGTGCTTCTGCCCAAAAGTCCTTATGCATGCATTTCCCTCTCTGGACAAGGTTGCTCTCTCTCTCTCTCTCTCTCTCTCTCTCTCTCTCTCTCTCTCTCTCTCTCTCTCTCTCTCTCTCTCTCTCTCCCTTAAATTTAAATTTTAGAGTAATAATTTAATTACAAGTTTACTGAATTAACATTTATTGAATTCACCTTTTAAAGTTATTTCATTCAAAGCTTGTGGATTCAGATATAGAGCACAAGTTGTAAAGAGTGGTGTATACTTTCCCCTTGAAACATCGAAAGGTGCCTGGCATCAATTTTACAAAGAGGGAAGCAAGAGCATGGGATTATTTATGATTCTCTTGGGCATTTCTCTTGGGGAAAAATTGCTTCCTTTTAGAAATGTTTTCTGCTGCTTACTAGTGGCTCCATGGCATAGTCAACAATGATCTCATTTAATCATAACTTAAATAAGATTAAATTATTCTGTGTAGTTAAAGTCAAATGAAGCATTCTACAGATGCTCTACTAATTATAGTCATTAGTGGCCTACTTTTTCTGACCTAAAAAGGTAAATGAGGGAAGGAATTGTCTTTGCCTTTGAGGGATTTTCCCTCTAAAAGAGATTAGTTCACTGACATTGCTATTTATTTTCACATGACAATTTTCTAGCCACTTTATAAACTCCACACTGTAAAACTAATCCATAGAAAAGGCAGAATCCTTCTTTCCCATAGGAAAGTAGGTTTGGTCATATCAACCCAGGCAGGCCAGATCTCTTGCACTTTAATGAGAAATGGAAAGGTTTCATAGAAGCTTAAAAAAAAAAAAGCAGTGAACTCTGAATTAGAAATTCATGCATTTCTGACTAACATTATTTTAAAAACAAACCTATTATTACAGTTCTTATGAAAAATCTCTCCAAAGTCTCCTTATAAGAATCTTAGAGTCCTGGAACTGGAGAAATAATACAGGATGTTTTGCAACCACTGACCCTAGTCAAATCCCCGACACTACATATCATCCCCTGAATGCCACTAGGGTCTCTCCTGAGCACAGGACCAGGAACAGTCCCTAAACAAACCCTTCCTTCTACCCCTCTCCCCTTAAAAAAATCTGTTTTAGGGAAAATCAAACCACCTCAATAACTTATCCTTTTTTACTGCTTTTTTTCCCCCCTACAACTAAGGTGATGTTACTCCTTAATATTAAGTGTATATATGTGTAGGGTTATTATCGTGCTGAACAGAGTTCTAGCCTTGGTGCTTTTAAACCAAGAATTGAAATGGAAGGGTGATTTGTACAAAAACAAAGTAGGTCAAGGAGTACCATGTGTGATAAAGGGGAAGTCCCTGAGCTTATTTGTATTGTCTTGCCTCTGGTGGCTGTGTTCACTTTCATTGTTATGGTTGAGGCCTATCTTCCTGTGAATGGAAGAAATACTCTGCAGAGAAGTCTCAGGAATACTCTTAAGAATATTTAAAAATAGGGAGTGGAGCAATAGCACAGCAGATAGAGTGTTTGCCTTGCACGCGGCCGACCTGGGTTTGAATCCCAGCATCCCATATGGTCCCCTGAGCACCGCCAGGAGTAATTCCTAAGTGCATGAGCCAGCAGTGACCCCCTGTGCATCTCGGGGTGTGACCCAAAAAGCAAAAAATAAATAAAAAAGTATTTAAAAACAGTAGTAAGAGTTATTGGGAGGCTCAGAAGGAGTAGCAAAGAGAACTGAATTTAATCCTAATTTCTCCTATAGCTCTGTGACGAAAAATACATTATTAGGATCAAAGCATAAGAAAGACTTCATCCATGTCAGAGATCCTGGACTTTTTTTTGCACTTTAATAATGTTAAAATGAATTTTTAAAAATATAAGTCTGATAAATGGCTTTCTTGTATTAATGAAATGCTAAATTATTATTTACATGTTATTTACATATTTCTTGTGTATGAGCCGAGTTATATTACCTTAGTCTTGGAAGACTCTATTCAATTTGGTGTTTCCTCAGATGCTAATACATTTGGTATCTTGGATCATGTTATCTCTTAGAGCAGAAGGTTTGTTTTTGACTAAATTTCCTTTCTTAGGTCCTTCCCTCTCACCTTCTTTAAAGGCAGGAGACCCAGGAGAACACTAAAGCCTTTTAGAGCTCAGAGTTGCTGAAGTTGTTTTCTATTCTGCTATTTGCCAAGAATTGCTGACAACTTAAAAGCTATCATACAATTGAATAGCAGTTGCCTAGGTTGTTTGATGATTTTGGACAAGTGTGGATCAGGATTTCCTGTAATTTTTCTTCTTCATCTAGGACTGTGTTGCCTCTATCTCTGAGTGATTGTACCCTTGAAATGCAAAAACAAAGCAAGGTCACTGGATCTAAATTACTTTGACTTCTGTGCCAAATGAAACTTTCCTTCTATTCTGTGTTAAGTTTGAGCATCTTTTACCATCTGGAGAGAGATTTGCAGTTGGGCAGGACAATGTGAGACTTTGAGGAGTTTTGTTTTTGGTTTTCTGAGCTGAAACCTCACTTTTTCTGCATTCTTTCAGGGTAGGGAGAACCAGGTCCTGAAATATTTTTCTAGGTTTCATACTTATAGATTTATATTAAGAGAAGTCCATTTTCCTCTGGATTATATAATCATGCAGTTTAGAATACATTCTTGAATGGATTTGGTGGGTAAGGGGAGCTGAATAATTTTTTTTAAAGGATATATCAAAGGGAAACATATTTTAAGATGCATTCTGCTCCAAGAATTTGCAATTGCTTGCTGAATGTAGGGGAGGAGGATACATACCAGGAGTACCTGCAGGACAGTCTGGCTATTTTTCTCCTGGATCAGGAAATAGAACAGCTGGGTTCCAGAAGATAAGAGAAATATGAACTTCTCTGCAGAAGCAGATCTTTGAATTAAAGGAACCTTTCTTTGGAAACTATAATTGGGTTTGGGGAGTTGTGGAACATGTCAGTTTGGAATGTTTTTCTGCAAATAGAAAACTACCCTGTGCTTAAACAGACAGAAGTCATCCTACATAACTGAAGGGAGGGTACAGGGCTTATGGTGCTTGCTTTGTGTGTAGTGGACTCCAGTTCAATCACTGGCATCACATAAGGTCCCGTGGTCCCACCAGGAGTGATCCTGGGCACAGAGCCAGGGATGAACCTTGAGCCCTGAAGAGTGTACCCTCCCCCTCAAAAAAAAAAAATCTTAGTCTAGGTAGTTGGTGCTGATGTTCAACTATGTGAACCATGATCCTCTGCTATCGTTAGAATGAGCTTCTCATTCTGAAGGTCACGCAGTGGCTAGCAGATGTATCGCTATTGTTGCACCTCTCTTGCTTCAAAACAAATTACCCAAAGGATATTTGCTTTAAACAACAAAAAATTATTATCACACATCATTTTTGAGTGTTAGAATGGTGAGTGGCTTAGCTGGGAGGTTCAAGGTCTCTCAAAAGGTCACAGGCAAGATAACTGTGGGTACTGCCGTCCAATAAAGGTTTGACTAAGCCAGAGATCAGATCCTAGGCTAAGTCATGTGTGAAGCCTTTAGTTGCTCCCCACACGTATATATCTTTTTCCTCCCCCATCATTTTATTTAAACACTGTGGTTTACAAAGTTGTTTGTGATGATTTGTTACAGGCATTCAGTATTCCAACACCAATCCCACCACCACTGTCACCTTCCCTCTACCATTGTCCCCATTTTCCCAACCACGAGCCTTCCCCACTCAAGCCTACCCCCCTCTACCCTCCGTCCCCAAGACTAAGAATGACAAGGAAGCGGGCTACCCCCAGGGCAAGAGGAGGGGAAATGTCTTAAAAGTGAGATGTCATTCTTTACACATACTATCTTTTCACAAACCTGGTAGGAGTGTGACTTGACAAAGGTGTGGATTTCTAGAAACAAAGATCATTAGATTAGGCCACTCTTGGAAACTGCCTGCTACATGTCACATATGTGTTCTTGCCAATAAGTAGAAAAGGCAAGAGGTGAGCTCCTTGTTCCTCATTGACTACTCTGAAACACACTTTCTCAAGAATCATGGGAAAACCAAAGTTTCAGCTCTTACAGCTTCTACCATAGAGACAAGCAGGGAGTGGGAGATGAAGTTTACAATGGCCTAATGGTTGTTGTCTGCCACTATTAATTTTTGCCTGTTTTATGTATTTTTAAAGTTAACAATTAGCTTCCTAGGAAGAGATTTAATCAATGAAAAATGTGGACAAGAAAAACTTTGGAAACATTTTAAGGTATACCTCTAGTTATTACATAAATAAAACACTCTCACTGGTGGCTAGCTACCAAAAATTATCAGGATTCAACTTGGTTATGAATTATATTATAATTTCTTATAAGGAAATTTTAGGTTATTTTCTCTGTATTCTTTCCCATTTCTTTGCCTCAAAAATTCTGAAATTGAATTTGAATCTGTACTAATGCTTTATTTTATTGAATCTATACCAATGCTTTCTGACCCAAGAAAGATCATTTTTCCTACAAAATAATTTCTTGAAGGTCTACCATTTACTGTACGCAATAAGTACAGTGGCATATAAAGTTTTTGGAAAACTTGATCTCATCTCTGCCAGGTACTCTTTCTCTTGGTAGCCTTTTTCTTCCTATGGATAGCCAGATATAAAATCTAATCAACAATATAAAAACCATATTGTTGATTGGAATAACCGTATTTGTTTTCAAAATATTTTTTAAATAGATAATGCCACATTTCATTTCTTTTAAATGCCACATAATTTGACATCATGCGCCTAGAATTTGAACTAGGGATCCAAGAAATGAAAGCAAAGGGGGCTTAATACAAAAATTAAATTAAAGGTAGGTTTGAAACAGGAGTGTACTATACTACTCTCCTCTCTGCAGTCAGAAAGAAGGTAAGAAGGTGAGAAAATAAAGCTGAAGAAGAAGGAAAACTGCATAACCACTGATAGCCATAAAGCTGATACCTAGAACAACAAACCATAGCCCACGGGAAAAGGCTGATTCCATCAATGTGCTGGAAAAACTATTAACATTTTTAGAGAGAATAATGGAGTTTGAGTCTACTGTACACTAAAAGATATAAGTGATACTTGACTTTAAGTTGAGGAAGGTCTTGTAAAGCATAAAGACATGAAACAGTACTTTCATGTTATTTTATTTTATTGTTTTTGGCTTTTTATGCAGCACTGGTGATGCTTAGGGGTTATTCCTGGTTCTGCACTCAGAAATTACTCTGGGCAATGGTCAGGGAACAGTATGGGATGTCTGAGATCAAACTTGGGTTAGCTGCATGCAAGGTAAATGCCCTACCCACTGTACTACCTCCCCAGTCCCAGGAAGGTGCTTTTAGCAGCAAAGAGAGGTTTTGATTGCATTAGAACAAACAACAATATAAGTGACAAAGTGATGTTATAAATAAATAAAAATTGCCAATGATATGCTAAAAAGGTTGAACTTTATAACAATAGAAATTTTTTTTTAATTTATTTATTTTTAATTAGAGAATCACCGTGAGGGCACAGTTACAGATTTATACACTTTTGTGCTTATACTTCCCTCATACAAAGTTTGGGAACCCATCCCTTCACCAGTGCCCATTCTCCACCACCCGTAAACCCAGTGTCCCTCCCACCCTCCCCAATCCCATCTCCCCCCCACCCCACCCTGCCACTGTGGCAAGGCATTCCCTTCTGTTTTCTCTCTCTAATTAGCTGTTGTGGTTTGCAATAAAGGTGTTGAGTGGCCTCTGTGCTCAGTCTCTAGCCCTCATTCAGCCCGCAACTCCCTTCCCCCACATGGCCTTCGACTACAATGTAGTTGGTGATCGCTTCTCTGAGTTGACCTTTCCCCGGAACGTGAGGCCAGCCTCGAAGCCATGGAGTCAACCTCCTGGTACTTATTTCTACAGTTCTTGGGTGTTAGTCTCCCACTCTGTTATTCTATATACCATAGATGAGTGCAATCTTTCTATGTCTGTCTCTCTCTTTCTGACTCATTTCACTCAGCATGAAACTTTTCATGCCCATCCACTTGACTACAAAATTCTTGACCTCCTTTTTTCTAACAGCTGCATAGTATTCCATTGTATAGATGTACCAAAGTTTCCTCAACCAGTCATCCGTTCTGGGGCATTCGGGTTTTTTCCAGATTCTGGCTATTGTAAACATGTATGCTGCGATGAACATACATGTGCAGATGTTGTTTCGATTGTACTTTTTTGCCTCTCTGGGATATATTCCCAGCAGTGGTATTGCTGGGTCAAATGGGAATTCAATATCTAATTTTTTGAGAGTCGTCCAAATTGTTTTCCAGAAGGGCTGAACCAGTCGGCATTCCCACCAGCAGTGAAGAAGGGTCCCTTTCTCCCCACATCCTCTCCAACAGCGGTTGCTTTTGTTCTTTTGGATGTGTGCTAGTCTCTGTGGTGTGAGGTGGTATCTCAAAGTTGTTTTGATCTGCATCTCTCTGATGATTAGTGATGCAGAGCACTTTTTCATGTGCCTTTTGGCCATTCGTATTTCTTCCTTGGTAAAGTTTCTGTTCATTTCTTCGCCCCATTTTTTGATGGGGTTGGATGTTTTCTTCTTGTAGAGTTCAACCAGTGCTTTATATACCATTGATATCAACCCCTTATCTGATGGGTATTGTGTAAATATCCTTTCCCATTCTGTGGATAGTCTTTGTATTCTGGTCACTGTATCTCTTGCGGTGCAGAAGCTTTTTAGTTTAATGTAGTCCCATTTGTTGATCTCTGTTTTTACTAGATTGCTTAGTTCCGTGTCACCTTTGAAGATACCTTTATCTTCAATATCGTGGAGGGTTTCACCGACCTTGTCTTCAATGTACCTTATGGTTTGTGGTCTAATGTTGAGGTCTTTAATCCATTTTGATCTGACTTTTGTGCATGGTGTCAGGTCAAGGTCTAAACCCATTTTTTTGCATGTGGTTGTCCAGTTGTGCCAGCACCATTTGTTAAAGAGGCTTTCCTTGCTCCACTTCACATCTCTTGCTCCCTTATCAAAGATTAGATGGTCATACATTTGGGGTTGTGTGTAGGGATATTCCACCCTGTTCCATTGGTCTACGGCTCTGCCTTTGTTCCAGTACCATGCTGTTTTAATTGTTACTGCTTTGTAGTAAAGTTTGAGGTTGGGGATGGTGATGCCTCCCATCATCTTTTTCCCAAGAATTGTTTTAGCTATCCTTGGACGTTTGTTATTCCATATGAATTTTAGGATTGCTTGATCCATTTCTTTGAAGAATGTCATGGGTATACTTAAAGGGATCGCATTGAATCTGTATAATGCTTTAGGGAGTATTGCCATTTTGACAACATTGATTCTCCCTATCCACGAGCAGGGTATATGTTTCCATTTCCTCATGTCCTCTTTGATTTCATGGAGTAGCGTTATGTAGTTTTCTTTGTAAAGGTCTTTTACTTCCTTGGTTAAGCTAATTCCGAGGTACCTGATTTTCTGGGGCACGATTGTGAATGGGATTGCTTTTTTCATGTCCCTTTCCTCTGCCTCATTGTTTGCATATATGAAGGCCATGGATTTTTGGGTATTGATTTTGTAGCCTGCAACTTTACTGTATAAGTCTATTGTTTCTAAGAGTTTCTTAGTAGAGGTTTTAGGCTTCTCTAGATATAGTATCATGTCGTCTGCAAATAGTGAGAGTTTGATTTCTTCCCTTCCTATCTGGATGCCCTTGATCTCTTTTTCTTGTCTAATAGCTATCGCAAGTACTTCCAGTACTATATTGAAGAGGAGTGGTGAGAGTGGGCATCCTTGTCTTGTGCCTGATCTCAGAGGAAAGGCCCTTAGTTTTTCCCCGTTGAGGATAATGCTTGCCGTAGGCTTGTGATAGATGGCTTCGACTATCTTGAGGAAAGTTCCTCCAAACCCCATTTTGGCGAGGGTTTTCATCATGAAAGGATGTTGGATCTTGTCAAATGCTTTCTCTGCATCTAACAATAGAAATTTTTATTGACTCTTTTCCTCTTAAGTATTAGTTTTTTTATAAATAATAAATCTCATGTTGATCAGGATATGCTGCATATAAACTGATAATAACATAATTTTCATGTGTTTTTATTCAGCAATTTCATTTAGAACAAGATACTTTTTTACATTAGATGTCTAATGAAATACTTTTAAATGTATTTCAAAGGATTAAAAAATATTTAAATTATTTATATTTTATACTATATGTATTCTATCAAACCAAGTAAACTAATGTATTGTTTCTCCTTTTCTCCCATCCTATTTTTGTTAATTAACTTATTTTATATTCTTAAGTTTTGTGGTCTTTAGGGGTCAGAGAGATAGTATATCAAATAAGACTTGTCTTCTTAGTAGTCAACCTGGGTATGACGCCCAGTACCACATATGGTCTGTTCCCAAAGTCCCACCAAGACAAACCCCGAATTTATGACCTTAAAATTTTATCCCAAAATAATAATTAGCAGAATTAGCCTTTTAAAAATAAGTGTTATATCAATGATATGACTAATCAGCAGAAAATTTGATTGTCTATAACAAAGAAATATGTTTTAGAATTTTTTAGCCAGACCTTCCCAAGGAAGGAAGGAAGGAAGGAGGGAGGGAGGGAGGGAGGGATGGAGGAAGGAAGGGAGGGAGGAAGAGGGGAAAGGAAGGGAGGAAGAGAAAGAGGGAGAGAGTGAAAATATTTATTTTCCTGGTAACATTAAAAGAGGAAGAATTGACAAGGGAAATATATTCCCTTGACAAGAAATAATCTCCAAATAATGATGAAAACTACTAAACCTTAAACTAAACTTTCAGTTTAAGTGTGCTGATAAAGGAAAATAGAATTGTATTATTACAATTGAGAAAATTATTTGGTTACAAGTATAGTTCTCATCATAACAGTTCACAACAGACAATTTACAGTGGGAGAACTTGTAATAGTTCACATTTTACATTGATGATTAAATTTGATATGGGCAAAAATCTGTTAGATGAGTGAAATTTCTGTTGTATAATTTATGGGAAAATATTTTATAAAAATAATTTTGGAAAAAATGATTAGAAAAATAGATTTATTATACCTACATTGAATAGACTATCGATTGTAAAATTCAGTTATTTAAGAAGACACATTCTACATTAAATTCATTATCAGTATAAGCCTCCACAAATAAAATTCGGAAATATGAAGTCAAGGCCTGCTGAACCTGTGGGATTCAAAGCACTTCATAATGAATATAGCAGTTGATCTACATGTTAACAAATTTTTAAAGGTTTATTATCCAAGTATCAAATCTATTGAAACATATAGTTTCTAGACTATATAGTTTCTGAGATAGCTCAAAGAACTGAAGCATATGCTTTGCAGTTGGAGAGTCCTGAGTTCAATCCCTGTATCACACATTCCACTGAACACTGCACTAATCCCCAAGTACTGCTTCGTGTGACACTAAACAACAAAAGGAATCCTAGTCACTATATGACATGCAATCCTATTAAAATTGTATCAGATAGAATTATTTTAAGATTGCATCTTGGAAGCACCTTTTACTATAAATTCTTTCCTTCTACTCTAATATCCTTGTTTGATAAATAACTCGTTTCCCCAGCTTATTCTCAATGGTTAGTCTACTGTTTATTCATAACTCTCTGATGCCCTCACTCCTAGACAACTATGTGTCTGAATCCAGTGTCTCTTTTCCCTGCTGGCTCAATCTTGGGGCCTCTACATGTTCCTCTAGACAGTAGTTCCAGACAGACCGACACCTCTTCTCCTAGCCCAAAGCAATTTGCCAGTGATCTCTCAGTAAAGTCCTCTTCTGAAGCTACACACCAGAACTGGAAGAGGTGGGGAAGGGCGCTTCTGAATTTATATATATTTGAACTTTTTTAAATGTCATTTTAAAACCACCACTTCTAATCATGAAAATTCAGACTTAATCCTACAGGTAGGATAGGTCCAGAAAATATTTTCAAAAGTACATAAATATTCCTCTTTTCCTTTCTTGCTTCATGAATCCTAACTTTGTGAATTCTTTTCATTTTACATGTTGAGTTTCAAACAAACTCTGCAAAAGCATCTTTTGCTTTCCATTGCATTTAGGATTGAAACTGACAACCTTCACGGAGACTTTCAGGGTCCCCCCTCCCTGGGCCCAGCTTGCTCTTCTCTCTCATGTTCCTGTTCCCCCTGTTCTTTGTTTCTGCTCTTCTCAGAGGCTTTGTGATTTCTGCTCTCCCTTAGGCTTATCACAGTCCCTCCTATATCAGAGCCTTTTCTTCTGCTTGCCTCTTTGCCTGGAATGTTCCACCCTTTCACCCCTCCCAATGCTCTGCTGATCCCTGAAATCCTCTGTAGCTCAGCATAAATGGTAATTATGCTGGCAAGGGGGATATGTAGCCCAGGACTGCAGTTTTGCTGGCTTATTGTGTGCTTTCCTCTTCCAGCCGATTATTAAACTGGTTATATAATCTTAAATTATTTAGCTTTTCTCTGAGCCTCAATTTCTTTATCTAAAAAATGGGAGGAATGATTCTGAATTGCCAGTTACTGTGATTAATCACTGAGAAAATGAGATAAGCCATGTAGACTACAAAACAGCCTGACCACAGTTAATGAAATACTCAATAAATGATAGATTAATATTCGTTAACCCCCATCCACCCCCAATTCCCTACTATGGACAGACAAACACATGCCACAATTACCACCACCACCACCAGCAGTCTAAGCCAGCTTTTTATATTATAAATGGCATTTTACCATTTATCACTTGTTCCTAACATTTCCCAATTTATAAATTGTGATTTTAAACTGATTTATTAAATGGTCTTTCCCCTTTAATCATAAGCTCGATGGGGGTAGCAACTTGTAGTTTTAGTCACTATCTCCTCAATATATCCCCACAGTAAGTTAATAATACATATTTTTTGAATAGATTGAATTGAATGAGCTAGAGGTATATCCTATATCCTTTCAAAGACATAGCCTTGAGGCTACTAATCTTTCTTATAAGATAAATTGCCTTAAGCCTATATTATGATAAATCACAAGCTAAGTACCAATCTAGTGCCTTATAGAAAACTTGTTTGTCTTTAAAATTAGTTTTTAGATCTTTTTGATGTTTGAATATAACATTTTAAAGAAGTATTAAAGGAGACTCTTGTTTCCATTAACACTGGAAAAGACACTAAAATTTAAATTCACTTACAGTGAAAGGTAAATAGACTTTTCCTGATTCTTGATTTCCTTTCCTCCTCCCTCCCTTCCCTCCTCCCTCCCTCCCTCCCTCCCTCCCTCCCTCCCTCCCTCCCTCCCTCCCTTCCTTCCTTCCTTCCTTCCTTCCTTCCTTCCTTCCTTCCTTCCTTCCTTCCTTCCTTCCTTCCTTCCTTCCTTCCTTCCTCCAGGCCTTACTTAGAGACTATCTTCTACTCAGTTCTCAGGACTCATTCTTATTGGTGCTGGGAAAATCAAATCCAGGTCTCTTGCATGCAAAGCCTGCATTCTTGCACTCCATTGAACTATCTCCCGATAGATTGTTTTAAGTACCAACTATGAAAAAGAGCTAGCAATAAATATACCAATATGTTATCAGTGTTTTTCTGAATGGTAGAATTTGGATTATTTAAAAATAAGGACCCAAGAGATAGTACAATTTACAGGGCAATTTCCTTGCATGTGGCCAATGCTGGTTTGATCCCCAGCACTCCATATGATTCCTTGAGCCCCACCATGGAATTGTCCCTGAGCACAATGCCTTGAGTAAGCTCTGAACACCCCCCAAAAAATGAACAACTATATATATATATGTATATATATATGTACTTAGTAAATAGTTTTGTATTTAGCAAAAATTATCGTAAAAACAAAAAATTTCTGAAATTTATAGGGGTTTACTTTTTATTAAGTTATTTAATAAGTAGTTACTGAGCAGGTGCTAGATGCCAAAACTGTTCTTGGCTAGGGAAATGAGACAAATAAAATTGTCATAAAATTCTGGGTAGAATTTCCATTCTGAAATATTTGCAGCTACCTATGTGACTTTGCTTTGAAATTTCCCTTGGTTTATCATTTTCATCTTGTACTCATTTACAGATAAAAAGAAAACCAGTAACTGATATCCAAACTGTGTAATTCTGAAAACTGTTCAAATGATTTTCATAGCCTAGAATTTTATCTTTAATAAAATAGTCAAGCATAAAGATAAGAGAGACCTAATTAAGGAATTCCTTAAAGGGTCACATTTTCTGTTTCAAAGAGGCAATTCAAATATTGTTACGCACTAATAGACAATATTTATAGCTTTTTCAACTACTTTAATGTTAAAAATAACATTTGTTACATTATCACAAAAGCAGTACATTATCACAAAAACAGTACCATTGTGGTCTCTGACTCAGTCCAAATGTTCAGTAAATTTTAAAAGTTTTCTAATAAAAGATTCTAGTTCTCTTTGAAACTTGATGGAAACCAGCTGTTTATTAAAACCAACATGTGAAAAAAAGCCAACATGTACACAGCTGATCTAAAAGAATTTTTAAACCCATTACAAAACCAATCTCTAAAATGAGTTACTTACTTTCTAAACAGTTTTCCTAGTTTTTCCAGAAGTAAGTTCTTATTCAGGGCTCAAATATATTTCTGTGTACAAACAATATTACTACTTGGTTGTTAATTTCAAGGATTGGTATACACCCCATCTCCCCAAAAAAACAGTTTTTGAACAATATTCAGTTCATACTTACTGAAAATTTGCACTGTTTTGACCGTAACAAGTGACTACTCCTAACATTATTCCTATGACATGTCTATTGTGAGGACCTCATCTCTCCTACTTCAACAGTAGAAGATGTGCTTTGTTTCTTTGCTTCTTAACTTCTGGGACCCAGAAACTGTAAAGAAAGTATGGAAAGAGGGAGGTTAAGATTATTGTTTGTTTGTGTTTTTTTGTGTTTAGGTCATACATGAAGTTTCTCAGATTAATCTTGGCTCTGTGCTCAGGGATCACTCCTGGCAATGCTCAAGGGGACCATAGCAGGTGTGGGGGATTGGACCCAAGTTGGCTGTGTGCAAGGCAAATGCTTTACCTGATATCCCACCTTTGTGGCCCTGGTGTTTTGTCACCAATATTTTATTAACACTGCACACTCACTACAAGAAAAAAGTTCTCTTGCAAAGTTGCTCTTCCTGTGCTCAGAATGGTAACAAACTTTTACCCTTGGGCTTAGAGATCCTGGTAAAAGATTGTACTAAGATCAGAAGTTCCTTCCTTCCATTAAATGTCTCTGTCATGTGATTAGAGCAAGGTTATGACATGCCACAAAACCTGTTGAAATGAAAAAAGTAAAGTCAGATGCCTGAAAACCATTTTGTCTTTTTCACTGAATTTGACAGTGTTTTTAGTTTATATACACAGTGCCTAAAACTCATCACTGTACTTACTGCTTTTCCTTTACTACTTCTGCTTTATTAATTTACAAAATATTTGAGTCTTCTTTTTAAAGTGTCCTTTAAAGCTCTTATCTAAACTTCAATCCAAGTCAGATGTGTAGTTTTTTCTTCTTTTTTCTCTATATTTATTTGTTCTGACATTAAATTTTTATGATGTAATTTTCTTGTTGAGAGAGAGAGGGAGAGAGAGAGAGAGGGAGAGAGAGAGAGTGAGTGTGTGTGTGTGTGTGTGTGTGTGTGTGTGTGTGTGTGTGTGTGTGTGTGTGCTGTATCCCTGATATCACCAGGTTTCATGCCTGATATTGTTGATCATTTTTGAAGGATTTGGGTGGAGACTGAGCTGGGGGTTTTCCTCCTGGTGATTCTCAGCTAACTAGTTGGGTGACGTCCTAAGGTTGTGGTACTGCTCCAGCCCTGTAGTGCCTGGATTACCCAGACTGCTCCGGTGCTCAGGGGGTTCAGGTCAACACCCTGTGGTGCTGACTGGCACAGGGGTTGGGAGGAGGCCATGCCATGCCAGAGATCAAACTGGGGTTGGTGCCATGCAAGGCAAGTGCCTTCACCCTGTACTGTTTCTCTGGCCCAGTTTTTAGTTGGTGTTTTGTTTGTTTGTTAGTTTGTTGTTTTTGCCACCGTAGGCTGTGGTTAGGTCTTACTCCTGGTTTTGCATTCAAGGGTCACTCCTGGTAGTAGTTGGGGACCATTTTGGCTGCTGGGGATTCAGTGTGGGTCAGCTGCAGACAGGGAAGTGCATTATCACTGTACTATCTCTTCAGCCTTGTCTCTGGCCCATTTTTTTTTTTTTTGTTTTGCTTTGGGACCACACTCAACTGTTCTCAGGGGTTCCTCCTGGCTTTGTTCCCAGGGATCACTCCTGGCAGGCTCAGACCAGATAGGGTACTGGGTATCAAACTTGGTTTAACCCATTAAACTATTTCTTGCCCCTGGTGCAGTTTTTCAAGTTCTGTGTATGTTAACTTCCTTTTAGTTGCCTTTTTAAATGGCATATGTTAATATAATAAATAATTTATATGCATTATATGCTATATATTTATATAATAATTACATGTTATGTTATATGTTAATGTAATAAATATCAGTAATATATAAATACACATCCATTCTCCTTTTTTGATACCAGCTTTTCCTATCTTTGTATGCTAAGATGTTTTTCAAGTCTTGCAAAGATCACAGCTATTATTTATTAAACATTCCTTCATTCATATATTCAGATGTTTTTTGAAAGCCAGCTCTATGCAAAATAGACTGTTAACTGAAAAGGTATGTAAATGTTCTTTCCCAGACCATATCCTCAAGAGCATTATTGTTTAGTGGAAGAAATAGAGAACTAAACTCTCAAAATATTTCAAGTATGCAGTACTTTGTGTATCATAGTCATAAACAGGAGGGGAATTAGCAGAGAGATAGTACATGGATTAAGGTTCTTGTCTTGCACATATCTGACCCCCATTCGATCCCTGGCAACTCACTTGGTCCCCTGAGCACTGCCTGGAGTAAGAGCCAGGCGTAAGCCCTGAATACGACTGGATGTGATCCCAAAGCAAATCCATAAATGTTAAAACAATTGTAGCTATGCTACTTAAGATACAATAAAAGTTAAAAAATCAATAAAATAAAATATTTTAAAGTATTTATGCCCTCATTTTTAAAAGCTTTTAACTTCACACATTAGAGTCTTCTTATAGCCTGGGATTTATGGCTATATGCCAAGATGTTGTAAAACAGAATAAATGTAACAGATGGAATTTAAAATAAAATAAAAGGGAGGGGAGAGGGAGAGAATGAGTTTGAGGAAGAGGGAAGTCATTTAAATGGGTAAATAATATAAATAATTTTAGGTTAAAATACACATGACTATATTAAAAACTAAGATGCAAAATTTGACGTAAAAATTTGTCCTACTGTGATTTAGAGCAATTCAACACTGTCACTTATAGAACTCAGAGCTCTTTCCATCGGGTTAAAGATGCCTCTAGAAAAGTTTATTTTATACGCTCATTCATGTTAGGAGGAAAGACTTAATGTCTTGACAGTTGCTGTGCTTTACAGGAATTTTTAAGAACCACTCTAGCTTCTGTTGACTTAGTCCAGTGAGACAATACTAGTGGTGCCAATCTCAACTCAAATAACAAGTGGAGGAATAGTTTAGGAGACTGGATCCTAAAATTATTTCTCTGAGCTGAACTGCTGACACCACTATAATCAGGGTCAGCTAAGGGTCACCTGAATGTTTATTTAAGTCTTGGTGTTTGGGAAAGACAAGAGATTGGGGTTGGTGGGGGGGGTGCATTTATGAAGGACATTCTTGTCACTGTTTCAGTGAACAATGAGAGCAAAAATGTAATTTTTAAAATTTGCAATTTACAATACCTCCCACTTCCTCTTCATCTCCTCCCCCCCCTTCCCTTTTACTTTCAAGATTCTATCTTGTATTTGATGGCAGTGGTAGGATGGTGGGAGAATGGAGGTTGGGCAATACCCGGTGTTGCTCAGGGCTTACTCCTATCTCTGAGTGCTGTGCATTGGTTTTCCTTTTAGAGAAAAGTGTGCCATACACTTTTTTTTCAATCTCTGCAGATTCCTGCTCAAATTCTTTGTCAATCAGAGTTGTTCCAAACCATGTCTCACATGAATGTACTTGTTAGGAAACAGTACTGATTATCTGCTCTGTGCAATGGTCCATGCCAGGTTCTTGGGAAGCGAGTGAGACATCGAATGAGAAAGACAGTAAACTGGATATTGAAAAAATGAGTGTCTACGGTCATATCACCCTGAACGTGCCTGATCTCATCTGAAAAGACTGGTGTGTAACTGCTCTGAAGTAACTTCTTTGAAGTAGAGAGCCCTGGACAGGCTAAGAGAGGGACTCGGAGAGGGAATGGTCAGGGACGCCTCTGGAGGGCAGTGCTGTCTCAGCTGACTCTGGTGTGTACAGCCTGACTCTGATGTTAGAAATCTGTCCCGGCCCTGTCTCAGTCATAAAATCTCAAGAAGCTATTTTCACCCAAAAAGGAGCACTGTACACAGCTACTAAAAAGAAAAAGAAGAAAGATGTATTGCTCCACAATAGAAGCATGCTTTGAATGATTAGCCAAATAATAACCTCCCATTTCAAAACAAGTTAAAGTACATGGAGAAAATGATTTAATAAGCAACATTGATCAAAACATGTTGATTTAATCAACAGAAACAAAAATGAGAATTAGAAAACTCAGAAGTGAGGCAAAATAAATTTGCAAAGAATTACAAGTCAATGGAAAACATTTTAAGAATGGAATTCAGCTACAAGGAATACAAATCCAAATAAACAAATACCATAAGGGAAAAAGGAGATGAGAAGGAAGAAAAGCATTGATTTTCCCCCCAGCCCCCTTTTCCTTCCTCTTTGTTACTGGTAGTTACTATCTGTGACAACTATCTGTCCCTACAGGTAGTTGGAATGTCTGAGGTTGCACAAGTGGTTGTGGTTCTTGCCGGGGACACCTGGCTGCAGTGTTTGCACGTGGCCATGCTGCTCTGGTCATGCTCCACCACTGAGCCACCTCAAAAAAACTTTGAAAATAAAAAAGAAAGAAAACTTTTAAAAGATGAAATTTTTGAAAGGACTCGTGACAGGTAGTAGCAAGTATTAGGTATGGGCAGAGAAGATCCAACTCACATTTAATAAAAAACAGTGCAGAGGAACCCAGAGCAAGGGAACAGACTGTGCACTAAAAATGACAGGTTAAGTGCATGTCTCAGAGAATGGAAGAAGTTGTGTGTGGCTTCAGAGATTGCCCAAAGCCCTAGTCTATGTGCCTTTGACATGCTTGAGGCCTTGCGTCTGATCCTCTGCATTGAATGCACCCACCTGATCCTTTTTCACATGATATAATCATGTCCTTCTCCATCTCCAGCAATTTTCTGTGCTTGGAACTCTAGTCTATCAGATCCTGTGTATCCATAACTCTTTTATTTTTTGTGGGGGGCTTTTTGGGTCACACCCAGCAATGCTCAGGAGTTGCTCCTGGTTTTGCACTCAGGAACTACCCCTGGCGGTGCTCGGGTGACCATATGGGATGCTGGGAATCGAACCTGGGTCGGCCGCATGCAAGGCAAACCCCTACCCGCTGTGCTATTGCTCCAGCCCCCCATAACTCTTTTTTAAAAGTGGGAAAAAAGACATAAAATTTGCCAGCTGTGACCACTAGTAAGTATAGGACCCAGTGGCATTAAGTATTTTCACATTATTGGGCAATCCTCTCCCAGTGTTTCTGCTTGATTTTTAATAATGCTTAAATGCGATATCATTTGCTATCCTTTTGCGTTCAGCCTATCTATATTGCTATCTTTGAAATGAGTGTCTTGTAGACAGCTTAATATTAGGTTGTATTTTTATTGTTTATTGTGGGGAGGGCACTTGGGCCATACCCAGTGGTGCTCAGGGCTTACTCTGGCTTCGTACTCAGGGGTCACTCCTGGCAGAACTCAGGGGATCATATATTTTGCTAGTGATAAAAGTGGAGTTAGGTATGTGCAAGGCAAGTGCCTTAACCCCTATACTATCTTTCTGGATCCAGGATCATGTTTTAATTTGTCTTTTAACTAGCCTATTAGACTATCTGCAATTAATATTATTATTGATGTTACATAATCATATGATATTATAATTTTTTTCTGGTGATTGCCTTTGTTCATTTCCATTTTCCTGCCTTTATGTGGGTTAATTGAACTTTCTGAGGATTTTGTTTGGAATCATTGATATTTTTTATAAGTTACAGTTGCTTTTTGTATATATACATTATATTATATATCACATGTTAATATATAACTGTATATGATATATGTAATTATATCTGAATATGAATATTACTTTAGACATTCCTCTAGGGTTGTTATGCCATTGACAAATTATCTTTATTCCTCTTTATCTGAGAATGTCTTGGTTTCTCCCTTCCTTCAGAAAAATGTTTTGAAACTTCCTTTCAGTCTCCATGTTTTCTGGTGAAAAGTCTACTATCGAATTATTTGTCCTGTACGGAAAATATCATTTCTCTTTTCTCTTATGCTTTTTTTTTTTGAGAGAGAGAGAGTATTTTTCAGAAATAACTATGGTGTGTGTTGGCATTGGGTTTATCCTGTTTGTGGTTTGCTCAGTTTTTTGTTTTTTTTTTTTTTTACTTGTCAGCTTCTGTTTGTTTTAGAATTTAAACCACTTTTTTTCAAGCACTTTTATGATAGTCCTGCTATCATAATTCTTTCCTTTGGGGGTATGGGTGACATGAAAGTAAGGCTTTTTATAGTCTCATAGGTCTCTACCTTTTTTTGATTTTTGATTTTTTTAATTTTTAAAATTTTATTTTATTTTATTTTATTTTACTTTTGCTTTCTGGATCCACGTGGCGGTTCACAGGGGTTAATCCTGACTCTGCACTCAGGAATTACTCCTGGCAGTACTCAGGGAACCATATGGGATGCTGGGAATCAAACCCGGGTCGGCTGCATGCAAGGCAAACGCCCTACCCGATGTGCTATCCCTCCAGCCCCTTTTTTGGATTTTTTAAAAGTCTGTTTTCTCTTTGTTTTTGTTTTATTTGGTTTTGGGACCACATTTGTCAACTCTCAGGGCTTAGCTCTGGCTCTGTGCTCAGGGATCACTCCTGGCAGGGCTTATGGGACCATATGCAGTGTGGTGCAGTTCCAGAATCAAACCCAGGTCAACTGTGTGCTAGGCAAGCAGCTTACCTGCTGTGCTATATCTGTTTCCTCTTTGTTGTGCAGACTGGATAATTTATATTGTTCAAACTTTTTATGAATTTTTCGGTCCATTTTGTTTTGCTCTAAAGTCTACCCATTAGTTTTGCATTTCAGTTATATTTTTTAGATATAAATTATACACTTAGTTCTTATTTATAACTTCTCCCATTCCTGAGACTTTATATTGTTTTCATTTGTTCCAAGTATGTTGTAATTGCTTCTTGGAGAATGTTTATGTATCTATTGCTTTCTAAAAGTTCTAATTTCTTCAGCCAGATAGATAGTACAGGACATAAGGCCCTTGCCTTGCATGAGACTGGCCTGGGTTCAATCCCTAGCACCCCTTATGGTCATCAAGAACCACCAGGAGTGACCCATGAGCACCCAGGACTAGTTTCTGAGCATGCCAGTTGTAGCCCCAAACCTGGCCCCTCAATTCTTAAAAAAAGTTCTTATTTTGATTTTGTTCTTTGTTTCACTTTTGAGTCACATGTGGTGGTGGTCAGGGGTTACTCCTGGCTCTGTGCCTAGGGGTCACTCCCAGAAATATTTGGGGAGACCATTCAGTACTGGGAATCTAACCTAGACCTCCTGCATGCAAAGTATGCACTTAGCCCTTTAAGCAATCTCAACTCAGTTTCATTTTTTAAAATTTAAGTATTGACGTTAATTGATTGTATTTTTATGTTTAATTGAAGATCTTTATCATATTTGGTGTGATACATAATTTCCTATAATAGAAACCTGTGTATTTTGTAATAAAACTTCTGGATCTTATTAAAATATTTAGGGTTTTTTTTTGAGGGGGGGTCACTTCTCCAAATTAGAGGAAGAAGGAGTTTGCCCCACTCTGGTATTACAAAGCGGAAGTAGAAGTCTAGTTTCACCACAGTGCCTCCATGAGAACCCCAGCAGAGGGAAAAGGAGAAGTCTGGTACTTCTGAGGAGGGGTGCAAGTGTCAGCTCTCCACCAGGCCTTCAGTGAGCCTTCCTTACTGGAGGAAGAGCCTTGTCGCTGCTTCCTCCACACCACTTGGTGGAGGTAGCTTCCTTGCTTAAAGGTCAAAGGGAAGTAGAGGCTTTTTAAGAGGAAGGATGCTCATTAATAATGGCGTGAGGGGAAACCTAGGTTCTGACTGGAGGAGAAAGGGAAGAGCAGGTGTGGCCCAGTGGGGATGGAAATCCTGGCACCCTGAGCCTGGCCTTGTTTTGTATTGCCCTGGCAGGGCCTTCAGGAACTGTGTTCTTGTCTGACAAGGGTAGACATTGGGTATTCCCCATGTAGTATTTGCTGCTGTGAGTGGGCCCAGAATCACACTTTTCATCAGGTGGCTAGTGTTGAAAAATATCATACTCTTGCCAGGCCGCTCCTTACCTGGTTCCTTTGGATCCAGAGAGGTGGCTTTTATATTTCCTGTAACTGATTTAAAGCATTGTTTGAGTAGCTTTGATTTCTGGAAGAAAAAAATTCTGCCAGATGGGTCTTGATTTATGAACATATTTTTTGTTTGTTTGGGGGCCACAGCCAGTTGTGCTCAGGACTTATTCCTGGCCTTGTACTCAGGGATTACTCAAGGAACCTTAGAGGGCACAGGGAATTGAACCCGGATCAATCGTAGGCAAAGCAAATGCCCTTCCTGCTGGACTACCACTCTGGCCCCAAGATAGTGGCCATATTCTTTCAGCTTTTTGTAGTAGGAAGATTGAGAAACGCTGAGTTCAGATACCACAAATAATACAATCTGTGGTAGAATTCTTATCTATTGTGTACATTTAATAAAATATACCTTATACATCAAACACTTCCATTTCCTGGGATTTTAAAATGTATGGCACCTTTACTAAGATATCTTTGATGGGGGAGTGGTTGAGAGGGGATGAAAAAGCTGGAGTTAATGTTTCAGGACATATGATATGGTTTAAAAGAGGGTTACTACCAGGATTCTCATATAATCAGAGGATCATGATAATATTTTGTTGCATAATTCTCTAAGAATTATGCGATCAACTCTGAACTGGTTATCAAAATATTATCAAATTATTAAATATTTTATTACATATATCATATATTTAAAATAGTATTATCATTATCAACATTATCAAAATATTTTATATTATTCAAATATTTATTATTAGCCCAATCATTTTTTTAATGACCTGAGGAGTTTCTGTGAATAAACTTGATTCCTTCTCTTCTAGAAACTTCTACCACTTGTTCATTGCCCTCATATCCCTCCTTTGACTTTGCATGCTAGAAGTTTTACATGTGAATGATGATTTATTCTTGAAAAGAAGAAATAGCACAATATCTATTTGGGGGGGAGCATGGGGGCTACACTGGCTGTGCTCAGAATTTACTCCAACTCTACTGAGAGATCATTCCTGGCGGGTCTTGGAGGACCACATTTGGTGCCAGGAATTGAAACCAGGTCACCTGTGTGGAAGCAAGTGCCTTACCCCTATAGTATCTCTACAGCCCCATGTCTGCTAATTTTGTGTTTCAGTTTTAACTGATAAACTCTCAGAAAACTGAGAATATGTTATTCACAATTTTTTGCTTTTTTGTCATATAAAAGGGTCAAAGAATTTGTTTTTAAGAAGTAAAAGTAAGAAAATGATATCAAAGACTTCTATTTTAATTTAATCATTATTGCGAAACACCTGATGTAATTTACTGGCATTACCCCAAGGGTCCTTGGACAACTGTTTAAACAAAGAATGAGAGTGGTATAACTGATGATAAATTCACAATAATTTTCCCACATTTAATAACCACCTTGACAGAGAAATCCAAAGTCCAAACATTAACTACAGCTTTTTTATCCCTTCTCAACCACTCCCACTGCCCCCTCTCTGGCTTCAGTCTGAGACTTTTGTACTAGTTAATTAAAGAAGTTTAAATGTAATTTATAACTGAGAAAACTGCCTGACTAAATAATTTCTACTGTGGAAGAAGGAAGAGTTGATTTGGTTTCTGTGTTTGCAGTGGCTGTCTTAACCACATTAGTGCTCTCACTGAAAGGCTCGAAATCCAAATAATAATCTCCAGTCCTGTGACAGGGTTTCACACTCAAGGTAATACTTGCTATCAATGGGGCATGTGTTTCCAGTTAGTTGTTTTCCCAGTCATGGTTCCTAAGTGAGCTCAGCCATCCCCAGTCTATCACAGCTCTTCCCTGCATTGAGGGTGCAGACACATTAGTAAAATCCCAGCCACAGCTGTGTTGTTGTGGTGGCCTTGAAATAACCCTCTTTCCCCCAACTGGGCTTTCTCCTTCATCCTATCCTATCTCCCATCCTCTCTTCCTTTTCAGATTCAAACACACAATAATTCTCTTGACTAATGTACTTACTGTATGAACAAGATTCAAGACTCCAGTTTGGAAAAAAAGAAAGAAAGAAACATAAAGTTCTTGAAAAACTGAGTTTATAGAAATTAACTGTAAATTCATTTAAAAATATTTATTGTTAGCAATGTCATTTTACCTACTTAAGTCAGACATTTTAGAATATAAAAGTGTCAATTGTATTTTTATAATCTTGGTGATGTAGGATTTGAGGGTGGGAGTAGTAATATTAGGGAGCTACTCCTGGCTCTGTGTTCAGAGTTTGCTACCAGCTGTGCTTAGGGGACCATGTGATGCCAGCACAGGCTGCATGTAAGGCAAAGTGCCTTAATCACCACACCATTTCTCTAGAGCTGACTTAGGATTCTAAATAATAGTGATAGGACCTCTTCATTTGAGATGTTTTTAGTACTTCTTATTAAGAAAAAGACAGTTCTTCTCAGCAGTATTCAATAAGAAAAGTCACAGGACAGCTCTGTGATTTGCAAATTTACTTCGTTTCCTTCAAATTAAACCTGAGATTGACCTGAATATAATGAAATCTAAAGACACTTGACTACTTAGTACTTGCAAAAGTAAAGGGAAACTACAGTAAATTCTGAGTTAATAAGGATTTTACTAATATTTATGGAGCATATAGACACTCTAAACAAATAGTGGACAGTGTTTATGAAGTAGGCAACACTAAGCTTTGATCATTCCCTCGTGGAATCCCTTCTTTTTTCTTCTGCCCTAACAGATCATCAAAACCTACTCTTAGTGTATAATTAGTTACATCATTTGTACATTTAATTCATGGCAGTGTAACTTTTTGCTTACCAAGAATTTTTAAGGTGAGGCAGAAACTATTTTAATGTAAATATAGGCCATTCTCCCTAATGTCCACTTACTGAACCCGTGCTCTGAATGAGTGTAACTGGAAGAACTAGAAGCTGTTTTCACCATAGCTCTAAATTCTTGCTCATTTCTCTCAGATGGTTCTGAAAGTACTGCAGATATGAAAGAGAGGAGCTTATTTAACAAGGAATTGAAACACAAGCCAGTGACTCCAACTGGTGCTGAACCCAATAAAGCCATTCTCTCTAAGCCGAGGACAGTTCAAAAAGTAGCCTGTCTGCATTCTACTTCTAAAGAGATTTTCAAGGACCGGTTTACCTCTATGACTTTTATCACACCTGCCAATGTAAGATCTGGACCTATTATATAACAGTGATTTTCCTCTCTTACAGTACATTTGCATTTTGACAGAAAGTCACAAAATTAAACTGCTTAAGAAAATGTAGCTAGAAGGTCATGTGGCCAGAAAGTGTATACATAAGAAAATCAAAAGCTTTTCAGAACTTAATCCTATACTAAATTCCTCCCCCAAATGCAGCATTTCTTTTCCTCCCTTCTATTTTCTAATAAATTTGTCTACTTTCTTAAAAAAAAAATAATGGGCAGAGCCTGGCAAGCTACCCGTAACATATTGGATATGCCAAAAACAGTAACAACAAGTCTCATAATGGAGACATTACTGATGTCTGCTCAAGCAAATCGATGAACAATGGGACAACAGTGTGACTTTCTTAAAAAAAAAAAAAGGAAAGGTATAGCTAGTATTAAATCTGATGTCTATCCTTATACAACTAATTGTATAAAATAGTTTTTTTATACAATTATAAAAAGATTAGAAAGTATCATTTTTACATTTTCATCTCTGAGGAGAACTTGGATGAGAAGTTTATATGTATGTATGTGTGCACACATCTATTTATAATAGCACTTTGAAAATTGCACCAAACAGGCAGCAATTTATTCTGTTAAATCCTAAGGCTAGCCCTGATTTTATCACAGATGTTCAAGATTCTTAGAATTATAATATGATAAATATATCAACATTAAATCTATGTATTTCCCTTCTGTTTCTTGATTGTTTATCTATAGAAAAAAATGTTGGTACTTAAATACTCTCCAAACTGCTGTTCTGTCTTCATTCATACAAGTATGTTAGTGCTCAAAATATCTCCACTTACAATTATTTTAGCTCTGTTTAGAAATCCTGTGAACTATATACCAGCAATGTACTCCATGCTGAATTTAGCCAAATTGCTTGCTCTGAGGGGATTTAAGTATCTTCCCAGACTGTTAAGCCATCCCCATGAATTAAATGTATGCGACAAAAATACCAGTTAGTAGAGATTTATAGTTTCTAAGATCTAATGATAAAACAGAAAACTTTTCTTCTGTGCCAAAATTCAATTGGAAAGAATAAGAAAAAAAAGGTCTAAGATTTTTTACTGTATGATAATTAAGCCTTGATTGAAGGAATACATTTTTATCAAAAATAGTAGTACACTATTATTGCATCAGAAAGCCATGGTTCATAAATGAGATAACTTGTTTATCTAGGCTGTGGCCCATGGGGGAGAGAATGAATATCTTTGCTATTTAGAACACGTTTGTGCTTTTTTCATGCACTTAGGTGCTAAATAAAAGTCAAAACAAATTTGCAAGCCTCCTGTAAGCCTCGTTGGTAGGATTGATAGAGCAATGTTTCTCTCCTTTAGTCTCAAATTTATATTGTTGTATGCTTTTATTGCAATCCTTTTAAGAATATTTTTTCATAGGTAGAACAACAGCTATACTTTACTCACAGAGAAAAGATGAGAAAAATACTGTTCAACTGGAAACCAGAGCTAAAATTGTGGTGACACTTCCTGAAGGTTTTTTAACTCGAGTTAAGCTCAGTTGTCTGAAAGTTAACAGGAAAAGAAACTGCATGTGAAGTGTCAAAACCACAGTCGGAGAGAAAAATTTTCATAATGTCATATTGTAGAGTAACAAAGCTTAACGCCCCATTCAAACTGCCTTGGTAGTATTTAATAAATGTGCTTTCTCTCCTCTATAATAAAAACAACATAAAAAATATTGAGTCTCAACAAATGGCTAAGTTTGTGTTTTGTATTGTTGTTTTTTATTCTTTTGGAGCTGTGCTTCTAATAATGTCATGCCATCCTTATATTTATATTAGCAATCTTTAGATTTTATATAGTTTGTCAAGGGACTAGAGTTCAAAATTAAGATGGACATTAATTATTTGAAACTCTGGACATATTTTCTCACTCTGGCAAATTTTAAGTACACCCATTAAAGCTGTCTTGAACTATATTGGGTGTGTGAGCTCTAAAGTTAGTATTTGATATGATGTTTGCCTTCTACTTTAGAAATATTTCTCTGAGAAAATTAAACCAAAATTTAATTGGGGGCTTCAGCACTTTCCCCATTCTGATGAATTGCATCTTCCCTCCAGTTACATAGGTTTTATTGACAGGCAGGAAGAGGTCCAAGTTCCAACTGGGGGCCAAAATTGGGAAAGAATAATGGGAGAGTTTGAGGGTTTCTGAAGGGTTTTGCTTTTAGTAATGCAAGAGGAATATATAATATATTTGCTGTATTCTAGTAGTTCCTGAAGCATAATAAGCCCATCCCTGTTAATCATTAATTTGAGACAGAGGTTGTGAGGAAATATGAAGTTCTGTAAAATACAATGAATATATGTATGTATTCCTTTCCCTTCTTCCTCCTTCCTTTGCTGTATTTTCACACATTTTCTTATGACCTGTAATAATACTGCTGTAAGTTTTTTATTTTCACTTATGTCTCACTTGATCCAATAGGAAAAATGTATAAGTTACAAAATAATAAATCTAGTTAATATCTATTACTAGAGTGACACTTCTCTTGTGATGGGAACTTCTAAGATCTGTGCTCACCCAGGCTGTGTATTATATTCCAATGATAACTTTGTTTTTTAACTGGAAGTTTGTATCTTTTACTGTCACTCCTTTCACCTACTCGATGTACCCTGCCTCTGGCAACCACCAGTCTCTGTATCTCCAGAGTTGGGTTTTAGTTTTGTTTTGCCTTGTTTTTAGATTCCAGATATAAGTAAGATCATATGGCATTTGACTTAAGCCCTCGGGACACACATATTATTGCAAATGGAAAAATGTAATTTTTTAATGGTTAATATTTGTTAACAGTTAATATTTGTGTGTACCATTTAGTTTTGTTTTTTTATCCACTGAAGAACATTTACACGCTTATATTTCTTTCATATCTTGGCTATTAAAAATAATGCGATGGAGCCAGTGAGATAGTTTAGTGGGATGAGTGCATGCTTTTCATGCTACACACCTGGGTTCAATCCCTGGCACTGTATCCCCTTGAACAGCACTTGTGAACAAAGACCTGGGAGTACCCTCTGAGCACCACTGGGTGTGGCCCCAAAACCAAAACGAAAAGCATGCAACAGTGAACATGGGATATGCATCTGTGTGTGTGTGTGTGTGTGTGTGTGAGAGAGAGAGAGAGAGAGAGAGAGAGAGAGACAGAGACAGAGACAGAGACAGAGACAGAGAGAAAGACAGAGAGAAAGACAGAGAGAAACAGAAGAGAAAAGAGAAACAAGAGTTTTTACTGAACAAAATTTCAAAAGATGTAAGGAGGAGAAGGAAAAGAATACATGTTCAAGAGAACATGAGCTTGACAGAGCAAGCTGATTCATATCTCTTTTAGAGTTGATATTTTCTTTCCTTTTGATAAATACCCAGAAGGGAAATTGCTTGGTCATTAATAGTTTCAATTCAAAATGTTGAGGATCCTCCATGTTATTTTCCATAGTAGACTGCACCAATGCCTATTCTCACCATCAATGCACCAAAGTTTCCTTTTCTCCATATCCTTGCTAACACTATTTATTTCTTGTCTTATTTTTTTTTAAATAATAGCTACTTGAACTGGCATGTCGTGATGGCTCATTGTGCTTCTGATTTGTATTTCTCTGATGATCAGTGACACTGAGCACTTTCCCCGTAGCTATTGGCCATCTGTACTTGTCAGATCTGGAAAAAAGTCTATTCTGATCCCCTATTGAATTGAATTGTATGAGTTCTTTCCTTAGTTGGTGTCATATTGTTTTGTTTCTTTTCTCCCTTTCCCTCCCTTTGTTGCTATTCTTGCAGTGACTGGGAACCCGTACACTTGGTGGTAGAGCTCACTCCTTTAGCCATGAAGTGCTCTGGGGGCCACATACTTCGGTTGCTGTGCTCTGGCACATTCTGGTCGTCATGCTCCCTGGAGGTTGCTGTGATACTCAGACACATGATCTGCAGTGCTGGCTGCTGAGGCCGCACATATTTTTATTTGTATATTTTTAGTTGCAGCACTCACACACACCTGGCTAGGCGCTGTAAAGTGCAAACTCTGTTGGGGCACCAGGGGTCCTAGACCTCAGAGCCACCAGATCCACATTCCATACATGTGGTCAGCACCAGGGATAAACCTCCTACTCTTACATATGCAAGGTGACACTTGCACCCTGAGCTGTCTCCGGGCCCTTTGTGTTAGATATTAACCTCTCAACAGGTATATGGTTTATAGCTTATAGTTGTTTTGTTTGTATATATTTCTTTTGATAGTTTGCGTTGATGCTCAATGCTATGCATCAAACCCAGTGCCTCACACATGTAGACCATGTGCTCTACCCTCTACCCAGGGACATATTGAGCTATATCTCTGGCCCCTACTTTAAAAGATATTGCCTGACTTCTGCTTTTTGAAGTCAGGATAGATACATGCAACTATGTAGTACATATTGTTATCAGAGGAATGTTGCATTACAACTACTAAATTGCAGAAAGCATGTGGACACCTAATAATTTTTATTTTAAATTTGTTTAAACCCCAGACACCAAAAGCAGGAGTAAAATTGCATTTCACAATTATTTTGCTAAGGTGTGCTTTACGTAAAACTCCAGGTAAGAGAGGGCTGCTGGCTCAGTCTATTAGAGCTCGTACAGATTAGCCCCCATAGCTGATATTCGCTCCCCATGATTTCCTGCCGTCCTATGGTTCCCAAAGGTCTCTGTATCATCATCCCTGTTACATACTTAAGTACATTGAAGCTAAGAGAGATTTGATTTATTTTTGGAGCTCATGATTATTGGGCCCTAATGCTTTTAGCCATTTTATTTTTTAGTTGCTGTTTTATATAAATGCTGAATAGTGGAGTTCATCTGAGAAATATGACTGTAATTGGGAGAGAGAACATAACAGAATGCTAGATTCTGGTTATTATGAATTTCTCCTTTTCAGTGGCAACCTGCCCTAGGAAGGCACTGCCAGTACAATATAGTAACTTACCTCAAGCAGTTTTCACAGTATCCTATTTTGTTCTGTGCTCTACCATTGAGCTATCTTGCTTATGGCAACCCCATGAAGTAAGCAACTCCCATTTTACAAATGAAAAATTTAGCACATGAGGACATAAGATAATGGGGCTGGAATTTAGATTTTTTTCACTTTAGGTTAAGAATCTGTTCTCTTAATCATGCTACATTGATCTTTAAAAATAATTGAGAGGGGCACTATGGAATTAAAATAGCTGGAAGCATCTGTCCACAATTAATCAGTTTAAAATAAAGTTAACCTTCATATCATATCTGCAAGCTTTTTCATCAAAAGGTGATATAGTACAGCAAGCAGGGTGCTTGCCTTGCATGTGGCTTACCCAGGTTCAATCCCCAGCACCATGTATGGTCTCCTAAGCACCTCCAGGAATGTTTCCTGAGCACAGAGCCAGGAGTAAATCCTAAGCACTGCAGAGTGTGTCCCCCACCCTCCCAAAAAAAAGAAAAAGCAAAAACCAACAGTATCACCTTTGCCTTATATTTATATAGGTATAAAGTAGAAAGGCTGGAGCGATAACACAGTGGTAGGGCGTTTGCCTTGCACACAGCCAACCCGGGTTCGATTCCTCCGCCCCTCCGGCAAGCTACTAAGAGTATCGCGCCCGCACAGCAGAGCCTGGGAAACTCCCTGTGGTATATTTGATATGCCAAAAACAGTAACAGCAAGTCTCACACTGGAGACGTTACTGGTGCCCACTCAAGCAAATCGATGAGCAATGGGATGACATGACAGTGATAAAATAGAAAGAAATAAAAGACATTGATAAATCAGTTATCTTATGACCAATAATAAATTGACTCTACCATCTTAAATTCATTGAATATGTTCCGTCCATTCCTTTTCTGTCATCATCGCTCTGACTTATACTCTGCTTGCTTTTTTAGGGGGAGAGGGGAGCCATATCTAATGCCACCAGGGGTTAGGGGTCACTCCCGGCCATGTTCAGGGGGCCTTGCAGTGTTGGGGTTAGAACCTGGACCTCTTACATGCAAAGTATGTATTCCAACCCTTTGAATCATCACTCCAGCCCATACCCTGTTTTTTCTTAGATCATTATACTGTCATTTTTTAAAAAGTTATTTTATAAAGTAGTTCACAATATTACATTTCATATGCAAACACCAATCCCACCACCATTATACCTTCCCACCACCATATTTCAGATGTTTCCATCCTGAACCTCAACCCCTGTCCCAAAGCAGAACCAAAATAATTTAATCTGTATTGTTTGTTTGAAAAACCGCCTAAAATGCTACAAAAAGAGTGTGAAGATTGTTGTTAAGCCCTTCTATAAGAGATCACTAACATGTTGTTAAGGGTTGAGCCGTGTGTGTGTGTGTGTGTGTGTGTGTGTGTGTGTGTGTGTACACACATATATATATAGAGGGAGATTTTTTTACATATATATGTGTAAAAAAATATTACCCTTTAAGATTGGTTGTCTCCTACTCTAAACCCCATCATATATGGTGCAGTATTCTTGAGTATGTGTGGTGTGAGGTATGAGATGTCCAGGAATAGGTTTATTCATAGATGAGGCTTAGCCAGAGCGTGTGGAGAGCAGCTGTGAGCATGGAAGTGGTTGAGTTCTGGAGGTTTTCGGCCTCCAGGGCTGGATCCCTTGGGATGGGGAGGGGTCTCACCCACCCCCCGCACGCCCCAAATGAAACAGCATGGCGTGGGGTCTGGAGGCATGGTTATGGCATGTGT